>NC_140993.1:257366917-257409417 GCF_052327205.1 Somniosus microcephalus | reverse complement strand
TCGGTTTCCTGCATGCGCGGGAAACCGGCACTTCCATTCCCCTGAAAGGAAGGGGTTCAGAGGTGGAACGCATGCGCAGGAGAGGCTGCGTGTGCGCATCGAACTTAGGTTTTTTTTGCAGGTTTTCCCGGGAGGGTAAGTCTCCAGAAGTTAGACATGTAAAAAGCAGTCGCAAGGCCTGCTTTTTAGAAACATAGAAACATAGAAACTAGGAGCAGGAGTAGGCCATTCGGCCCTTCGAGCCTGCTCCGCCATTCAACGAGATCATGGCTGATCATCCAAACCCTAGCACCCGGTCCCTACACCGACAGCAAGGTAAGTGGTGAATTAATTAAAATTAAAACATTTTTTCCACAGGTTTATTATTTTTAAATACTTTAAAGAAAGGTAAGTTTATTTTTAGCCCCGTTAAAAAATAAAATTATTTTTTTCAAACATTTAAATTATTGTTTAAAATAGTTATTTCATGTAATTTATAGTTTATTTAAAAAATGTGATTTAAAAAAAAAAATTATTTGAAGATTTAGTGATGTTTTGGGGCTCATAGCATTTATAAGTTTGACAGCCCTTCCTGTCAAACTTATGAATGAAGCATTCCCTACTCTGATTGGCTCCCCATGGCCCACGTGATCCCAGGGGATGCATTAAACTAACTGCGTCCCTGGGATACGCAAGCACTGCGCACCGGCAGTTGGAGGAGGCCCAGGATCGCAATTCCACGCAGGCCCACAGCTCAACAGCCGGCGCGCAAGGTAAGTGCAGGTCGGGGGCTTACACCCGCGGGAAGCCCCCGACCCAAATTTCTGGGCCATTGTGAATAGCTGGGGTCCTAGCACCGATCCCTGCGGTACCCCACTAGTCAGTGCCTGCCACTCTGAAAAAGACCTGTTTATTCCAACTCTTTGCTTCCTGTCTGTCAACCAGTTCTCTATCCAAGTCAATACCTTGCCCCCAATCCCATGTGCTTTAACTTTACACACTAATCTCTTATGCAGGACCTTATTGAAAGCCTTCTGAAAGTCCAAATACACCACATCCACTGGTTCTCCCTTATCTATTCTACCAGTTACCACACAGAAAGCCACAGAAACCCCACAGTGCAGATAGAGGCCATTTCGGCCCATCGAGCCTGCACCGACACATATCCCACCTGATCCCCGTAACCCCTACACCAACACATATCCCACCCTATCCCCGTAACCCCACGTATTTAATCCCCCTGACACTAAGGGTCAATTTTATCATAGCCAATCAACCTAACCCGCACATCTTTGGACTGTGGGAGGAAACCGGAGCACCCGGAGGAAACCCACGCAAACACGGGGAGAATGTGCAAACTCCACACAGACAGTCACCCGAGGCCGGATTTGAACCCGGGTCCCTGGCGCTGTGAGGTAACAGTGCTAACCACTATGCCACCTTTTGCGGATGAGTTACATCCTCAAAAAATTCCAGTAGATTAGTCAAGCACGATTTACCATTTGTAAATCCATGTTGACTTTGTCCGATCCTGTCACTGTTTTCCAAGTGCTCTGCTATTACATCTTTTATAATGTACTCTAGCATTTTCCCCACTACCGATGTCAGGCTTACCAGTCTATAATTCCCCGTTTTCTCTCTACCACCATTTTTAAATAGTGGGGTTACATTAGCTACCCTCCAATCCATGGGAACTGTGCCAGAGTCTATAGAATTTTGGAAGATGACCAGCAATGCATCTACTATTTCTAGGGCCACTTCCTTAAGTACCCTAGGATGTAGATTTTCAGGCCCTGGGGATTTATCAGCCTTCAATCCCATCAATTTCCCGAACACCATTTCCCTACAAATACTGATTTCATTCAGTTCCTCCCTCTCATTGGACCCTATGTTCCCCGACATCTCTGGGAGGTTATTTGTGTCCTCCTTTGTGAAGACAGAACCAAAGTATGTATTTAATTGGTCAAATGGGTAATTCGTTTTGTAAATCCATGTACTACCAATGTGAAGTACATTGTTATACCAAGATTCAGTAAATTCAATAAGCAATTCAGCAGAAACCTCTTTACCCAGAGAGCGGTGAGAATGTGGAACTCGTTACCGCAAGGAATAGTTGAGGTGAATAGCATAGATGCATTTAAGGGGAAGCTAGATAAGTGCATGAGGGCAAAAGGAATAGAAGTTTATGTTGATAGTGTTTGATGAAGAGGGGTGGGAGAAGGCTCGAGTGGAGGTTAAAGACATCCCCTCGCAGCTGGAAGAGAACTTGGAGTGGGAGGGGGAGGATCCAGTTGTCATGGTCCACGTAAGAACCAACGACATAGGTAGAACTAGGAATGAGGTTCTGCTGAGGGAGTTTGAGGAGCTAGGATCCAAATTAAAAAGCAGAACCTCAAAGGTAATAATCTCTGGATTGTTACCTGAGCCACGTGCAAATTGGCATAGGGACAAACAGATTAGAGGTTTAAATGCATGTCTCAAAGAGTGGTGTGGGAGGAAGGGGTTTCAGTTCATGGGGCACTGGCACCAGTACTGGGGAAAGAGGGAGCTGTTCTGTTGGGACAGGCTCCACTTAAACCGAGCTGGGACCAGTGTGCTGGCAAACTGAATAACTAGGGCAGTAGACACGGCTTTAAACTAATGAAGGGGGAGTGGGAGGATTCAGGAAAGAGTAAATTTAAGAGCAGCGGGAGAAATGTCAAGGCTCTAGAGCAGAGTAGAGTTTTGGGTAAAAATAAGCCGAGTGGGTCAGGAAGGGACAGAGAGAGTAACAAAGGCAATAAGGCATCAGTGACTAAGGTGACATCAGGGAAAAATAGAAATAAGTCAAAGCTAAAGGCACTATATCTGAATGCGTGAAGTATTCGCAACAAAATAGATGAATTACTAGCGCAGATAGAAATGAAAAGGTTTGATCTAATAGCTATTACGGAGACGTGGTTGCAAAGTAGCCAAGGTTGGAAACAAAATATTCCAGGATACTTAACTTTTAGAAGAGATAGGCAAAATGGAAAAGGAGGAGGGGTAGCCCTGATAATAAAGGATGAGATAAAGACAGTGGAGAGAAAGGATCTTAGCGCCAAAAATCAAGAAGTAGAATCAGTTTTTTCAATTTCAATTTCAATTTTATTTGCCATATGTAACTAGTACAATGGAATGCTTACTCCCCGATCACTCCCACAATAAGCTGTGGGAGCTCACAGAGACACGTCGCTATTCTCCAGTGCCATGTTCAGAAAAAGTCAATTCAATGTCATCCAATGGCAGTGGGAACGCGATGTCCCTCAGCCGCTCCGTCACCGCGGCCTCCTCCTCACTGTTGCCGGCTCCACGATGTGGTGGCCTGCTTCTCCCGCTCACGGTCTGGCCTCTGGCCACCATGCCCGGCTCTCCCTCCTCCCAGTCGGACTGCGAGCCTCCCACCGAGGAGCTGCCGGCCGACGTGCTGTAGCGGGTCGTCGTAGCTGCTGCTGCTGCTTACTGCTGCTGCACTGCCTCCGCCTGACTCGCCGAACACATCATCGAGATGTATAAGCTCCGGTCGCTGCGGCCTCCTCCTCACTGTCGCCGGCTCCACGGTCCGACGGCCCGGGGCCTGCTTCTCCCACTCACGGTCCGACCTCTGGCCGCCATGCCCGGCTCCCTTCCTCCCAGTCGGAATGCAAGCTTCCCGCCGAGGAGCTGCCGGCCGACGTGCTGTAGCGGGTCATCGTGGCTGTTGCTGCTGCTGTTGCTGCTGCGCTGCCTCGGCCCGACTCGCCGAACACATCGCTCCGGCAGCGGGAGCGGGCGGCGGGGGAGCGGGCCGTCCGAAGCAGGGAGAGCGCTTACCTCTGGACCGCCTCGGTCGCCATCTTGACTTCAGTTTGGGTGGAGCTAAGAAATAGCAAGGGACAGAAAACATTGGTGGGAGTTGTTTCTTGGCCTACAAACTGTAGTTGTAATACAGGGCAGAGTATAAATCAGGAAATTAGAGGTGCTGTAACAAGGTTAATACATTAATCACGGGGGACTTTAATCTACATATAGACTGGGCAAACCAAATTTGCAGTAATAGTGTGGAGGATGAATTCATGGAATGTATGAAAGATAGTTTTCTAGATCAGTATGTTGAGGAACCAACTAGGGAACAGGCTATTTTAGTTCTAGTATTGTGCAACGAGAAAGGGTTAATTAATAACCTTGTAGTAAAGGGACATTTAGGGAAGGGTAACCATAATATGATAGAATTTTATATTGAGTTTGAAAGTGATTTAGTTAAATCTGAAACTAGGGTCTTAAGTTTAAACAAAGCAAACTATGTCGGTATGAGAAGTGAGTTGGCTAAGGTAGATTGGGAAACTACATTAAAAGGTATGATGGTAGAGAAGCAATGGCTAGAATTAATATATAATTTACAACAAATATACATTCTTTTAAGGCACAAAAACACCACAGGAAAAGTGGTCCAACCGTAGCTAACAAGAGAAGTTAAAGATAGTATTAGATCAAAGGAAGAGGCTTATAATGTTGCCAAAAAGAGTAGTAAGCCTGAGGATTGGGAGCATTTTAGAATTCAGCAAAGGACGACCAAGAATTGATAAAGAAAGGGAAAATAGAATATGAGAGTAAACTAGCGAGAGACAGAAAAACAGACTGTAAAAGCTTCTATAGGTATATAAAATAAAAAGATTAGTGAAAGAAAATATGGGTCCCTTACAGGCTGAGACAGGAGAAATTATAATGAGGAATAGGGAAATGGCAGAGAAATTAAACAAATACTTTGGCCGCGATTTTTATTAATGGAGGTGGGTTGAGTGTGGGTCAGGTGGTTTCCGGCTTCCAGTCCCGCCCCCAGCTGCATCCGCTCCACAGACGTGATTTTGCATTGATTGACCTTGTGAAGCCCACCCTGTGGGCTTGCCGGCCAATTAACAGGAAACGGGTCAGATGACGTCATTTGATGATACATCATCTGCCATTTTCCTTAAAGGGACCACGCACAATTTTATTTTGACAGTTGGTTTCTCAGTGTTTGATAGCACTGAGGTGTTGCAAACACTGACAATCACCGTACAAAGGTGAGCTCTTGCACCCAGGCTCTCCAGTGACTCCCTCCATAGGCTGGAATAGATGGCAGCTGCAGGTGAGTTGACAGAAGTGATCTGTCACTGGTGAGAGAAGTTCTCCCAATGAGGTGAAACTGGACATGGATTTAAAAACTTGTAACCTAAAGAAATCTGTAAATGTATTAAAAATGCAGTACCCAACATTTTCTTTCCTCTGAGACTCACCATGTACAACATTGGATCCTTCACACCACTTCTGCAGCTGTCATCAATCCAGAAACATTACAGCAGACTCACAACATGCCACACTTACCTGGCGTGATGTCCGGACGTCGGGAGACCTGAGCCAGAAGCGGCAAAATTCAAAAATAGGCTGACAACTACTGGCAACTACCTGTTAATAGGCAGGTAATTGCCTTTAGACCGCTTCCTGCCGCTAGGTGTCGGGTCCATTCGCACTTGGGAAAGCTGTTTGGAGGCGGGTTGACGGCGGGATCACAACCCGCCATCAATCAAAATGATTTCAACCTATGACCCAGCTCCAAACCCGCCCTCTGAGCATTGGCAAAATCGTGACATTTGTGTCTATCTTCACGGAAGAAGACTCAAATGATTTCCCGGAAATAGTGGAGAACCAAGGGTCTAGCGAGAATGAGGGACTGAATGAAATTAGTATTAGTAAAAAAAAGTACTGGAGAAATTAATGGGACTGAAAGCTAATAAATCCCCTGGACCTGATGGCCTACATCCTAGGGGTTTGAAAGACGTGGCTATAGAGATAGTGGATGCATTGGTTGTCATTTTCCAAATTTCCATAGATTCTAGAACAGTTCTCGCAGATTAGAAGGTAGCAAATGTAACCCCACTATTTAAGAAAGGAGAGAGAGAGAGAAAACGGGGAACTACAGAACAGTTAGCCTGACATCAGTAGTATGGAAAATGGTTGAATCCATTAATAAGGACATGGTAACAGGGCACTAAGAAAATAATAATAGGATTGGGCAGAGTCAACACAGATTTCTGAAATGGATATCGTGTTTGACGAATCTGTTAGAGTATTTTGAGGTTGTAACTAGCAGAATAGATAAGGGGGAACAAGTGGTTGTGGTGTATTGGATTTTCAGAAGGCATTCGATAAGGTGCCACACAAGAGGTTATTAAACAAAATTAGGGTTCATGGGATTGGGGTAATATACTAGCATGGATTGAGGATTGGTTAATGGACAGAAAACAGAGAGTAGGAATAAACGGGTCATTTTCGGGTTGGCAGGCTGTAACTAGTGGGGGAAAGAAAGAAAGAAAGATTTGCATTTATATAGCATCTTTCACGACCACCGGACATTTCAAAGCGCTTTACAGCCAATGAGGTGCTTTTGGAGTGTAGTCACTGTTATAATGTGGGAAACGCGGCAGCCAATTTGTGCACAGCTAGCTCCCACAAACAGCAATGTGAAAATGACCAGATAATCTGTTTTTGTTATGAGGATTGAGGGATAAATATTGGCCAGGACACTGGGGGTAACTCCCCTGCTCTTCTTCAAAATGGTGCTTTGGGATCTTTTATGTCCACCTGAGAGAGCAGATGGGGCCTCGGTTTAACATCTCATCCGAAAGACGGCACCTCCGATAGTACAGCACTCCCTCAGCACTGCACTGGAGTGTCAGCCTAGCTTTATGTACTACAAGTCCCTGGTATGGGACTTGAACCTACAACCTTCTGACTCAGAAGCAAGTGTGCTACCCACTGAGCCACAGCGGAGGGAATTTCAGAGCTTAAAGCCCAGGCAGCTGAAGGCATGGCCGCCAATGGTGGAGCGATGGAAATTGGGGATGCTCAAGGGGCCAGAATTGGAGGGGCGCAGAGATCTCGGAAGGTTGGAGGGCTGGAGGAGGTTACAGAGATAGGGAGGGGCAAGGCCATTGAGTAATTTGAACACAAAGATGAGAATTCTTTTTTAATTGAGGCATTGCTGGACCGGGAGCACAGGGGCGATGGAATCTACGTTAGTGGGCTGAAATCCACTGCTCTACTGTGAGCGTTTTTCTTTGGATTTTTTTAATATAGCATGTTATTTACTACATGAGTAGGATTATGGTCTGCCACAATATGGTGTTTAGTCAACAAAAGCTGCAGAATGAAAAGTCTTCTGTGCAGCTATCAGCAGCTAAACAACCTTTATTTCCAGCATCTAGGGAGATTTCAAGTGAGACGGCACTATTGGTGCAATCACCTATTTGGCACAAAATAACTGACCTTTCGTCCCAGTAATATTCGTGACTTTTACATATTTCGGTGAAAAGTTACAGTCCAGAACTTTCTGAGGGGGTCAGCGGACGGGACCAGTGGTGGGTCAGGTGAGAAAGTGTTTTTTTTTGACAGCGGGTCGGGACCCCGCTATCAACCAGTTGCCACGCGCCTTTCCCAATGTCGAGTCTGTCAGCGCTGAGCAGACCCGACAGGCAGCAGCGGGGGACCCAATTAATCTCATTAACATCTAGCTGACAGATCATTAACAGGCTTTTTCACTTATCTTTTCACTTTAACTTCATGGCCACGGGAACCACGCTTTTCAGGGACCACGGCTGTCAACCTGAGGCGGGAGTTCAGTGATCATTGCTCCAGCTGATTACTTGACAGCATCACATGTACAGTAAAAGCTCCCACCTGACCGATGATCACTTGCCTCAGCCACAAGCTGTTTCTCAGTCCATTTCCAGCACAGATTCTGCAGGCTTTACACTTTCCACTTTCCATCCAGTCTCACCTCATTGGAAGAACTCTCTCACCATTGACAGAATGCTTCTGTCAGCTCTACTTCACCTGCCATCTATTCCATCAACAGCACCAGGCACACCAGCAGCACCAACAACAACACCAACCTTCTCCGCAATCAACTGATGCTGCACAGGACACAGGGCATCCCCACCCGACCACATTGCTGCCCGGGAGGCCAGGGATGGCCTCACCATGGCCAGATTTACTTCACTTGATGCTTTACACCCTGGCTGCCACATGATGCGCCAGGCTGGCACCACCCCACACCAACACCATAAAGCATCCCTACAACGTCCAAGCCATTCCTTTCACACTTACCACCATTGCGGGGAGTACCGTTATGTCTCACCATTCACTGCAACTCACTAAGCCACTTCCAAAGGTGCACACAAATCTGTCCAAGAACACAAAGTGTTGAAAATAAAGGTTTCAATGTTTGACAGCACATTAACATAAATTTTACATAAATATTGGATAAAACACCCAAGTGGCTACTCTTGTGTGTTGTTAGTTGGTATGATTGCACTAGGGTGAGTGTGAGGGGTGGCTAGTGAGATGGGAAAGTGATAATGTAGATAGAGAGGGATGGATGGAGATGCAAGGTAAGTTGGTGTGAGTAAAGATGTGCAGGAGTAGGCTAGGGAAGGCAGAGTGATGAGAGGCACAGCAGGATGAAGGTGAGTGTGGCTTTGTACTAACGTTTCGTGATCTACTTAGATCATTGAAACATTTGTGGCACTGCGCCCAGGTCCTCCTGACCACATCCATGCTTGTGACCGCCTCTGCAATGTGCAATGTGCAACCAGGCTGTGTTGGTCTTCTGGGGAGGTGTACTCCGCTCATCGGAAGGGAAGAGGACCTTCCTGCGTGCTCTGACTCCCTCCATAAGCATATGGAGGGAGTCAGAACACTGTGCAGTGCTTGTCAGTGTTTGCAGCACCTCAATGCTGTAGAACACTGACAGCACAAATATTAAAAGAAAGTTGGCCATGGTCCCTTTAAGGAAACCGGCTGATGACGGGTCATGAAATGACGTCACGAGACCCGCTTCCTCTCATTGGATCGGCAAGCACGCTGCTTGGGCTTAACAAGCCCTGTCAACGGAAAGTCATTTTGGACAGTGGGCTGGAGCTGGCAGCGGGGTTGGAACCGCCACCGACATCGCCTACCAAGGACCCGTCGAGGTTAGCAAAATCCCAGCCACAGAGTTTCGGTGAAATTAAATGTGTGATTGCCAGCTGGAATCATTCAGTTGTGCACTCGCTGCTGGGGCAGAAGGATGTGAGAAAGATGCCATGGTTTGAGGCTGATCCTCCAGCACTGAGTGAGTGCTGTTTTGTTGGAGAAGGGGCAATTTTTTAATGCGCGTCTTGCGCATGCTCGACTACCATCGCTCCATCATTGGCGGTCGTGCCTTCAGCTGCCTAGATCTTTGGCTCTGGAATTCCCTCCCTAAACCTCTCCGCCTCTCTACCTCTAGTAACATCATCATTATTGCACACAATGTCATTCTGTGGTTGATGGTGTATGACCTTCAACTGTCTTTTAAAAGCTAAAAACAGAAACTTATAATCCTATACATTTTTTTTTCAATAACTCCGCTGCAATCAAACAATCTTAACCAAGGAGTATTTCTGACTTTTCACTAACATCCAGTAGTACCATCTACAGAGCACGCCAGCAAGCTACAGACTGAACTGGGATGAAGTACAATATGTGAGTCACCAGCTATTAATGCTTCTAAGCAGAGGCTCTCCTTAAAGCATGAGTATCTTAAGGATCTAAGTAACAAGCAATGGGGATATGTCAGGGAGCAGTGGGGTTATAGGGAGGGTATGTGGAGGGGACAGTGGCATCACATGGAGCAACCTTACAGAAATGTTGGGAGGTAGAGCTGGGACAAATAGGATTATGCAAAAAGTATGTACTTGGGAGAGTGGGATTGCATCAGAGAGCATATATGTGGGGGAGGACGAAGGAGAGATAGAGGACACAAACACGGACAGTTAGATCCGGGTATCTTATGTGGTGTCCTTCAATAATCAGACAAAGACTGCAGGGAACGATCAACAGGTGTTTACTGAATGAGGGTTCAAACTGCAACTGACTGTACAGAGCACCACCCAGGGTTTATATACAGGTGTGGTCACTGCCGGTACTACAGGATACAGGAGCTGTAAAAAGTAGTTCTCCCCCTTAAAGGTACATACATTACAGACACAATCATAGATTATCTCAAAGTTGGACAAGCACTTGGCTCTCCTAGTCTAAGAGATATTAACGCTGGGGCATGGAACTCTTCCCATTTCAGGGGCTCAGTGTCTGCATCAAGTCCTCCCATTCCCAGGTCAGCTCCAGCACAGCTCATTCAGCTCTGCGCCAACAATATGCCTCAGCACCACACTTGAGAAGAATACCCTCTACTACTCCATGTGACGTTCTTCCCATTTCCCACACACACACCATCCTGGGGCCTCGTGAGTGAAATTTCCAGTTAGTGCCATTGTTTCAGGTAGGACACTTCCATAGACAGGGGAGATGTTTTATCCCTGCAGTCTGGGCTGGATTTGAAGCCAGGTTCAGTGGTAAAAGGTCGGTGTGTAACCCACTTTGTCATCCAGCTTCCCTAATACCTACAATTCAAGTCAAAAATAATCAAATACTTAACAGAATGAGAGAACAAAAAAAAGTGATAAAAGTGACAGTAATTATTTTGACTTTCACTTTGAATAGTAATGTACAGTGAGACTCCTTTCCCCTTTACAATGGTCCCACACTCTATAGCTAAAGTTACTGGGTCATGCTGATGGGGTTTGACAAAGAATGGAGAACTCAACTAAACTCTAATAACAGGAGCCAGACCACTAGAAACTCAATAACTGACCAAGAGTCCTGGCAAAGCTACACGGTCTGGGTTGTTACCAAAATTGATATACATGCATGAGATAGTGGGGCTAGATCTATGCCAAATGTGCCCCAGCCTCAATGAAGGTGTTCTGGCAGCTCCACAGTAGGCAGAAGGATATTACTATTAGTTTTAGAGATATGTATTCAGAAATACTGAAGCTTATTGTGTGCTACAGTTGAAATGTGAGGCATTTAGAACATAAGAACATAAGAAATAGGAGCAGGAGTAGGCCGTTCGTCCCTTCGAGCCTGCTCCGTCATTCAATGAGATCATGGCTGATCTGCTGCCTCAATTCCATTCACTGGCCCAATCGCCATATCCCTTGATGCCTTTACCAGTCAGGAATCTATCGACTTTTGTTTTGAATATACCCAATGACTGAGCCTCCACAGCCCTCTGGGGTAGAGAATTCCAAAGATTCACCACCCTCTGTGTGAAGATATTTCTTCTCATCTCAGCCCTGAATGGCCTACCCTTTATCCTGAGGCTGTGGCCCCTGGTTCTAGACTCCCCAGCCAAGGGAAACATTCTCCCAGCATCCACCCTATCAAGCCCTGTAATAATTTTGTATGCTTCAATGAGATCCCCCCTCATTCTTCTGAATTCAAGAGAATACAGGCCTAGTTTACTCAATCTCTTCTCATACGACAGTCCCGCCATCCCAGGAATCAATCTTGTGAACCTTTGTTGCACTCCCTCTATGGCAAGTGTATCCTTCCTTAGGTAAGGAGACCAAAATTGTACACAGTACTCCAGGCGTGGTCTCACCAAGGCCCTATATAATTGGAGTAAGACTTCTTTACTCCTATACTCAAATCCTCTTGTAATGAAGGCCAGCATACCATTTGCATTCCTAATGGCTTGCTGCACCTGCACATTCACTTTCAGTGACTCATGTACAAGGACACCCAGATCCCTCTGAGCATCTGCATTCCCCAATCGTTCACCATTTAGCATCAAAGGAGTCTATCCTTCAAACTATACCTTCTGGGACTCGTGTGGCCCAGGATCCAGCTCCAGGCAGATTCGGGCTGACGGGGGAGTCCAGACTGATTCCTCTGCTTAGGCCTTGGGTTGAAATTGCAGATCGGACCCGATCTCCATATTTAAAGTAGGGCCCTGCTTCCTTTCTGTGGGTGTCTCGCTCGCCTGCTCAAAAGAGCAGGTTAATATCGGGACACGGTAGGAAGGCAGTGGGATCAGAGCGGGTAATTGTGACTCGCAATAATTTAACTACCCCCTCCCGCCCCCACCACCTCCGCCCAGTTTTCACCTTGCGGAGACAATTAAAATTGGGGCCCAAATTTTTACTCCCCTCCCCCTCGGAAGGATAGCTTAAGAAATATTTAGCACAATGGTACACTTTCAAAATCAATCCATTTTTCCAATTATTGCTTTTCTAAAACCTGTTTTCATTTTTATCAAAGCTAATTTAGTTACGCCATTTTTTTTAATGGGTTCCGCACCCAAATACAGCAGGCCAGGAAGTAGCCGCGAAATGTTGCTGCCTGCTTTCCATTGCAGGGTTAAGAGACGAGCAAACAATCCCTTCGCAAGAGCCCAGGAGACTCTGACTGAACCATCTGCTGTGATTCCGAAAACACATGTCACATCCTTCAGCTGCTTATCTACAAAAAGGATTGACACAAAAAAGACCCCGTCTCCCACCACTTGACCTTGTTAACCTTTGGGGTGTTAATTGCCATTTTGAGTGGGGGTCTTGGCAAGCTGATAGTTTCCTTACGGTGTTGAAGAATCTCTGCAGTCACAACACGTAAAATAATTTCTGGTGCAAATATTACTGCCAGGTGAGATTTATGTGTGATTATGATGTATTTTTAGCCCCTTGATATAAGGCAATGAAAACAGGTAACACATTGATAATGGCCCTGGAATTCCAGGGGACCATTTGAGCCTGTGTTATGCCCACAGGTGATACTCCCGCCTAACAATCTTCTCCAGTGCTGACCCACACCATAAATCACAGGGTTACCGAATTCAATGTTGGCTGAGCTCACAGGGGCACTGCGTTGGGGTGGGGTGGGGGGGGGGGGGCGTTGTAATTAAAGGTGCAGGCCTTTAAATAACATAGAATTTCAGCAGCAGGCTGTGGGTGCTCCATGTAGGCCATGATCATTTTGCCAGACTTCGGTTGCATCCCCAATTTTCATCGCTCTACCGCTGGCAGCCGTGCCTTCAGCTGCCTGCATCCTAAGCTCTGGAATTTACTCCCTAAAACTCTCCGCCTCTCAGTCTCTCTCCCCTCCTTTAAGACGCTCCTTAAAACCTACCTCTTTCCTCGCCTAATATCTCCTTATATGAATATAAAGAAAACCCAGGTGCTCCACCAGCCATCACCTAATCAGCTTGCAACTCCTCCCTCTATAAAGATTGATAATAACACCCTTGAAAATGTCAACATCTTTCCATATCTTGGTAGCCATTTATCCTCCAAAGCTGACATTGATTCTGAAATCCATCACCGCCTGAGTTGTGCAAGTGCAGCCTTTTCTAAACTGAGGAGGAGAGTCTTTGAAAATCATGACCTCCAAGTCCAAACTAAAATTCTTGTATACAAAGCCATCATCCTTCCCACCCTTTTATATGGAGCTGAAACCTGGACTATGTACAGTAGACATCTCAAAGCCTTAGAGCAATACCACCAACGCTCTCTACGCAAAATCTTGAGGGTCAGCTGGGAGGACAAGCGTACCAACTGGAGTATACTTGAAGAGGCCAATATCTACGTCACTACGCTCATCATGCAGCATCAACTCTGATGGATTGGACATGTCATTCGCATGTCAGACTCACGTCTCCCAAAACAGGTTCTGTACTCCCAGTTGAAGGAAGGGCAGAGGTCTCCTGGTGGTCAAAAGAAGCGTTACAAAGATAACATCAAAGTAATCCTTAAAAAGTTCCATATCGATATTAATAACTGGGAGGAAATCGCACTGGACAGAGACAATTGGAGAAAATGCATCCACAACGGTGCCGCACTACATGAAAAGAATCTCCAGCGTGCCGCTGAGGATAAACGCCAGCGCCGTAAGGAGAGACAACAACTTAAGAAGACCCATACTCCAGTTACTACCAATAGTCTTACATGCCCACACTGTAGTAGAGTCTGTGGATCTCGGATTGGCCTCCACAGCCACCTGAAGACCCACAAGTAGATGACTGATGAAGGACATACCATACTCGAATTCGAGTGGTCGCCGATGATGATGATCTCCTTATGTGGCTCGGAGTCAAAGTCTGTTTGGTAATTGCTCCCGTGAAGCGCCATGGGACGTTTTACTATGTTAAAGGCGCTGTATAAATGCAAGTTGTCGTGGGTCAGGTATGTGGAGTAGATGGCTCATCTGAGATTTTACGGCACTTTTATAAAACATGTCTTCAAGTGGAGGAGGCCGAGACACGTAAAGAAAGGGGCAGGGTATTGGAGTGTGGCAGAAGAGAAAACCACACAAAGTTAATGAGGCTGAGCTACCAAAACCTCCTGGATCAGAAGCAGCAAAGAAGCGAAAGACCGCTGGGAGTCTATGGGAGTAAGCCACAAAAATGTGTGCCAAACAGTGGAAGTGGGGCCCACTCCAGGGGTCCAGGCTGTGATTTTTAGTTTGGCCTCTCAAAGAAAAATGGAATAAAAAATATATTTTGAAATGACACCCCTCCCGTACAAAGAGGGCCATTGGGGGTACGTTTAAGTTATTTTGCCAATTACCTTAAATCTGTGTCCTCTGGTTACCTCCCCTTCAGTTTGTGGAACCTGTTTCTCCTTATTTACTCTATCCAAACCCTGCATGATTTTGAACACCTCTGTCAAATCTCCCCTTAACCTGCTCCGCTCTGAGGAGACTCGTTGTGGAGTGATACTCTGCATGCGTTGCGTAGCAAAGTTTATTAAATGCTGCCAATATGGATACCAATTGGCCACATTGATCTCATTGACAAACAATACAGTGAAATATTAGTATTTGTTGAAATGAGGTAATTGAAGTTATTGTTTTGATCACTGAATTATAGCTATTGATGTTGTTACACGTCAATGGGCAGGATTTTATTGGCCGCAGTGAGTGACACATTTTACTTGGTGATTTATCGTATTCTTAGTGGTTTTATTGATAAATGCATTTGTGGACAGTCCTGCTTCAGATTAATTGGATAGAGCTGCTGAGGTTTTAAATAATACATTTCATCACACCAGTGAAACTGAATGGAATCGGACTGAGAAAAGAGGAGGGGGCGGGGTGGTGAGGGGATACCGTATGATAAAAAGTTAATTGGTAATCTGCTTTTGTATAAGGACAACCATTCTCATCATGTCACTTGGCTCATTGGATGTCAATTCCTGAAGACAGTTAATTAATTTTATACAGTGAAATTGGCTGAGGGATCCATTGAATATGATGAGACACAGGGCTGTATGAGGTTGAGCATAGAAGCTGCATCATTCAGTCCAGCTCTGTGGCCCCAGAAGCGAGCGCTCTGAATACTTACATAAATACAGCCACAAATGTTAGAAACATGATTTAAGTGATACTATTTGCAATAGGGTTTTCCTTTCCACCAATTTACCTTGCTGGTTTTCACCCCTTCCCTTCTGCGGTCTTTCCCTCTTTCCTGGGTAAGGATCTCTGGGCCAGTCGGCATGCAGGATCTCGTACAAGTGGCCATTCATTATAATGTGAGCCTTGATAGTAAGGGCTGGATTTTCCTCCACTACCCGGTCCTAGAATAGGCTGGGTTAACAGTGGAAAAGGGGGCAGAATCAGGTGGTAAGACTGTGGTAAACCACTGTTGTTCACTGTTGTTCACTTCACTGTTGTTCACTTCACTGTTGTTCACTCTTGCCCATTGTTGTACCTGTCTGTGCATGCCTCAGCTGGCTCCGCCCCTGGCTCCACCCACATGCCCTGGTATAAAGGCGGCTGCTCTGCAGTTCCCCAGGCATTCAGGACCGGTCGACCACTAGAGGCATGCCTTCATTCTTTAGCTAATAAAAGCCTGTTTGTTACTCTCTTAACTTCCAGTCTTTCTCAGTAATTGATAGCGCATCAATTTTATTAGCTAAACTTTTTTTCGATGGAGCAAATCCTCAAACCAGCACGCCTGGAACTAGACCCTCAAGAGGCGGATTCATCTACCAAGTTCGCACACTGGCTGCGATGCTTCGAATTTTTCCTAGAAGCCTCTGTCGAAACTGTTCAAAACGATGGCGACAACTAAGGGTCCTGACCTCCAAGGTGAACCACCAAGCTTATTCGCTCATCCAAGATGCGACTACCTACAAGGGTGCTCTCGACCTCCTTAAAGAACAGTATGCACGCCCGGTAAATGAGGTTTACGCCAGACACCTCCTGGGGTCCCGCAAACAGCAACCCGGGGAATCGATGGAGGTATACCTACGGGCGCTGAAGGTGCTCGGCCGGGCCTGCAAATGTAAAGAGGTGTCGGCCGCGGTGTACACGGAGGAACTTGTCCGGGACGCCTTCGTCGCGGGCCTCAGGTCCAACTACACCCGGCAGAGACTGTTGGAGCAGGGCGAACTCGACCTGAAGAAGGCCACGGCCCTCGCACTCTCGCTAGACGTGGCCCACCGGAATATGGACGCCTACTCCCCTGACCGCGCGGCCGCATCGTGGATGGCGCAGGCGCCGCCATCCTGGGACACGGTAGGACCGCCACCCTGCGCCGCGCCACCCCCGTCACATCCCGCCAATGGCCCAACTTCTGCAGCGATGTCCCGGGGCCCGAAGTGTTACTTCTGTGGCCAAGCCAAACACCCCAGAGCGCGCTGCCCGGCGAAAAACGCTACTTGCTCTGGTTGTGGGAAGAAAGGGCACTACGCCAGCGTCTGCAAGGCTAAACCTACCCCAAACTCCAGCAGTGCCGCGTGTGGGCCGAGTGGGCCGCCATCTTGGACGCCGCCATCTTGGACGCTATCTTGTACGCCTCCAGCCGCGTGTGGATCATGGGCGCCGCCATCTTGGACGCCTTCGACCATGGGTGATCCGTTCTGGCCACCATTTTTGCAACGGGCCCCCGACTCACCCACCGCCTCACCTGATGACTGCAGCGACACGCCTGACCCTACGCTGGCCTCCGTTACACTGGACCAATCTAGACCTCACCAACTAGCCAGGTCCATGATGGACATTAAGGTAAACGGCCACGCCACGACCTGCCTTTTCGACTGCGGGAGCACGGAGAGCTTTATCCACCCCGACACGGTGCAGCGTTACTCTCTCCCGGTCCTGCCAGCGCGCCACCGGGTCTCTATGGCCTCCAAGTCCCATTCAGCGGACGTCGGCGGCTACTGCGTGGTGACCCTTTCGGTGAGGGGCACAGAGTACAGAAACTTTAAACTGCTTGTCCTGCCCCATCTCTGCGCTGCCGTTCTACTGGGGTTGGATTTTCAGTGCCACCTTAAGAGTGTCACGATGGCGTACGGTGGACCCCTTCCCCCCCTCACAGTCTGCAACCAGCAGTTTTCAAATTGCCCGCCGTGCACCTTTTGCAGCCTCTCCACGCTTAAAGTCACCCCCCCCCCGTTGTTCGCTAACCTCGCCCACAACTGTAAGCCCATCGCCACCAAAAGCAAGCGATACAGCGCTGGTGACAGAGCCTTTATTAAATCTGAGGTGGAGCGGCTCCTGAAGGAGGGGATTATTGAAGCTAGCACCAGCCCCTGGCGAGCCCAGGTTGTGGTCGTCAAGACCGGCGAGAAGCAGCGCCTGGTCATTGACTACAGCCAAACAATTAATCGATATACCCACCTGGACGCATACCCCCTCCCCCGCATATCTGATATGGTCAATCAGATCGCACAATACCGCGTATTCTCCACCATTGACCTTAAGTCAGCATATCACCAACTCCCTATCCGCTATGAGGACTGCCAGTATACTGCCTTCGAGGCAAACGGCCGCCTCTACCACTTCCTTCGGGTTCCCTTCGGCGTCACCAACTCCGTTTTCCAAAGGGAGATGGACCGGATGGTCGACCAGAATGCGTTGCAGGCCACTTTTCCCTACCTGGACAATGTGACCATCTGCGGCCATGACCTGCAGGACCATGACGCCAACCTCGACAAATTCCTCCGCACTGCCCAACTCCTAAACCTTACGTATAACAAGGAGAAGTGCATATTCCGCACAACCCGCCTCGCTATCCTTGGCTGTGTTGTGGAACACGGAGTCATCGGCCCCGACCCCGACCGGATGCGTCCTCTTATGGACCTTCCCCTGCCACACTGCCTCAAGGCCCTGAAGAGATGCCTGGGGTTTTTCTCCTACTACGCCCAGTGGGTCCCTAATTATGCGGACAAAGCCCGTCCACTTATCAAGTCCACCTCTTTTCCCCTGGCGGCAGAGGCCGGCTTAGCCTTCCACCGTATCAAAGAGGACATTGCTAAAGCCACCATGCACGCGGTGGACGAGTCCATCCCTTTCCAGGTGGAGAGCGATGCGTCCGACTTTGCCCTGGCCGCTACCTTTAACCAGGCGGGAAGGCCCGTGGCCTTCTTTTCACGAACCCTCCAAGGCTCCGAAATCAGACACTCCTCTGTCAAAAAGGAGGCCCAGGCCATTGTGGAAGCTGTGCGACATTGGAGGCATTACCTGGCCGGAAAACGATTCACCCTACTCACTGACCAGCGTTCAGTTGCTTTTATGTTTAATAACAAGCAGAGGGGCAAAATCAAAAACGACAAGATTTTGAGGTGGAGAATTGAACTTTCCACCTACAATTACGATATCTTGTACCGGCCCGGGAAACTCAATGAGCCCCCGGATGCTCTATCGCGAGGTACATGTGCCAACGCACAGGTTGATAGACTGCGGGCCCTCCACAATGACCTCTGCCACCCGGGAGTCACCAGGTTCTTCCATTTCATCAAGGCCCGCAACCTGCCTTACTCCATTGAGGAGGTCAGGACCATGACCAGGAACTGCCAAGTCTGCGCTGAGTGCAAACCGCACTTTTATAGACCAGACAGGGCTCACCTGATAAAAGCCACTCACCCCTTCGAGCGCCTGAGCGTTGATTTTAAAGGGCCTCTCCCCTCCTCCGACCGCAATGTGCACTTCCTCAACATTATTGATGAGTACTCCCGTTTCCCGTTCGCCATCCCCTGCCCGGACATGACCAGTGCCTCGGTCATTAAATGTCTAAACGACCTCTTCACTCTGTTCGGTTTCCCCAGCTATATCCATAGCGACCGGGGCTCTACGTTTATGAGCGACGAACTCCGTCAGTACCTGCTCGCTAGGGGTATTGCAACAAGCAGGACCACCAGTTACAACCCCCGGGGGAACGGACAGGTGGAAAGAGAGAATGCGACAGTTTAGAAGGCCGCCCTGCTAGCCTTAAAGTCTAGGGGCCTTCCAACCTCCCGCTGGCAGGAGGTGCTCCCCGATGCGCTCCACTCTATTCGGTCACTGCTCTGCAATGCCACTAACGCCACCCCTCATGAGAAAATGTTTGTCTTCCCAAGGAAGTCCACATCGGGGACATCGCTACCGCCATGGCTGACGTCCCCAGGGCCGGTCCTACTGAGAAGACACGTGAGGACCCATAAAATGGACCCCCTGGTTGAGAGGGTCGACCTCCTCCACGCCAACCCCCAGTATGCTTACATTGCGTACCCGGACGGGCGGGAGGACACAGTCTCCATACGAGACCTCGCACCCTCGGGGGCCCCTGAAACCAACATCACCGCTACCCACAATGCACCAACGGCAACGGACCCATACCTAACCCCTGTAGACGGCACGCCGTGGCCCCGTGACCCGCCATTGATCACCAACCAACTCAACACCCATGAGGACGACACGCCAGTGCTCCGGCCCACGCGGGACGCGGCGTCGGAAGCTGCACCACCTCAGCTGTCACCACGATGATCACGACGGCATACAAGACCCCCAGAAAGACTTAATTATACGAACTTTTAATACACTTCACCCCGTCGGACTCATTTTTCAGCAAGGGGTGAATGTGGTAAACCACTGTTGTTCACTGTTGTTCACTTCACTGTTGTTCACTGTTGTTCACTTCACTGTTGTTCACTCTTGCCCATTGTTGTACCTGTCTGTGCATGCCTCAGCTGGCTCCGCCCCTGGCTCCACCCACATGCCCTGGTATAAAGGCGGCTGCTCTGCAGTTCCCCAGGCATTCAGGACCGGTCGACCACTAGAGGCATGCCTTCGTTCTTTAGCTAATAAAAGCCTGTTTGTTACTCTCTTAACTTCCAGTCTTTCTCAGTAATTGATAGCGCATCAAAGACCTAGCAAAACGTCCCTTCCCCCTGCCCTTGCCAGAACCGCCATTGGCCACCCGTTCCCTCCTGGCCTCATGTAAATGTCATTGGGGAGGGCATGGCCAAGGTTCCTGTTAGATTTTCCTGTCCTCCAGCCTTCTTACTGTCACTCCCTGTAATAAGAAAGGATTAATTAGCAATCTTATTGTGCGAGGCCCCTTGGGGAAGAGCGATCATAATATGATAGAATTCTTCATTAAGATGGAGAGTGAAGTAGTTGACTCAGAGACTAGGGTCCTGAATTTAAATAAAGGAAACTACAATGGTATGAGGTGCGAGTTGGCTAGGATGGATTGGGGAATGTTACTTAAAGGGTTGACAGTGGATAGGCAATGGCAAACATTTAAAGATCGCATGGAGGAACTACAGAATTTGTTCATCCCTGTTTGGGATAAAAATAAAACAAAAAAGGTAACTCAACTGTGGCTATCAAGGGAAATTAGGGAAAGCATAAGATCCAAGGAGAGGACATATAAATTGGCCAGAAAAAGCAGCAAACCTGAGGATTGGGAGCAGTTTAGGATTCAGCAAAGGAGGACAAAGGGATTAATTAAAAGGGGAAAAATAGAATATGAGAGTAAGCTTGCAAGGGACATAAAAACTGACTGTAAAAGCTTCTATAGATATGTGAAAAGAAAAAGATTGGTGAAGTCAAGCATAGGCCCCTTGCAGTCAGAATCAGGGGAATTTATAATGGGGAACATTACTTTGGTTCTGTCTTCACAAAGGAGGACACAAATAACCTCCCAGAGATGTCGGGGAACATAGGGTCTAATGAAAGAGAGGAACTGATAGAAATCAGTATTTGTAGGGAAATGGTGTTAGGGAAATTGATGGGATTGAAGGCCGCTAAATCCCCAGGGCCTGATAATCTACATCCTAGGGTACTTAAGGAAGTGGCCCTAGAAATAGTAGATGCATTGCTGGTCATCTTCCAAAATTCTATAGACACGGGCACAGTTCCCATGGATTGGAGGGTAGCCAATGTAACCCCACTATTTAAAAAAGGTGGTAGGGAGAAAATGGGGAATTATAGACTGGTAAGCCTGACATCGGTAGTGGGGAAATTGCTAGAGTCCATTATAAAAGATGTAATAGCAGAGCACTTGGAAAACAGTGACAGGATCGGACAAAGTCAACATGGATTTACAAATGGTAAATCATGCTTGACTAATCTACTGGAATTTTTTGAGGATGTAACTGGTAGAATAGATAAGGGAGAACCAGTGTATTTGGACTTTCAGAAGGCTTTTGATAAGGTCCCGCATAAGAGATTAGCATGCAAAGTTAAAGCACATGGGATTGGGGGTAAGGTACTGACTTGGATAGAGAACTGGTTGGCAGACAGGAAGCAAAGAGTTGGAATAAACAGGTCCTTTTCTGAGTGGCAGGCAGTGACTAGTGGGGTACCGCAGGGATCAGTGCTAGGACCCCAGCTATTCACAAAATATATATTAATGATCTAGACGAGGGAACTAAATGTAATATCTCCAAGTTTGCAGATGACACAAAGCTGGATGGGCGTGTGTGCTATGAGGAGGATGCAGAGAAACTCCAGTATGATTTGGACAGGTTGGGTGATTGGGCAGATGCATGGCAGATGCAGTATAATGTGGATAAATGCGAGGTTATCCACTTTGGTGGCAAAAATAGGAAGGCAGATTATTATCTGAATGGCAATAGATTGGGAGAAGGGGAAGTGCAACGAGACCTGGGTGCCTTTGTGCACCAGTCGCTGAAGGTAAGCATGCAGGTGCAGCAGGCGGTTAAGAAGACAAATGATATGTTGGCCTTCATAGCGAGAGGTTTCGAGTACAACAACAAGGATGTCTTGCTGCAGTTGTACAGGGTACTTGGTGAGACCACACCTTGAGTATTGTGTGCAGTTTTGGTCGCCTTATCTGAGGAAGGATGTTCTTGCCATGGAGGGATGGAGGGAGTGCAGCGAAGATTCACCAGACTGATACCTGGGATGGCAGGAATGACATCTGAGGAGAGATTGGGTCGATTGGGCTTATATTCACTGGAGTTTAGAAGAATGAGAGGGGATCTACTTCAATTGGGTCTCTCGTCCACAGGACCCTCGGCATGGTAGATCTACCCCATTTGCATGGCGGGGCTGATTCAATAGCACCGTGGCAATACAAGATAGCCATGCACTTGCAGTCATTTGAAAGTTGCAGTTACAACCATACCTGACGTATGAAGAGAGATTGGGTCGATTGGGCTTGTATTCGCTAGAGTTTAGAAGAATGAGAGGGGATCTCATTGAAACTTATAAAATTCTAACAGGACTAGACAGACTAGATGCAGGAAGGATGTTCCCGATGGCGGGGGAGTCCAGAACCAGGGGTCACGGTCTAAGGATAAGGGGTAAACCATTTAGGATTGAGATGAGGAGGAAATTCTTCACCCAGAGAGTGGTGAACCTGTGGAATCCTCTACCACAGAAGACAGTGGAGGCCAATTCATTAAATATATTCAAGAAGGAGTTAGATATATTTCTTAAAGCTAAAGGGATCAAGGGATATGGGGAGAAAGGATGGACAGGGTACTGAATTTGGATGATCAGCCATGATCTCATTGAATGGCGGAGCAGGCTTGAGGTGTCGAATGGCCTACTCCTGCTCCTATCTTCTATGTTTCTATATTTCCCTGGGACTGACTGGTGAAAGATGGTGGTAGGCCCAGGGTAGTGGCAGTAAAAGAAAGAACTTGCAGTTATATAGCGCCTTTCACGACCTCAGGATGCCCCAAAATGCTTTGCAGCCAATGAAGTAATTTTGAAGTGTAGTTGCTGTTAAAATGTAGGAAACGTGGCAGCCAATTTGTGCAAAGCAAGTTCCCACAAACAGCAATGAGATAATGACCAGAACATCTGATCTGTTGGTAGAGGGATAAATATTAGTCAGGTCACTTGACTTGCTGTGCTTTCTGATCTACATTGGTTCCTTCTCCGGCAACACCTCGATTTTTAAAATTCTCATCCTTGTGTTCAAATCCCTCCACGGCCTCGCCCCTTCCTATCTCTGTAAACTCCTCCAGCCCTACAACCCGCCAATATCTCTACACTCCTCCAATTCTGGCCTCGTGCGCATCCCCGATTTTCATCGCTCCACCACTGTGCCTTCAGCTGCCTAGACCCTAAGCTCTGAAATTCCCTCCCTAAACCTCTCCTCCTCTCTCCCTCTGTCTCCTCCTTTATGTCGCTCCTTAAAATCTACCTCTTTGACCGAGCTTTTGGTCACCTGTCCTAATATCCCCTTATATTTGATAACGCTCCTGTGAAGCACCTTGGGATATATTTACTACGTTAAAGCTGCTATATAAATGCAAATTGTTGTTGTATTCAAACTGGTTGATGTACATGTAAACAAACCCCTAGCAATTAGAATGGAATATTAATGAGCTGACTTTGGTGATAATCATAGAATCATAGAAAGTTACAGCACGGAAGGAGGCCATGTTGGCCCATCGTGTCCGCGCCGGCCAACAAAGAGCTATCCAGCCTAATCCCACTTCCCAGCTCTTGGTCCGTAGCCCTGCAGGTTACAGCATCCCAAGTGCACATCCAAGTACTTTTTAAATGTGGTTAGGGTTCCTGCCTCTACCACCCTTTCAGACAGTGAGTTCCAGACCCCCACAACCCTCTGGGTGAAGAAATTTCCCCTCAAATCCCCTCTAAACCTTCCCCCAATTACTTTAAATCTGTGGCCCCTGGTTTTTGGCCCCTCTGCTAAGGGAAATAGGTCCTTTCTATCCACTTTATCTGGGCCCCTCATAATTTTATACACCTCAATAAGGTCTCCCCTTAGCCTCCCCTGTTCCAAGGAAAACAAACCCAGCCTATCCAGTCTTTCCTCATAGCTAATATTCTCTACACCCGGCAACATCCTTGTAAATCTCCTCTGTACCCTCTCTAGTGCAATCACATCTTTCCTGTAATGTGGTGACCAGAACTGCACGCAGTACTCTAGCTGAGGCCTAACTAGTGTTTTATACAGTTGAAGCATAACCCCCCTGCTCTTGTATTCTATGTCACGGTTAATAAAGTCAAGCATTCCGTATGCCTTCTTAACCACCTTATCTACCTGGCCTGCTACCTTCAGGGATCTGTGGACATGCACTCCAAGGTCCCTTTGTTCCAACACAAAGCTGGGTGGGAGGGTAAGCTGTGAGGAGGATGTCGTGAAACTCCAGTATGATTTGGACAGGTTGGATGATTGGGCAGGAACATGACAAATGCACTATAATGTGGATAAATGTGAGGTTATCCACTTTGGTGGCAAAAACAGGAAGGCAGATTATTTTTTGAATGGCAATAGATTGGGAGAAGGGGAAGTGCAAAGAGACCTGGGTGTTCTTGTGCACCAGTCGCTGAAGGTAAGCATGCAGGTGCAGCAGGCGGTTAAGAAGGCAAATGGTATGTTGGCCTTCGTAGCAAGAGGGTTCGAGTACAGGAACAAGGATGTCATGCTGCAGTTGTACAGGGCCTTGGTGAGACCGCACCTTGAGTATTGTGTGCAGTTTTGGTCGCCTTATCTGAGGAAGGACGTTCTTGCCATGGAAGGAGTGCAACGAAGATTCACCAGGCTGATACCTGGGATGGCAGGAATGACGTATGAGGAGAGATTGTGTCGATTGGGCTTATACTCACTGGAGTTTAGAAGATTGAGAGGGGATCTCATCGAAACCTATAAAATTCTGTCAGGCCTAGACAGACTAGATGCAGGAAGGGTGTTTCTGATGGCCAGGGAGTCCAGAACCAGGGGTCATAGTCTAAGGATAAGGGGTAAGCCATTTAGGACTGAAATGAGGAGGAATTTCTTCACCCAGAGAGTGGTGAACCTATGGAATTCTCTGCCACAGAGGGCGGTGGAGGCCAGTTCATTAAAGATATTCAAGAAGGAGTTGGATATATTTCTTAAGGCTAAAGGGATCAAGGGATATGGGGAGAAGGCAGGGACAGGGTACTGAATTTGGATGATCAGCCATGATCTCATTGAATGGCGGAGCAGGCTCGAAGGGCCGAAGGGCCAAATGGCCTACTCCTGCTCCTATCTTCTATGTTTCTATGTTTCTATGTTTCCTCTACACTACTCAGTGTCCTACCATTTAATGTGTATTCCCTTTCCTTGTTAGCAGTGTGAATACTGACAACTCCATGTTTTTGCAAAGGCATTAAATTTCATTTTTTTTTCTTCGAATCTGAATTGAGGATTCATAGCTTTCAGAGATTCACCACCTTTAGCTCAGTTGGTTAACTGCCCAGTGTGAAAACAGACCAGGAAAGGACCCGTGTTTGATCCTGGAGCCTGTGCAGATTTGTGTTGGGGGCGGAGGTCTGGGTGTTACAGTTGGCTTCCGTGCCTCTGAGGTACTGAGGGGAAAAATCAGCCAAAGGTCTTGCTCCTGATCTCTATCCAATGCTTCTGCTGGAAGTGCATATGCGTGGATGTTAAATGAGGACAGGATTTCGACTATGCTGTGACTCAATGATTCAACAGCCTGCCAACAATCACTACTGACACTCCATCCTCTCCTCCACCTCACCCCTGTCACCCCACCCCACCTTGCAAAGAATCACCAGTTGGGTTCAATACCAGAGGGTGGTAGAATAATAATTGAGGTATTTTTTTCAATGAGACAGAATCCATGAAAAGCTTTTGCGGTATCTTTTTTTAATGTTTTGCATAAATATACGTTTTATATTTTAAAAAATTCATAGCAGAATGTTTTTGCTATGGCTACAAGAGCTGAGCTGAGTTACAATGGTATCATTCTTTGCTGAGCTTCTACTATGAGGGAGGTACCACTGAGCCTCCTTCATAGTAAAGAAATGCCATGTTAAAAGCTGGATTTCCTCAGGATGCAGAATCCTGTGGTTCAAAACCTTTGCCAGAGCATTTAGCTTGTAAAAATTGAATTTGCTTTTCTAAAAGGGTACACTTTCCTCTTGAATCTCTGAAGGAATGGTGACAGCCCGTCGGAATTTTAAGCAGATGGAAGCTATTAAAGCCAGAGTTTTAATAAAAATGTGCTTCAAAGAATGCTTTTGATAAGTTATTAGGCTGATCCTCTAATACCAAAACATATTTGCGCTGTTAACAAAAGTTGCAGTGTTATAAACTAGAAGTTCTCTATGGAACGGTATTAGCGTTTAACAGTAATTAGCCAGCAGACAGTGACTAGAGATCAGTGTAATTGATAGGGAAAGTGATCTGATGCGGACCAACATCCTGGGAGAAATTGGCAAATCTCTACGCTCACCTTATGTACGACAATTTGCTGCTTGAATACCACCTCTTTGCATAAAGAAAGTCCTGGAGCAAGTGAGACTGGTGGTGTGAGTGATAACAGATCACGTGCTTTAATTATGGTATTTGCCGCTCCATAATTGTGTAATTTCTAATTGAAGGATGCAATCTTAGAATGGTACACTGTTTAATATTATAGGGGTATCACTGCCCATGTGAAATTGCTGAGAAAGCTATTTCTCTATTTATTTATGATTGAGTGATATGCTTCATTCATATAATATATCATATCACTTGCATCCCCAGAACATTATAGTATCCAAAGTATCATCTTGCAGCTTGCAACTGGTGTTATTGTGAGACTCCAATGATGAAAATGATGCAGCCCTCATTTAAACTCTCTACCTCCCTGAAGCAGTAATAATTCTCCTTTTAAACATCTACATAATTAAAGGTCTTTGGTCCATTGTTATCCAAAGGGCAAAAGCAAATCTCACAATTTGGCTTAAATAACTAATGCTTCAGATTTGGTAAATGGCATAGTTGAGCCAATCATAAATCAGTTCCATTCACTGGACAGATATTAAAGCTTCTCACCAATAACAAGCGAGTGTGAAACCACGGAATTACATTACTCAAATAATTTCTTCACACTGTTATTGGCTGCTATTTTTATGTCTCAGAGATGTCACTGTGACACACTTTGTGGGAGGAAGTGATATCATCAGAGGAGCTTACCCGGAAGTGATGTCATTAAAGGGACATCATCTGAGGCCTCAGAAATTAGCTGCAGTGTTTTTAAAAAAATCACTTAAAATACCCATAAAATTGGTCATTTAATGTCAGAAATACATACCGCAGGCAAAGGTTGGACAGGCAGAAAGGGAATGGGTGACCAACAGATTGGGTCGATTGGGCTTGTACTCGCTGGAGTTTAGAAGAATGAGAGGGGATCTCATTGAAACTTATAAAATTCTGACAGGACTGGACAGACTAGATGCAGGAAGGATGTTCCTGATGGTCGGGGAGTCCAGAACCGGGGGTCACAGTCTAAGGATAAGGGGTAGGCCATTTAGGACAGAAATTAGGAGGAGTTTCTTCACCCAGAGAGTGGTGAACCTGTGGAATTCTCTACCACAGAAGGCAGTGGAGGCCAATTCATTAAATATATTCAAGAAGGAGTTGGATATATTTCTTAAGGCTAAAGGGATCAAGGGGTATGGGGAGAAAGCAGGGACCGGGTACTGAATTTGGATGATCAGCCATGATCGCATTGAATGGCGGAGCAGGCTCGAGGGGCCGAATGGCCTACTCCTGCTCCTATCTTCTATGTTTCTATACAAAAACTCTTCTCCACATAGGTCTACCCCTCTAGCCTGGACCTGGGATGTGAGTTCTTCTTCAGTCCAGGAATTGAAAATTTCACCTGGGCCTTGGGTACAGGGAATTTTCAATTTTGGTGTACGAGAAAAATGCAGCATTGGTGCTGTAGTTTTCACCCTGCTTCTGTAGTAACTGAAAGGCCAGAATGCACCATGATAGCACAAATCATGTGACACTTTAAATCGAAAAGTACCCATTCACAAATTCTGTTTGTGAAGCAGATATCTTCCAGGGAGTTGTAGTTCTCACCCTTCCCCTGTGGAGTGACAGGGCTCGATTTTCCAAGCCCCGAGGAAGCGGGTTTGGAAGTGGTGGGAAAATTGCAGAATTGGGGGGGGGGGGGCGGCAGGAACCCATCCCGCCCCCAACCCGCCTCCGTGCCAATGTCCCAGGAGGCAGGTACCCGACCTGAGCTGGGAGCTGTCTCCCCGAGGCGGGAAGGGGATTAGTGCCAATTAACTGCCTGTTAACAGGTAGTTAACAGGCAGTTTTTTGCCTAATCCCTATTTTTAGCCCTGAAGTGTGGGCTGTCTGATGGCTCCGAACCACGCCAAGTTAGCGAGGTGGACCGTTGTTCTGCAGGGGTTGAAGGGGTCGAGATGTCCATTGTGCAGGTGAGTGATGGGCGCATGTGTGCAGAGGTAAGTGTGTGAGGTAAGTGTAAAGTGTTTTAATAAGTTTTACTTACCTTTACTTTCTGCTGTAGGCTTCCTCCCTTCAGGTCTCGGGAGTCCCTCAGCTCACCGGCACAGAAAGCAGAATGGCCGCTGAACTGTCAAAAGCTGCAGCCTCTGCTTTCTGGTCTGGAGAGATCTCTAACTGAGTCTGAGTAGAAGGACTCAAGTTAGAAGACAGATTGTCAGTGTTTGACAGCTTCACAGAGCTGTCAAACGCTGATTTTTCATCTGTCAAAAGCTGACGTCATCTGACGTCACCAGTAACCAGGTGTCCCTTAATTGGCCTGCTGAGCCCGCTGGGTGGGCTTAACAAGGTCAATCAAGGGAAAGTAGCTTGGATTGGCTACAAGTCGATGGAGGCTGGACTACAACCCAAGTAGTGGGAGCCCCGCCTCCAAAAGCTCCCCATTGACAAAATCGAGCCCACAGTGTTTGAAGTATCCCATCACATGACAGGCAGAGTTTGTACAAATTACAACTGCTTGAACAGCAGAATTAATAAAAATCAAAACAATTATTGAAAACCCACTGTGGAAAGCAGAGCAAAAGACTGGGTTGGGGCGCCAAAGTGGCGCAAAAGTCGCCTGAGCGCAGGATTGAGCGCAGCGATCGGAGTGATACCGATCGCCAGAAATTCAGTTTCAGTGCCGCTCGAGGGACACGGGGCGAGGCTCAAGGCGCTCCACGTCCCTCTTAGGGCGCTGAAACTGATTATGGCAGCGCAACGTGCCGCAGCGCCACACGCTACGGCACGGCACACTGCGGTACTGCAGGCCTTCCTCCCACTGTTAAGGGGGAGGTGCCTGCAACAGCGCGATCCCCGATCGCGAGTGCCAGCAAATGAGCCCAGCACCAAGGAGAAGTGCCGGGCTCTCGGGAAACAGCCGGCAATGCCGCGGGGGGGGGGTTTAGGAGGCCAGGGACGGAGGTGCTGGCAGGCGGCCGCCGAAAAAGCGGCCGCCCCGCACCTCCACCTTAACTTGCGCCGCTGCCAGCACAGTAAGGCCCCGTGAACCGGGCGCGGGTAGCGAGCGGCGCAACTGCGGCGTTCGCTACCAAATATCGCGAACGGGGCACGAATGGGGCGCTGCGCACACCGATGACGTCATCGGTGGCGGCGCAGTGCAAAAGCCTAACGCCACCATTAGCGCCCCTACTGAATATCGCGGCAGACGCAGCCAGTGGCGCTACAGCCACTGACTGCCTCTTTAGGCGCTAACAGGTGGCGCTGCTCACCCAATTTCTCCCCCGATGTAAGTTATTGAGAATGAGATTTGAGGAGCGTAAGCAAAGTTACTCGCATCATAAGCAAGTTCTGCAAAGTGGCAAGTTAAATGTTATTGTAGCTATTTCTGTCATTGGGCTGGATTTTGCAAGCCCTGGGGAGGCGGGTTTGGAGGCAGGACAGTTGCAAAATGGCAGAATCTGGGGGTGGGTGCCCAACCCGCCCCCAACCCGCCTCCATGCCATTTTGCCAGGAGGCGGGTAGCAGTCCCGAGCTGGGTCCCATCTCCTTGGAGGCAGGAAGTGATTACAGCCACTCAACTGTCTGTTAACAGGTAGTTAACAGGCAGATAAGAGGATTATCACCATTTTGCCCACACAAGTGCGGGCTTCCTGAAGGCTCCAAAACCCGCCAGGGTCAGCAAGGCGAGTCGGGGGTCTGCGGGTTGCAAAAGTGCACTATGAAGGTAAGTGATGGGTGTAAGTGTGGAGAGGTGAGTATCTGAGGTAAGTGGAAAGTGTTAAAAAAAGGTTACTTACCTTTGTTTCTTCCTGCAGGCTTCAATCGGTGGGTATGCGGAGAGTCTCGCACCTCCGCGGCAGAGATGACAGATGGCCATTGCATTCTCCAATGCAACAACCATCTAATTTCTGCAAAAGAAGGAGGTTTGATGAGTTCAAGAACTCATCAAACAACATAGAATGTCAGTGTGTGACAGCTTCATAGATCTGTCAAACGATGACAATTCATCTGTCAAAAATTTTTGACAGATGAAACATCATACGTTGATGTTCTCTGTAACTGGCTTCCCCTTAATTGGCCTGCTAAGAATGCTGGGCGGGCTTAACAAGGTCAATCAAGGGAAAATAGCGTGAGTTGGCCAGAAATTGATGGAGGCGGGACTGAAACCCGACAAGTGGGAGACCCGCCTCCAAAAGCTCCCCATTGACAAAACCCAACCCATTCTGTATCAATAAGGTGTGCAATATTTTAATCTTGCTTCAGTATGTGATACCGATGAGGAACAACAACAGGACGTCAAGCAGCAGAATTATATCTAACACCTATATCGAGCTCTTAACACTCTGAATCGGAACACTTCATTGTTAAGCAAAGTGTTGCCTTTACACAACCATTCCTATTAAGCTAATATGGTAGAACATGTGAGGAACTTCCCCTTTAAATTTGCATTTCTCTTACTTCAATTGCTGTGGCATGTCTTACAAAAGGGGAGTTCCTAAACATCTATACAAAAAAATGCTAACTATCTAACAGGTACCTCGTACTTGCATTGTCTAGTTCTTGCACACCACCATGTAAATGGAAAATGAGGCAATCGTTTATTTTTTGTCAAGGCACCCGTTTCAAGAATACCATTGATTTGTGTGCATTGTTGAGTATTAAAACAGGCTTTTTGAATAGTCACAATTTCCAAAGTAGATGGATTAGAATAATTTTATCATGGCAGACGGATAAAATATTCAAAGTACTCTCAGTGTCTTGAATTATTCGCAGTCCTTCTATGACGTAACTGCTTGGGAGAGTGCCTTCATACTGCTAACTAATAATATTACTAACTGTTTCCTTGATTGATATTAACACATTTGTGCATTGGTCTCATTCAGCACTATCGATACTTTGATTTAATATATGTTTTGATAGAAATTTTGAGAAAAAGCCACCAGTTAGAAACACACACACACAAAATCAACATGCAAAAGGTGAAATTCTATGTTGATGGCCCCATTGTGCATAAGAAAGAAAAAGAGATCGATAAGGCACTGAAGATGGTAACAGCTGTAAGCAACCCTTGTACTAGGGCTGTAATCCTGATGAATAATGTTGCTGTCATAACAGCAGGGATAATTTAATGCTGACACTTAGCAGCATGATAAATAGCTTGTCAGACATAGGCAGTGACAGAGTCAAGGGAAACTGCCCATGACAAGTTCTGAAATATTAATCTTCTACTAGACTGTGACTGTGCTAAGGGGATAGGGAAGGAAGACTAGGTAAATCAGTTTTTTTGGTGAGGTAAAAACTATAGCTTCCTTTTAAAAACAGAACAAAGTGTCCTTGCGAGTGCATTACATGAAATTGCGTTGGATGAGTGCACGACAATAGTTCTACATTCTAACTGCCTTAGCAATGCATTTCATTTTGTAAGTGCATGTTGCTGAAAGAAAATTTACATGCTCTAGAAAAGGATTGTTTATCAGGGACAGACTCAAACTCAACTAATGAATAGTGCTTCTTTAGAAATCACTTATGTGCGTTAGGTATGAGAATGGAAATTAGCCCAAAATTAATCCGAACTTCAGCACTTCAATACGACCAAGCATTGCCTTCGAAAAATCAATTCTGACTTCTTTAATTAAAATCCTGCACGATTTTGCCATTTCATATTAAAAAATTATGGAATATCATGCGATTTTGCTTCCCTCCCAGAGTATTGAGTCACATTCTGAGAAACATTGAGAGACTGGGCAACACCTTGTTCATCTGACACTGGAGGTTTTCAGCCATCCATTTAGGATCCTTGGATGTCCAATGCATGAAACCTTATGCAACCACTTAAGTTTGCATCTTTCATCCTGGATCACCCAGTGAGGGGGAAACCTTGAGCCATTGATCTGGTATCCTGAAATGCACAATGGGCCAGAAGCGGAAAACACGGATACTGGAACTGGTAATCCTTGCAGCAGGAAAGGAAGCTGATCTTCAGCAGATCTGTACTTACTTTGGGGGCTAGTATTAAGGTGAGTTTGCTTGGGGTTAGATGCTGCACTTTGCTGCATAGATTTAACAGTTTGGATTTAGATAGTGAGGCCAATATTGACTTGGGATCAGTTGGTTTGGACTTCCTTTAAGTCTCCATAGTTTGCCCATTGCCAGCATAAAATAGACATGAAATATTTCAATGGTGCTAGCAACATATGTTTGTCGCCCCGAGGGAGTCCAGAACAAGGGGACATAACCTTAAAATTAGAGCCAGGCCATTCAGAGGTGATGTCGGGAAGCACTTCATCACACAAAGGGTAGTGGAAATCTGGAACCCTTCCCCTCCCCACCCCCGCCCCCCAAAAACGTTGTTGGGCTGGGGGTTAATTGAACATGTCAAAACTGAGATTGATAGATTTTTGTTCGGCAAGGGTATTAAAGGTTGCGGAACCAAGGCGGGTAGATGGAGTTAAGATACAGATCAGCCATGATCTAACTGAATGGTGGAACAGGCTCAAGGAGCTGAATGGCCTCCTCCTGTTCCTATGTTCCTATCCTTGTGTGATTGAATAACGCCAACCTCTCACAAATTGAGCACCTTGTATAACATTGGGATCCAAAGGTAACACAAAAATTGCAATGATTTCATCTACCAGATAATTATCCACTTCTGTTATCAGCTCCTTGATAGTGAAGCCCTATTCTTCTTTGATTAATTTCATACACTTTTTACACTAAATGGTACAGTCACCATTTCAGTTTCATCTTTTCTGAATAAAAATTAGCAGCAGATGCAATGTAAAAAAAAAACTATTAGTAAACAAATAATCACCTTAAATTGATTCTCTAGAACATGTTTGTTCTCCAGTCCGAAATGACTATAATCTGCATTCAGAATCTTCAATTGATTTCATTTCTCTCCTGTTTGACATTCAGATTCTTACCTAAATGTTCAGAAATAGGAAAACTGTGTAATTATATACTTTGGAATTATGTCTCCTGTTGACAAAATTATCCTGGTTAATTATAGATCCTGTCCATCAGGATTATGCAGTTAGCAAAAAAAATAATAGGCTACATAAACTCAGACAATGACATACCTGTGTATGCATTACACTGTTGGTGCTTATGATCAAACAATGCTATTAACCCTACAGGCCCTAGCTCATTGGAAACTGTATTATCTTCTTCTGCTTTTGCACCACTCATCTCCCATGACTGGCCGGTTGGCTTGAAGACAATCAGTGCGATGTTCAGTTCCATAGCCCAATGCCTTGGAATCTGAGAACAGCTTGGGCATACTTTTCTCTTCCTGTGGGAAAGAATCTGACCTTGCCCTGGTGTTTCTCCACAGTGAGATAGGGAACTCGCTGTGTGAGGAATTATCGGCAACAGAGATCTACATCCCAACACTCTGTGGTGCCCAATTGCCTTTTACCAATCTGGAAATTAAAAAATATATATATTTCTTAAATGAATAGCGCTATCAAATACTAGAAAACTTTGGTCACAGATTTCATTGATCTGTGCTTGAAATTCTAAGAGAGTACCAAATGTGCATTGGAGCGTACTCACCAAAAGTTATGGACACCCTAGAATTAAAAAAAAAACTTGCTCATGTATGCATGCTAGGATTTAGAGGGATAACTCAATAAATATCATCATTAACACAGTGGAAAATCAAAGTCAAATAATTATGCCAATGAAGCGCAATGTAAGCTCGAGGAACCGCACCTCATCTTTCAATTAGGCACTTTACAGCCGTCTGGACTCAACATTGAGTTCAACAACTTCAGACTTCAGACTATAACCCCTGCCCCCATTCTTCAGGCTATATGATTTTGCCATCCCTATTTGCAACATTTTATCTTTCCTGCATCCTACCTTAGCACAGACTGTTCCTTCAGTTCCTTCCTCCCCTCCCACCCACCCCCCCCCACCCTCTCCCTGCCTCTGCACCTGCTTAATATCTGTTACATCTCCAGCTTTTTCCTCAGTTCTGATGAAGGGTCCCAGACCTGAAACGTTAACTCTGTTTCTCTCTCCACGGATGCTGCCTGGCCTGCTGAGTGTTTCCAGCATTTTCTGTTGTTATTTCAAATAATTATCTGTTTGCCGTTGCTTGTACACAATCCCAAAGTACTGACTCAGGAGCACAGGCAGAGCTTTATGCGTACAAGAGTAAAATGTGACAACAAAAGCAATGCAAAATCAATGTATCAAATCTTAATTATTGAAAGGAGTGCATAACAACTCTGTGAATTTTAAAAGAAGTTCTACTATGTGATAAGATTGAAGTATAATAATACATGGAGCAAATTCAATTTCCATTTGGGGAGAGTGGGTGATCGAGGGGTATTAGTTTTTGGGACTAGTCTTTTTGAGTCTTGCACTTGCCTATTGACATGAATCAGTCATTCATGAAAGAAAGACTTATGAAATAATACTGAGCGGCCTGCGGGTGGCACTGTCCAGGGAGAGTATAAATACTCGGGCACGGGCCCAGTTTGCGCAGGACATTCTTAACAGGAACTAGTGAAGGGCACAACTAGACCTCCATGTTGTAAAACAGTTGATTAAAGCTTTGTTTAACGCTTAGACCAAGTGCCTAGTAGTTTTCTTATGTCACCTTTCTTATTTTCACAAAGAATGTATCTGTGTAAATCTAACCTATTCTGAACTAGAAGGTTCTTTATTTATTTATTTAAAAAAAAGGTGTATGACAAACTTTAGACATTATGCATATTTATTTTTAAGCAGGCAATGTTTTTCGGATTAACTTTGTAAATGCCTAATGTACTTTAGGGTATTTTAGCCGACTCAATATAAGGGTCAGCATCGAGCACCCAAATTAACTGAGATTGAGGCAGGTTGGGATGGAGTGCTCAGGTGTGGGCCATTTTATAGTGAAAATAATCCTACACTGGGACAAAATGCCCCTTTGTACATGTGTGATTGATAGTGTGGCAAAGGTTTACATTCAAATGTGAGGTGTCTCTGAATGGAGCCACAGTAATAAAGATAAGTGGTCTTTTTTCAGTTATTTAGTTGACTTGTGTTCTAAGGGGGAGGGACATCACCCAGTTCCTAATCTATAGAAGCCTGTGATTTTGGGTGGTTTGTTCTAGGGAGCACATACTTTTTGTCATGCTTGGTGGTCTAGAAAGTCTGGAGTGCGACAGAAGGGCCGGTGTTGGTAGGTTGATTAGATATGGATGAAATATCTGGTTGATATGGTGTATTTGGGTGGGGGAAGGGGCAATGTGTCTTTATGCCCTGATGGTACATAGATGTTCTTTAACTTGTATTACTAAATTTCAACTTTTTGGCTTCCGTTTTGTGTGTAATCAGATTTACACCCCCCTAGAAATGAAATCTCACTCATCTTTTTCAAGTACTTCTGCTACCAGAAATGTAACGAGGAGGAGGAGGAGGAGGAAATTTGCCAAGTAAAAGTAGAGGGGGAATGTAAAGGGACAGAAAAATCTTAGAGTGCAGGCAATGTCACATATGTATGTGTGTGTGTGTGTGTGTGTGTGTGTGTGTGTGTGTGTGTGTGTGTGTGTGTACGTACACATACTGGCCTGTGCTCATCAGAGCCCCAGTTTAATAGACTGAATAAAAAGAAGGTGATGGAGAGGACTTTATGAGTGTAATCCAATATCAGCTTCAAATGACATTCATAAAGCTCTCAGCTTGGCTTTTATAGTTATGGCATCTTCTCAATCTCCTCAATGTGATCATGTACCCATCTATCTCCTTTCATGCATGCATTACTGTACATGTAGTCTTTCTATATTTCTTATTTATAAGTGCCAATGCATCTTAGTTTATGTATCTCATTATCTTTGATTAATATGTATAATATTGATAGACAGCGAACATAATTTATTTTGCCATCTGGGAGACTTGCTTCCAAAATATATCGTCATCATACAGCGCATTTGTATTGCAAGCACTTTCAAGACTGGAGACTTCAAAGAGAATTTTAGTTCAGGATTCAAAGTGTACCACACAGCGTTTCAGAACCAGCTCTTCCTGACTCCACATTCAGGCAGGCATGACATTTTTGTGCTGAGTTTTTTTGACGGCTGCCTCCAGCCATTCTTTTAAAGACCACTCCACTGGTTTGGCAGCTATGTGCCTGAGAAAACTGACCACACAATCTAATCTGGCAAAGGGGCCTGAAACGGGCGAGGTTATCCACTTCGGTGGCAAAAACAGGAAGACAGATTATTATCTGAACGGCAATAAATTGGGAAAAGGGGAAGTGCAACGAGACCTGGGTGTCCTTGTGCACCAGTCGCTGAAGGTAAGCATGCAGGTGCAGCAGGTGGTTAAGAAGGCAAATGGTATGTTGGCCTTCGTAGCGAGAGGATTCGAGCACAGGAGCAAGGATGTCTTGCTGCAGTTGTACAGGGCCTTGGTGAGACCGCACCTTGAGTATTGTGTGCAGTTTTGATCGCCATATCTGAGGAAGGATGTTCTTGCCATGGAGGGAGTGCAGCAAAGATTCACCAGACTGATACCTGGGATGGCAGGAATGACGTATGAGGAGAGATTGGGTCGATTAGGCTTATATTCACTAGAGTTCAGAAGAATGAGAGGGGATCTCATTGAAACTTATAAAATTCTAACAGGACTAGACAGACTAGATGCAGGAAGGATGTTCTCGATGGCGGGGGAGCCCAGAACCAGGGGTCACAGTCTAAGGATAAGGGGTAAGCCATTTAGGACTGAGATGAGGAGGAATTTCTTCACCCAGAGAGTGGTGAACCTGTGGAATTCTCTGCCACACAGGGCATTTGAGGCCAATTCATTAAATATATTCAAGAAGGAGTTAGATATATTTCTTAAGGCTAAAGGGATCAAGGGGTATGGGGAGAAAGCAGGGACAGGGTACTGAATTTGGATGATCAGCCATGATCTCAGTGAATGGCGGAGCAGGCTCGAGGGGCCGAATGGCCTACTCCTGCTCCTATCTTCTATGTTTCTTTGTTTCTATTTGCATCTGGCAATGGGTCTGATGTCTGTTTCAGTCAGACTCCCTGGACGGCTACGGTGCATCCTAACCAATAGGGCGTGCAGCGCACTTTAGACACAGACTGGGCCCATTTCTCACCTCATAAACCGGCGCTGGGCAATCGAATTTCTACAACAACAACAACGTGTATTTATATAGCACCTTTAATGTAGTAAAGCGTCCCAAGGCGCTTCACAGGATGACACCGAGCCACATCAGGAGAAATTAGGGCAGGTGACCAAAATCTTGGTCAAAGAGGCAGGTTTTAAGGAGCATCTTAAAGGAGGAAAGAAAAGTAGCGAGGCGGAGAGGTTTAGGCAGGAAATTCCAGAGCTTAGGGCCTAGGCAGATGAAGGCACGGCCACCAATGGTGGAGCGATGAAATTCAGGGATGTTCAAGAGGGCAGAATTTGAGGAACGCAAATATCTCGGGGGGGGAGGGGGCAGTTGTGGGGCTGGAGGAGATTACAGAGATAGGGAGGGGCGAGGCCATGGAGGGATTTGAAAACAAGGATGAGAATTTTGAAATTGAGGCATTGCCTTACGGGAGCCAATATAGGTCAGCGAACACAGGTGTGATGGGTGAAAGAGACTTGGTGCAAGTTAGGACACGGGCAGCTGAGTTTTGGATGACCTCAAGTTTACGTAGGGTAGAACGTCGGAGGCCAGCCAGGAGTGCGTTGGAATAGTCAAGTTCTAGGCCGTTCTTTCATCCCCATTTAACCAATTTGCATTGACAGCAATCTGATGTGGCGTGTACACCCAGATATGTATCCATGCTAATTACGTAAACATCCAGATGTACAAATTGAGTACTCAACACATGCACTGCAGACATCCACAAATGCATGCACACTACATACATGTGGCAGGATTCATTGGCAGGATAGGTGCACCAACATCAGTGTTCTCGCTCAGGCCAACATCCCCAGCATCGAAGCTTTGACCACGCTCGATCAGCTCCGATGGACGGGTCACATCGTCCGCATGCCCGATACCAGACTCCCAAAACAAGCGCTCTACTCGGAGCTCCGGCATGGCAAGAGAGCCCCAGGTGGGCAGAGGAAATGCTTCAGGGACACCCTCAAAGCCTCCTTGAAAAAGTGCAACATCCCCACTGACACCTGGGAATCCCTGGCCCAAGACCGCACAAAGTGGAGGAGAAGCATCTGCGAAGGCGCCGAACACCTCGAGTCTCTTCGCCGGGAGCAAGCACAAGCAGCGCAAGGAGCGCATGTCAACCCAAGCACCCCACCCACCCGTCCCTTCAACCACTGTCTGCCCCACCTGTGACAGAGACTGTAGGTCCCGTATTGGACTTATCAATCACCTGAGAACTCATTTTTAATGTGGAAGCAAGTCATCCTTGGTTCCGAGGGACTGCCTAAGAAGAAGAAGAAGACTACATACATGTGCTATGCTAATGTACATGATGTATACATGTATGTGTACATCCAGCTATACAGACACATTTTACACTTCCACACTGGCAAACAATTACATTCATTTTTTGTTGTTTCAATAAATCTACATGGAAACAAATTACAATAGGAGGGACGAGGAGATTGGCATACAGAACTGGTAGGAGGTTTGGTAGTCAACATAGGGGATTCAACTATTGCAACTGTAGAAGCAAGAAGATTCAGCTTGGTGTCTCTGCCAAGTTATACTGGCATCTCTCAGTGCTGGCATGAGATGGTTTTGCTGACACCAATTTGGGGCTCATTAATCGACGCAAATATATTGTGTTTTGAAAGTCAAATTTTGCATCCAATCTAACTTCCCTAATGCAGCATAATATCGGCATTACAACGTGCCCTTGTACAGCATTCCAACACTAACTGAACTGTGCACTAATTAATCATTTTAGCAAAATACTGTTGCATCAGGAGGATTGGCCAGCCCTTGACCTGTGAAACCTGAAGGGGACGCAGGAATCATCTTGCTGATGACTGGCAGTGGTCCTCAGTTTAATTATTTCTGGCACAACCTCAATTCTCTGTTCAGTAGACACATGGCCTCAATGCAGAAATTGCCTTTTAATTTGACACTATTGACACTACCTTGGCTTTGTAGCTCAAGAAGGTTGTGCAGAGTTTGAGGATTGAGAAACATACACAAGTGTAGTCGAAGCCATGGGACCATCTTATGGGAGAAAGGATTTACAAGCGTATTATTAAGGCAGTATAGGGGAACCATACAGTATGCATAGAAGTGATCCTGGCCAACTTTTGTCCCTGAACCAACACCACCGCAAAAAAACAGATTCACTGCTCATTTAACACATTGCAGTTTGTGGGGCCTTGTTATGTGCAAATTGGCTGCTGTGTTTGCCTACATAACCGTGAATTCCCTTCAAAAATAATTCATTGACTATGAAGCACTGTAGGACATCCTGAGGGTGTGAAAGGTGCTTTTTGAAGGCAAGTTCTTTTTTCTTTCATGTGTCAACTAGAAATGATTGATTCTGGTGTGAAGCGTGAATTGGCTTGTTTTTTCTCCAGTACCTTAATCCCTCACCTTGACAAATACAAACAAACAAAAGAACAACATACCCACAATTTACTCATCATGAACACCAAATCAAATTATATTTTGTTAGGATCTTTAAAAAAAACTTGGCTGATGTCATGGAGATTGTTCAATTCATGGTGGCCTTGTGGTAGATCTCTGTTTTCCATAAAGAACTATTTTGGTGAATAGTCTCTATTTCTCCTCATAGCTTTGGTGGTCCCTGAAGAAATCAATAAATGTCCATTTGGTTTCTGGAGGTCCGTCATTTATTTCCCCTTGTGATTTGGTGTTAGGAACTTCCATGACGCTCCAATGGATTGGACACAGGTAACATAAGAACATAAGAAATAGGAGCAGGAGTAGACCATACGGCCCCTCGAGCCTGCTCCGCCATTCAATAAGATCATGGCTGATCTTCGGCCTCAACTCCACTTTCCCGCCTGATCCCCATATTCCTTGATTCCCTTAGAGTCCAAAACTCAATCTATCTCAGCCTTTAATATACTCAACGACTGAGCATCAACAGCCCTCTTGGGGTAGAGAATTCCAAAGATTTACAACTCTCTAAGTGAAGAAAATTCTCCTCATCTCAGTCCTAAATGGCCGACCCCTTGTCCTGAGACTATGCCCCCTAGTTCTAGACTCTCCAGCCAGGGGAAACAGCATCTCAGCATCAACCCTGTCAATCCCCCTCACAGTCTTATATGTGTAAATGAGATCACCTCTCATTCTTCTAAACTCCGGAGAGTATAGGCCCATTCTACTCAATCTCTCCTCATAGGACAGCCCTCTCATCCCAGGAATCAATCTAGTGAACCTAACAGTAAAACACTGGGGCCTAGAAATTCGGTATGGCCCCGCCAGCTCAGTTGCACCCAAAAGTTTGCGCAGCGCCCGGAGCCCGTTGCGCCCACCAGAAATTCACTTTTAGCGCCCCAAGTCGGAACCGGGTGCTGTTCCAGGGTGTGCCCGCCTCTGCTTGGGGCGCTGAAAGTGAATTTCAGCGCTCCAGCTGCCGCTGCGCCACCCGATGCGGTGCGGCAGGCTGGGGTACTGCAGGCCTCCTCCTTCTCTTAAGGAGGAGCTGCCTGCAGCCGTGAGATCGCCGCTGGATTCTGCCGGCAAATGAGCCCGGCACCACGGAGAAGTGCCGGGCTCGCGGGATTCAGCCACCAATGCCGCAGGGGGGGTGGCGTAGGAGGCCGGGGAGGGAGGTGCGGGCAGGCGGCCGCCGAAAAAGTGGCCGGCCGCACCTCCACCTTTATGCGCCCCACTAACGCTGCATGAAGGCCGTGTTTCACGAACGTTGTTTGCGGCCGCTGTGGAAGAGGCAGCCGCAACTGAATATGGGCGTCGGGCCGGCATCGGGGCGGAACCGGGGTGCTGCGCACACCGATGACGTCATCGGTGCCGGCGCAGCGCTACCGGCTACCGCCGCCATTAACGCTGCACTCAATTTCCGCGCTACCAACCCCGCCGGCGCAGAAGACCTCTTTAGGCGCTAAGTGGGCGCAAGGCCCACTGAATTTCTAGGCCTGAATGTTCAAACAAACAGATCTGTGTGAATCCATTGTATTCATTTCCAACACACACAATATAGCCATTGTAGGTATTGCTTCATGTTTTGGCTGTCAGGTTGGGGTAACCAGTTTCTGATTTTTTTTTTTCAAATCAAATCAACTTTTATTGTCATTGTTAGTGCACAAGTGCAGTACAACGAAATGTAGGCTTACGGCTCCCGAGAGTGTACATTTAGATTAAGACATTTAAACATTCAACATACATTTGGCTTGTAATACATTAACATAAGCATAACCATAATAAAGTGCATTGGCAGATGTGCAAGCTTTATGTCAGTTATCCAGGACACTAATCCACCCTGAGAATTTGCCAGCAGTGAGAACTCACAATACCTGTAACATAAATGATAAGAGGTCAGTTTAAGCAAAGAAAGAACTTGCATTTATATAGCGCCTTTCACGACCTCAGGACATCCCAAAGCGCTTTACAGTCAATGAGGTGCTTTTGAAGTGTTGTAATGTAGGAACACGTGGCAGATAAAGAACATGAGTATCATCTCAGAATATTATCTCAGAAATGACAGGGAACATCATCACCAGGGTGTCAGAGGTGTGCCCTGGCTGGGCAGCAATGGTCTTGGTAATTGCTTCTACCTGAGAGAGGGAGATTTAAGAAACACATTATTTTCCCTCCAATTGCCATCCTCTTTGTTACCTCTTCTCCTGAATCCCCGGAAGTTTCTTTGGTGTCAGCACTCCCTCAGTGCTTCACCCAAGTGGTCATTTACAAACCTTTAATAGCACGTGTTGGGTGCCACTGATTGTGGGATACATCATGATCTAACCTAAACTGGTGGCTCTCCCCCACCACACCCCCACCCACCAAGTTTCCAGCAGGGAGCATTGAATAGCAATCATGGATGGAAACACTGCTTGATTTCCATCCCCTTCTCTCTAACTGAGACCAATTGTGACATCCCTACTGCAGCCTCAGCTGACAGTATCATATCAGCACAGACCACTGATTGAACCTGGTACCTTCTTACTATCACACTCACTGGGCTAAAAGGGGAAGAGCTGTTATAGAATGTTGCACGACTTGAGAACATTCTTCCCCATGTATTTAACCATCCAGCCCAGTGGTGTT
>NC_140993.1:256906917-257361917 GCF_052327205.1 Somniosus microcephalus | reverse complement strand
GAAGTGCTCAAGTAGCAAAGTGCACGACCTGCTGTAAGTATAGAAGTGTGTGGGATTTGTCACGGGACTTTGCGCAGTGCTAAATCATGTAATACGTGGTGCATTGTGTGCTGTGTGCAGCAGTGAGACCTGAAATTAAAAGGACGAAGGGGAAATAAATATGTAGCAGAAACAGTCATTCTGACTGTGGTTGACTTGCTTGATCTGTTTCTGATTGTACCTAACAGGATACAGCGATGAGGAATTGGCCTGCTGTCGCACATAGCTTTAGATACTAAGTTGATATTCTTCCAATGACAAAGGTGTCATGGTGTTGGGGCAGATGATCTAACTTAGCATCTGAACTTGGGAAACGGTTTATTTACTAACTGATTGGTGGTGCGCTGCTCAATTGGACATATATTTCATTGCACACAATATTTATTTGCTGTCTATAATCAGGGATAGATTTCCTCTGTGCACTGTTTGTTAGAAAATCATAAATTGCTTTTATAAATTGTTTGATGTTGTTACACAAAGGAAATCTTTACCCCATTGTTCTCTGCTTGCATTGCTTAGTGCAGCCCACAAGGACTGAGTGACTCTGTGCCTTTCTCAGTTTACATTACATCTGTGGCTGAGAATGGTGACACACTTTAATATCTTAATTGATGTAGCAACTATGAAAGGGTTTGATAGGGTAGACATAAGAAAATGCTTCCACTTGTGGGGGAGACCAGAACCAGGGGCCATAAATGTAAGTCACTAATAAATCCAATAAGGAATTCAGGAGAAACTTCTTTGCCCAGAGAGTGGTTAGAAAGTGGAATTCGCTACCACATGGAGTGGTTAAGGTGAATAGCATAGATACATTTAAGGGGAAACCAGATGTACACACGAGGGTGAAAGGAATAGAAGGATATGTTGATAGGATGAGATGAAGAGGGGTGGGAGGAGGCTCGTGTAGAGCAGAAACACCAGCATGGACCAGTTTGGCCGAATAGCCTTGTTTTTGCGCTGTACTTTTTATGTTAGTCTGTGTAAATGTCAAAATAGAAAGTGTAGAGTTGGCACTGACAGAATTCTGAGCTGTTAAACTAAAATTTTAAAAGTGTAATCATTGACTTGTGTTCAGCTGTGAGAGGCAAGTAATAAGTTCTCATTAACTAAACAAGTGGCCTCACTATGGACTGGCATTAGACCGTTCACTGTTTGTCTAATCATTGCCTATTGTTTATTACCAGTTTTTTCTCCCTCCCTCCTCCTTCTCCTGACGGCAATGATTCTGGTTGGTGTATGTTTCCACAGGTGCCGGTACCTCACCCAAGTGAGAAGTCATCCTGTGTGAGACTTGGCCATGGCTCAGCTGGGTAACACTCTCACCTCTGAGTCAGAAAGTTGTGGGTTCAAGCCCCACTCCAGAGACTTGAGCACAAAATCTGTGCTGATGCTCCAGTGTAGTACTGAGGGAGTGCTGCACTGTTGGAGGTGCTGTCTTTTGGATGAGACGTTAAACCGAGGCCCCGTCTGCCCTCTCAGATAGTCAGAAAACATCCCATAGCATTATTTTGAAGAAGAGTGGGGAAGTTGCAGCCAGTTTCCTGGCCCATATTTATCCCTCAACCAACTTAAAAAAACAAAATTATCTGGTCATTATCGCATTGCTGTGCACAAATTGGCTTACATGTTTCCTACATTACAAAAGTACTTCATTGGCCGTAACATGCTTTAGGACGTCCTGAGATCGTGAAAAGTGCTATAAAAATGTCTGTCTTCCTTCCTTCCTTCCTTCCTGCCTGCCTGCCTCCCTCCCTCACCCCCTCCCTCCCTTCCTTCCTTCATTCTTTCCTCCCTTCCTTCCTTCCTTCCTTCATGCATTCCTTCCTGCCTTCCTTCCTTCCTTCCTTCATGCATTCCTCCCTCCCTTCCTTCATGCATTCCTTCCTTCATTCCTTCCGCCCTTCCTTCCTTCCTTCATGCATTCCTTCCTTCATTACTTCCTCCCTTCCTTCCTTCCTTCCTTCTTTCCTTCCTTCCTTCCTTTATGCATTCCTTCCTTCCTTCCTTCATGCATTCCTTCCTTCCTTCCCTCCCTCTGCTGATTGTCTCCTCCTTAGCTCAGGGGCACTAAGGTGTTTTTCTGGAGTTGCTCAGACTCAGCAGTGGTCCTGCTCTGCTCCAATTCTGGCCTCTTGAGCATCCCTGATTTTCTTCGCCCCACCATTGGCGGCCGTGCCTTCAGCTGCCTAGGCCCTAAGCTCTGGAATTCTCTCCCTAAACCTCTCCGCCTCTCCTCATTTAAGATGCTCCTTAAATGCCTACCTCTTTGACCAACCTCCTGCCCTAATACCTCCTTACGTGGCTCAGTGTCAAATGTTATCTAATAACGCTCCTGTGAAGCACCTTGAGACGCGCTGTATAAATGCAAGTTGTTGTAGAAGAAATATTCAGTTTGGGGGGAAAATTGGCATTTTGTTGCAGTAGAATATGTGTTGTAGTCATTGAATGGGCAGGGTCTAGGATGGACGATGGACTTGGTGGTTTGTTCTGCTCAGCGAGGCATCATGATCAGTCTGGAGCAGATTACTGGTCTGGTACTGCACCTGCAGATTTGGTTAATAATTAATGAGAAATAGTTATGCAGAGAAGGTGTTATTACAGTGTTCCATAGACCAGAACTAGTGTAGAAAAGCACTCATATACTCAAAGTCCCAGCAATCAGTCAGGAGGCACAAAGGTGCCCATTTTAATAACACTAGGAGATAGCAGTGTATTTATTATAAGAAAGAAAGCATCAACTTGCATTTATATAGCGCCTTTCACCATCTCAGGACGTCCCATAGCGTTTTACAACCGATGAAGAAACTTTGAAGTGGAGTCACTGTTGTAATGTAGGAAACATAGCAGTCAATTTGCGCACAGCAAGGTCCCACAAACAGCAATGTGATAATGACCAGATAATCTGTTTCAGTGATGTTAATTGAGGGATAAATATTGGCCAGGCCAGGACACCAGGGATAACTCCCCTGCCCTTCTTCGAAATAATGCGATGAAATACTTCATTGGCTGTAAAGCGCTTTGGGATGTCCTGAGGCCGTGAAAGGCGCGATATAAAGGCAAGTATTTCTTTTTTTTCTAGCTGTTATCCCTTTTGTGTAACATAGTCTGCCTGCACCACCCATCCAGTTACTATCTACCCACTGTTCAGATTAATTCTTTCTGTGCACAGTAAACAAATTGGGGGTGAAATTGGTCCATGTCAAGCAGTGAATTGGCATCCCGTTTTACACTGCGCCCGATATTCTTTTCTATTGAAGTCAATGTCCAGCTCATACCCCGTGGCTTCCCTTACCCTTTAATGATCTTATAGGCAAGGTTTGCCCGGGGTGACCTCTTCCAAGGGAGTAAAGAGACTTGTCATTTCTGAATCTCCTCCAGTTCAGGATTCTTTGCATTAGGGGGCCATCTTGTGCAAGCAGAGAAGTAAAATAGAAAATTGGAGGAGCACATGGACAGTGACAGACTGAAGCTAAAGCTGATCCTGGGTACCACTAAGTGATCACGCAGCTAAGTTGTGTTGCAGTTCTTCTTTGTGTGAAGCTCTTTGAAGGTATAATATTGTCGAATCTTTGAATTCTAAGTTATGGCTGTAATATGTGCCCTACGTAGGCTTGTGTGAGGGCAGACATGTGTGCAACAGGTTGCCCGGCAACTTTTTGTGGCGTGCACACGTTGGTTATATACCTGGTAAATGGAAGCCTTGGCAACTTCCTTAAGGCATGCCATCTTCACCGTCTCCCCTGGATCTTTGACTCGTACACACAACACTGAGCTTAGCCATCAGCTTCTGTCAGACATACTTCCCTCATGGCAGAAGGAGCTGTTGCAGTGAGGGTCTTCTCCTTAGGCAGTCCCTTGGAACCGAGGATGACTTGCTTCCACATTAAAAATGAGTTCTCAGGTGACTGATGAGTCCATGCGGGACCTACAGTCTCTGTCACAGGTGGGGCAGACGGTGGTTGAAGGGGCGGCTGGGTGGGGTGCTTGGGTTGACGTGCGCTCCTTCCGCTGTTTGCGCTTGGCCTCCGCTTGCTCCCGGCGAAGAGACTCGAGGTGTTCGGCGCCTTCCCGGATGCTTCTCCTCCACTTTGTGCGGTCTTAGGCCAGGGATTCCGAGGTGTCAGTGGGGATGTTGCACTTTTTCAAGGAGGCTTTGAGGGTGTCCTTGAAGCGTTTCCTCTGCCCACCTGGGTCTCTCTTGTCGTGTCGGAGCTCTGAGTAGAGCGCTTGCTTTGGGAGTCTCGTATCGGGCATGCAGATGATGTGGACTGTCCATCGGAGCTGATCAAGCGTGGTCAAATCTTCGATGCTGGGGATGTTGGCCTGAGTGAGAACATTGACATTGGTGCGCCTATCCTGCCAATGGATTTACAGGATCTTGCGGGGACAGCGTTGATGGTACCTCTCCAGCGCTTTGAGGTGCCTGCTGTACATAGTCTATGTATCTGTGTATATGAGTTAGCAGTCACACCAGGGTGGAGTTGGCAGATGCCAAATTACATACGGAAGACGCGCAGAAGGACAGAATCATTTGAAGGAAATATCAAAGCTGGAGAGAGTGGAGCAGAGCCGGGACAAGTAAAATTAAAGTCCAGGGGCAGAAATTCAACATTGTTAAATTCAACAGGTGCAACGATAAACAATTTAGTAGGGCAGAAACCGACCACCCGATTTACATGGGCATTCGGCTCATGGTTAAATTGGCCGGGGTCTTTATATTTTATTGAAGTAAGTCTTCTGTGCCCATTTCTGACCCAAATTTCTAAATTTGGTTAGACTAGTCAGAGCATGCCTTAACTACACACGGGAGGCCATTCAAATAAAAATGGTCTCAAAACTTTGACAAATATTTGGTTTTGCGGAGCAGGAATGAGTAGGAGTGATCCATAAATCAACTGCTGGGGCTCAATTTTAATTCCCGAGACGGGTTGGAGTCGGATTGCGTGGTGGGCGGGTTCGGGAGCCGCTTCCGGCGGGAACAGCTGCAGAGTTGCGATTTTTATTAAAGTACCTTGTTAATTTCCTGGAGGCGCGCTGGCCGGTCCAATGAGTGGGATCGGGTCGGCTGGCCGCCTCTGATGACATCATAATAGCAGCTGCTTTTAAAGCTGCCTTCCAGCCTGAGTCTTTCCACTGTGGTTTCCTGCACTTCTTTTCACAGCTATGACTTCTTCCAGAGGCAGGGCAGCTCCTCGGTTTAATGATGAGTCCCTCCAAGTTCTTGTTGATACTGTCAGAGGGCGCAGGGAGATTCTCTTCCCTCCTGATGGCCGGAGGAAGCCTCCTCAGCAGACCAAGGCAGCCTGGCTGCGCATTGCTTAGGAGGTGAGCGCAAGGTCCATTTATGCACGCTCATGGATCCAGTGCCGCAAGAGGTTTAATGATCTTGTGTGAACATCAAAAGTGAGTATCCCATTGCACTTGCCTTCACTCTGCTTCCCTTCTCTTCTCATCACCAGCACTCTGCGTTGTAAGCCTCCTCCTTCACATCCCACCCTACTCTTACTTCCCTTGCACCCTTTCCTATCCATCTCTGTCTCTGCACTGAATCACTCCAGCATCCTGCCTATGCTCCCCTTAGACTCGCTCTCACTGTCATGCAGTGACAACAACTAACAGCGCACAGGGAGCTACCTTCCTCTTGGCACCTTACCCCATCTTCGTCTCACTCAAAGGTTCTATGGTAGGGATTATTCACACTCACTCCATCATTGTGGTTGAAACTCCGCTTGTGTCCCTCCTTGCAGGAAAAGATAGCCCACAATAAGAGGGAGAGAGCAATGACTGGAGGAGGAACACCTACCCTTGCAACATTGACCAGTGCTGAGGAGGCAGCAAACAAGATTGTTAGAGGTGGCGAGGACCTGGAAGTGGGTGATGGAGAGATGGGAACCCTAGAGGAAGCTGGTGACATAACAGAGTTTCATCCCTCTCAGAAAGCATATGATATTCATAGAGAAACGCTTTGTATCATCTGCTCAAAAGGATGTGTCTGCTACATCAATATCAGATGTCTAATTCGAGCCTTTACTCTCCCACAGGGTCATTGAGCGCCCCCCTCCCCACGATCCAGGACAAAGACCCAGACATCTCCTCAGAGGAACCTGAAGCCTCTGAGGGAGCAGCGTCACCAGGACTCAGTGCACCCAGCACCAGCACAGCAACACACACCTCGGTGGGGCCCTCGCGAATCAGAGTAGTGTTGCTGCCTGGTCTATCACAGTGCACAAGTGAGCATCAGCAGATGGTGGAGACAGCGACAGCAGTGGAGAGTCCTCGGCGGAGGTCGCAGGACTCTCCTAGCTCTGCTGAGCTGCAAGCAGATGCTGTGCCTCTGGGGCCATCCAGAAAAAGAGCGGTTTGTGAAATACAGGAACAAGTGCTGGTGTCTCTGGAAGGGTTTGCCTCCAGGGTTAGTGTGAGTGTGGAGAGAATGGAGGAGTCCATCTCTAACATCAGCACTGCCGTGGTGGAGGCAATGGCGCATGAATGCACCACCATGGATAGGATGGCAACCTCCGTGGAAAGGATGGCTACGGCCATGGAGGAAATAAGTCGCCAGAGTCAGGAAAACATGGTGACTGTTCAGAATAGAATGAAATCTCTGGAGGAGTGATGGGCAGCTATTGAGCAGAGAGACCAGAGCTTCATGGACGTCCTTTTGAGCAGGACAGCAAGTGCAGATTCGGGTTCTCATGGCCCCCCTGAAGTGCAACAAGGTGCTCTCCTGCCACTTGCCAGCACTGAGGTGTGGCTGACCCATGAGAGGGATGTTGTTGTCTGGACAGAAGGAAGTGTGGGCTCCTCTCAAAGTGCTCGGATGACCATGCCACTGCGGAGCCCTCGGTCAGAGACCCACTTTGCAGAGACAACTGAGATGGCCGTTTCAGCCCCTGCACAGCCGCAGGAAGAGCAGACGGTTGAAGAGCCCTCCCAGGCTCCCAAACCTAGAGACCGTCTGACAAAGGCATCTAAGAAGGCGCAGCAGCCTAGTCAGCAAGATGCCTCTATATCTGCTGAAGCCACAGGGGAAGCACCACGTAGAAGCACGCGTAAGAGAAAAATTAAGCACCTATAGTCATAAGGGGACTCACTTGGGTGATGTTTCTTTTTGTTCTGACTCTTAGTGGGATATTTTGTCATGTGTTAAAGATAAATTATGTCAAGCAGTTGATTGTGTGGCCTGTGTGTTCTGGGAAATGGCAAAAGCACATTGAGGGCTCAGGGCGACTTGCATTTGAGATGCTGATGGTAAAAGTGATAGGAAATAAGAGGGTATAGCAGAGATGAAGTATGATGTTGGACAAGTGTCGATTGCAATTACAGAGCCATATGGTGGCCACCTATGGTCGAAGAGTAAGCTTATGGTAGTGTGGCATGGCAGTGTGCATACCCTGGTTGACGGGCAGCAGGGAACTGGAGGGATGCTGCATTGGTCACAACAGGGCATGCAAGGCTCCCCTCATCCTCCTTCCACTCCTCTTCCCAGGAAGATCTGTGGTGAGCCACATGGCTGCTACTCCGCCAATTATGAGGACCAGGATGAGAGGGCATAAATGTTTCCCATCCCCTTGCTATAGATTTCATTTGAGGTAACAATCTTGCAAGCGCACAGTCGAAGTGGCCTGAAATATTTCCATTCAACCACACCCGCCACCCTCCTTATCTGATCACCTCCCCCCCTTCCCCCATTGGACTTAACTGTGGGCCTCAGCTCAGGCCGAGATTGGTTCAGTACCCAACTAACAACCTGCATCGCATGTCTGATTGCTGCCCACAGCTCACCGAAATTATGATGATGAGGTCTGAGGACGAATTTAGGACAATCTTTTTTCTTGATGCCTTTTTTTATTGCTAAAGTTAGTGGAGAGGAATTGTTACAAATCCTCCCCACCCCTTCCGGTTTGGATGGGGGTGGTGGGGGGTGGGTTTGATTCTCATTGGCCCAGATTTTGATGTAACAATAATGGTGAGGCTATCGGCACTTGCAGTTATTACAGGGTAAATCATGGTGTGGAGATGCCGGAGTTGGACTGGGGTGGACAAATGTAAGATATCACACAACACCAGGTTATAGTCCAACAGCTTTATTTGAAATCACAAGCTTTCGGAGCGCTGCTCCTTCGTCAGGTGAAGTGGAGAAATGCATAAAGACACAGCTTATATAGTCAGAGAATAATGTATCTTGTCTGCTTTCTTGCATCTCTGTAGAAACTTGATGTCTGTGTCGATATGCGCGATCTTCTTGGAGATCCTCTCCACTTTGAGCCGGCAGTTTGTGGTGTCGATAGTAGCCATGGTGTGGGTCGCAACTTCAGGCATCCGCACTTTTTTTTAAATTCGTTTATGGGATGTGGGCGTCGCTGGCAAGGCCAGCATTTATTGCCCATCCCTAATTGCCCTCGAGAAGCTGGTGGTGAGCCGCCTTCTTGAACCGCTGCAGTCTGTGTGATGAAGGTACTCCCACAGTGCTGTTAGGGAGGGAGTTCCAGGATTTTGACCCAGCGATGATGAAGGAACGGTGATATATTTCCAAGTCAGGTGACTTGGAGGGGAACTTGGAGGTGGTGGTGTTCCCATGCGCCTGCTGCCCTTGTCCTTCTAGGTGGAAGAGGTCGCGGGTTTGGGAGGTGCTGCCGAAGAGGCCTTGGCGAGTTGCTGCAGTGCAACATGTAGATGATACACACTGCAGCCACGGTATGCCGGTGGTGGAGGGAGTGAATGTTTAAGGTGGTGGATGGGGTGTCAATCAAGTGAGCTGCTTTGTCCTGGATGGTGTCGAGCTTCTTGAGTGTTGTTGGAGCTGCACTCATCTAGGCATGTGGAGAGTATTCTATCACACTCCTTACTTGTGCTTTGTAGATGGTGGAAAGGCTTTGGGGAGTCAGGAGGTGAGACACTCGCTGCAGAATACCTAGCCTCTGACCTGCTCTTGTTGCCACAGTATTTATGTGGCTGGTCCAGTTAAGTTTCTGGTCAATGTTGACCCCCAGGATGTTGATGGTGGGAGATTCAGTGATGGTAATACAGGTAGACTATCCTTTATCCGAAAACCTCGGGACCAGCCGAGTTTCGGATAAAGGAGAATTTCGGATTTCGGAAGGTGGGTCGGCGGGGGTCCGCGGGGGGGTCGGCGGGGGTCCGCGGGGGGGTCGGCGGGGGTCCGCAGGGGGGTCGGCGGGGGGTCGTGCGCACGACTTACGCTGACGCTCAGCGTAAGTCAGTCGGGGTCGGCGGTTGTCGGGGCCGGCGGGGTCCGCGGGGGGGGGTCGGCGGTTGTCGGGGCCGGCGGGGACCGCGGGGGGGTCGGCGGTTGTCGGGGCCGGCGGGGTCCGCGGGGGGTTCGGCAGTTGTCGGGGCCGGCGGGGTCCGCGGGGGGGTCGGCGGGGGGTCGTGCGCACGACTTACCCTTTATCCGAACTTCCGGAACCCTCTAAAAACCGAAGCTTTTTTCGTTCGTACGCACGACTTACGCCGAACGAAAAAACCTTCGGTTTTTAGAGGGTTTCGGTTTTCGGAAGTCCGGATAAAGGGTAGTCTACCTGTACCGTTGAATGTCAAGGGGCGGTGGTTGGTCTCTCGCTTGTTGGAGATAGTCAATGCCTGGCACCTTTGTGTTGCGATTGTTACCTTCCACTTATCAGTCACAAGCGCAGTTAAATGTGGAAATCCAGAAGTTGCTGTCAGAGATACCCTGCTCCTCCACAGGGCGCGCTGCTGCAGTCCTCGCCAATAGACTCGGCACTGAAATCACTTCAGGTACTTACCTTCTACTCTGGGCACCACACTTTAGGAAGGACATGAAGGCTTTGGAGAGGGTACAGAAGAGATTTACTGGAATGGTTCCAGGGATGAGGGATCACAGTTATGCTGATAGACTGGAGAAGCTGGGGTTGTTCTCCTTAGAGTAGAGAAAGCTAAGAGGACATTTGACAGAGGTGTTTAAAATCATGAAGGGTTTTTGATAAAGTAAATAAAGAAAAACTGTTTCCAGTGGCTGTCGGGTCGATAATGAGAGGGCACAGATTTAAGGTGATTGGCCAAAAAACCAGAGGCGACATGAGGAAAAACCTTTTTACGCAACGACTGGTTAGGGTGATGGATACAGATTCAATAGTAGCCTTCAAAAAGTAATCGGGTAAATACTTGATGGAGAAATAATTGCAGGAATATGGGGAAAGAGCGGGGGAGTGGGACTAACTGGATTGCTCTACGAAAGAGCCGGCGTAGACTTGATGGGCTGAATGGCCTTCTTCTGTGCTGTACTATTCTATGATTCTATGATTCTGCACTAAAAATGGCTGATAAAGTTAGGGCTGGTGCATCTAGGAGTAAGTTAGTTTTTAATGGCATAATAAATGATAATTACTGCTGAACAACCTCACTGGTCCTGAAAATTTAATTTTATATGAGTGGAGTCTCATTCCCTCAGAAGAAAATTGATGCAGTTTTAAAAAAAATTATATATATTTTTTACTTTTTCTGTTTGACTCTTTTATCTCTCTTTCTTAATCCCACCTGTCTTTGCCAATCTTTATTTTGCTTTTTTTTTTACATTATTTAAATCTAATTTATATTTCCTGCTTCATACTTCCTAGTTTGGCCTTTGCATGTCTCCGCGAGAATACTTCAATCTGATTGGTTGAAGAGCCTCGCTGTTCCTTTTTCCTGCTCGCAGATGCCACAGATCCCCTGTAGAGGGCACCATGCTGGAAAAGACGCCGGATTAGCGGAAATCTCCACCGACAAGCCTGCGAAAAGCCTCTGGGCAGCTGTCAGTGAGATGAACAGCGAAAGCCGTTCCTTTGCCGCTGAGCGCAAAATCCTGGCCATAAAGTTCTGCTATCGGTGACCCAGGAAACAAGGCAAAGAAGAAAATCAATCCGGCCTTTCACCGCCCCCGCCCCCCACCATTACCACTAGCCGGCAGTTCTCTGTGCAGTCGCATTGCTAGCACCTTAGAGCTGATGCTGACGGGAGAAGGAGGTATTACTCAATGCAGTAGCTGAGGCACACCCTCCATTTGTTCCTCAACAAATTGCATTTCCCCCCTTGTGCCTAAGTGCAAATGATTAAATCCAATTCATCAAGTAAAAGGAACTTGGCTCACTTTAACTAAACACTCTTTTGCAGTCTTGCTATTTAGTATACAAATTGGTATACTGGAATAAATTACTTTTAAGAGAGTTGTGTCATCTGGATATGGTTCTGAAATGTGCTTGCAACCAATTTATGATCATCATTTAATGGATTTCATCATTAAATCAAGTGTGACCTTATTCTGAGAAATGAGCTCAATATTATTTTGATTGTTATTTCCAAGTGGAACAAGCTCCTAGTTGATGTACAAGAGATTGATCATTGCTACTTGTGGTATTTTGTATTATGCAAAAAATGCTGTGAAACCTCTTGGATCCTTATTTAAATACAGCACATATCAGTAAATATTACCCGACAGGAATGTAATTACGTTGGGAACTCTCTTCAGTTTGACTGCCTGTAAAAAAAAAAAAGAAATTGTCAAAAACTACTGTAAAAACAACAAAAAAATAAGGAGTGGATTCTGAACCAAGGAAGCTGAGTTTGAATACCTGCCGCAAGAGATCGTCTGGAGGGCAAGATTTCCCATTGCACTGAGTGTACTTCATTGGCTGTAAAACGCTTTGGGGTATCCTGAGGACGTGAAAGGCGCTATAGAAATGCAAGTTGGTCTTTCGGTCTTTCTTTCAAGAGGAACGAAAACTTCCTTTTCTCCTTTCCTTCCCTCTCCCCGACCACTGCCATTTTTTTTTTAGGGCAGGACAAGGAGTTGGGAACAAAACAGAACGGAAGAGAAAACTGGAGAGTTTCTTTAACAATTCTCACTAAATTGGATTTTGTTTTAAGGGTGTCTTTGAATGAATACCATCCGAAAATGACTCATTTCAACTTGATCAGAGTATGTGATGAGTGTTGAATCAAATGGATTCCTGGGAGCCAAATCGCAAATCTGAAATTCCTGCTCACAACTTTCAGACATAGCAGCAGTTTACTACTGGTGGCTGATCTACTTTCTGTTTGCCTCTTATGCGCTAAATAGAGTGACAGCAAGATTTCAGATCATTTAGTGTCAGCCATGGCTCAGTTGGTAGCGCACCTGTCTTTGAGTCAGAAGTGGTCGTGGGTTCAAGTCCCACTCCAGAGACTTGAGCACAAAACCCAGGCCGACACTCCCAGTGCAGTGCTGAGGGCGGGCTGCACTGTCAGAGGTGCCGTCTTTCGGATGAGACGTTAAACCGTCTGCTCTCTAAGGAGGACATAAAAGGTCCGGGAATGGTAGCATAGTGGTTGTGTTACTGGACTGGTAATCCAGAAGCCTGGACTAATGATGCAGTGACGCGAGTTTAAATCCCACCACGGCAGTTGAGGAATTTATATTCAGTTAATTTAATAAAGCTGGAATTAAAAAAAGCTAGTATGAGTAATGGTGACCACGTAACCACCGGATTTTTGTAAAGACCAATCTGGTTCACTAACGTCCTTTAGGGAAGGAAATCTGCCGTCCTTACCCGGTCTGGCCTATATGTGACTCCAGACCCACAGCAATGTGGTTGACTCTTAACTGCCCTCTGAAATGACCGAGCAAGCCACTCAGTTGTCCCAAACCGCTACAACAAAGCATAATCCACATGGAGTACCGCGGTTTAAGAAGGGGCCTCGCCACCACCGTCTCAAGGGAAATTAGGGATGGGCAATAAACACCGGCCTTGCCAGTGATGCCGTGAATGAATAAAAAAGAACTATTTCAAAGAAGAGCAAGCGAGATCTCCCTGGTGTCCTGGTCAATATTTATCCCTCAACTAACATCACTGAAAACAGATTATATGGTCATTATCACACTGCTGTTTGTGGGAGCTTGCTGTGCACAAAGTGGCTGCTGCGTTTCCTACATTACAACAGTGACTCCACTTCAAAAATACTTCATTGGCTGTAAAGCACTTTGGAACATTCTGAGGTCGTGAAAGGCGCTATAGAAATGCAAGTTCTTTCTTTCATCTCTTTTTCAAACAGGATAACGCCTTATTATATTGAGGTCGTACGTCATTGAACAGCCTCAATTGTTCTTGCAAGGCACTCTGCTTTCCTATTAAACTCAGAATATCAATCAATGCATGCGTGCAGACATATATACTTTCCATCCTGTACATCTTTTGCATGGCCAGGGGACTTGAGGAGACTTTGGGGGAAAAATTTGGTTGCTTTGCGCATCCCTTGACTATTAGGAAGGACAGACAGGAAGGAAAGGGAGGTGGGGTGGCTATGTTAATAAAGGATGGAATCACTGCAATAGTGAGAAATGATATTGGGTCACAGGATCAGGATAGTGAAACAGTTTGGGTGGAGATAAGGAATAATAAGAGGAAAAAGTCACTAGTGGGCGTAGTCTATAGGCCTCCTAACAGTTGCAACTCTATTAGTCGGAGTATAAATCAGGAAATAGTTGGGGCTTGTAATAAGGGAACAGCTATAATTATGGGAGATTTTAGCTTTCATATTGACTGGACAAATCAAATTGGGCAGGGCAGCCTTGAGGAAGAGTTCATAGAGTGCATTAGGGACGGGTTCCTTGAGCAGTATGTTACTGAACCAACCAGGGGGCAGGCAATCTTAGATCTGGTCCTGTGTAATGAGACAGGATTAATAAAAAATGTCCTAGTAAAGGATCTCCTTGGAATGAGTGACCATAACATGGTTAAATTCCAAATTCAGTTGGAGGGTGAGAGAGTTGGATCTCAAACCAGCGTACTAAGCTTAAATAAAGGAGACTATGAAGGTATGAGAGCAGAGTTGACTAAAGTGGACTGGGAAAATAGATTAAGGTGTAAGACGGTACATGAGCAGTGGTGTACAATCAAGGAGATATTTCACAACTTTCAAGAAAAATATATTCCACTGAGGAAAAAGGGGCGTAAAAGAAAAGACAGCCATCCGTGGCTAAGTAAAGTAATAAAGGATAGTATCCGACTGAAAACAAGGGCATATAAAGTAGCCAAATCTAGTGGGAGGATAGAAGATTGGGAAGCATTTAAAAGCCAGCAAAGAATAACTAAAAGATTAATTAAGAAAGGGAAGATAGATTATGAAAGTAAACTAGCAAAAAATATAAAAACAGATAGCAAGAGTTTCTACAGTTATATAAAAAGAAAAAGGGTGGCTAAAGTGAATGTTGGTCCCTTAGAGGACGATACCGGGAAATTAGTAGTGGGGAACATGGAGATGGCAAATACGCTGAACAAATATTTTGTATCAGTCTTTACAGTAGAGGACACAAAAAATATCCCAACACTGGACAAACAGGGGGCTATAGGGGGGGGGGGAGCTAAACACGATTAAAATCACTAAGGCGATGGTACTCGGTAAGATAATGGGACTGAAGGCGAATAAATCCCCTGGACCTGATGGCTTACATCCTAGGGTCTTGAGAGAAGTAGTGGTAGGGATTGCGGATGCATTGGTGGTAATTTTCCAAAACTCCCTGGATTCAGGAAAGGTCCCAGCAGATTGGCAAACTGCTAATGTAACGCCCTTATTTAAAAAGGGAGGTAGACAAAAGGCTGGAAACTATAGACCAGTTAGCCTAACATCTGTGGTTGGTAAAATGTTGGAGTCCATTATTAAGGAAGCAGTAACAGGACATTTGGATAAGCATAATTTAATCGGACAGAGTCAGCATGGTTTTATGAAGGGGAAGTCATGTTTGACAAATTTGCTCGAATTCTTTGAGGACGTAACAAACAGGGTGGATAAAGGGGAACCATTGGATGTGGTGTATTTGGACTTCCAAAAGGCATTTGACAAGGTGCCACACAAAAGATTACTGCACAAGATTAAAAAATCACGGGATTGGGGGTAATATACTGGCATGGGTGGAAGATTGGCTATCTAACAGAAAACAGAGAGTGGGGATAAATGGTTCATTCTCGGGTTGGCAATCAGTAACTAGTGGTGTTCCGCAGGGGTCAGTGCTGGGACCCCAACTCTTTAGAATCTATATTAACGATTTGGAGGAGGGGACCAAGTGCAACGTATCCAAGTTTGCCGACGATACAAAGATGGGAGGGAAAGCAATGAGTGAGGAGGACATAAAAAACCTGCAAAAGGACAGAGACAGGCTAAGTGAATGGGCAGAAATTTGGCAGATGGAATATAATGTTGGAAAGTGTGAGGTTATGCACTTTGGCAGAAAAAAATCAAAGAGCAAGTTATTATCTAAATGGAAAGAAACTGCAAAGTGCTACTGTACAAAGGGATCTGGGGGTCCTAGTGCATGAAACACAGAAGGTTAGTATGCAGGTACAGCAGGTGATCAGGAAGGCCAATGGAATCTTGGCTTTTATTGCAAGGGGGATGGAGTATAAAAGCAGGGAAGCCTTGCTTCAGTTATACAGGGAGTATAAAAGCAGGGAAGCCTTGCTTCAGTTATACAGGGTACTGGTGAGGCCACACCTGGAATACTGCGTACAGTTTTGGTTTCCATATTTAAGAAAAGATATACTTGCTCTCGAGGCAGTTCAGAGAAGGTTCACTCGGTTGATTCCGGAGATGAGGGGGTTGACTTATGAGGAAAGGTTGAGTAGGTTGGGCCTCTACTCATTGGAATTCAGAAGAATGAGAGGCGATCTTATCGAAACATATAAGATTGTGAGGGGGCTTGATCGGGTGGATTTGGGGAGGATGTTTCCACTGATGGGTGAGACTAGAACTAGGGGGCATAATCTTAGAATAAGGGGCTGCCATTTCAAAACTGAGATGAGGAGAAACTTCTTCACTCAGAGGGTAGTAAATCTATGGAATTTGCTACCTCAGAGAGCTGTGGAAGCTGCGACATTAAATAAATTTAAAACGGAGATAGACAGTTTCCTAGCTGATAAGGGAATTAGGGGTTACGGGGAGCGGGCAGGGAAGTGGATGTGAGTCTAGGTTCGGATCAGCCATGATCCTATTGAATGGCGGAGCAGGCCCGAGGGGCCGTATGGCCTACTCCTGCTCCTACTTCTTATGTTCTTCTTATGTTCTTATGTTCAATCCTGTTAGCGCCCTAAGAGGGTGCTAATGGGACGCAAAGCAACTAGTGCCCGGGCGCGGCGATGTTTGCGCCGCTCGCAAAATTGACCAGACATTTTGCGGCAGCGCTAAACACTACTGCCACGATCTCCTGTGTCTGCAGATCGTGACGTCAGTCGAGCGTGCAACGCCCCGGTTGCACCCTGGACCGGATATTGAGTGGCGCCCCCTGCCTTACCACCTGCCGCTAGCAACGACAGGTTGAGGGGAACATTTTGCAGTCGGGAAGGGACTGGGGGAGCGCTATTTAAAGGCGATCACTTCCTGACTTTTTTTGTCGGCGACATTTTTGCACCACGCATTCTGAGAGAGAGAGACTTCTGGAGAGATTCAACGCTGTGTGAAGGAGTGTTGGGTACTGAGCTGCACTTTGCAGGTTCATTTTGATTTGTCCGTCCTTGCATTGATTTAGAAGAGACTATGAGGGCTGCACTCTGAGCTCTTTCCCTGGGCCTCTCCATTGTTCTTTCCAGCAGAATTTATGTACTGGTCTCTCCAGGCCAAGATTCAAGGCTGCAATGAGCAGGTGTGGATGGAGAGCAAGATTGACCCTCCCCTTTAAGAACTGGCCGGCGCCAGTGTGTCTGTGTTCCATTGCTCACTGACATCACAGGAGCTTCGCCAGTGCTCTGAGGAAGCACCTCCCTCCCCGGTGTTAGCACCTTAAGAGAGATGTGTAGTGCCTGATTTAGCGCTCCAATCACCTCCAGGGGCGATAGAAGCCAAGTTTGCAGTCGGAGGTGATAATTAGCGCCAGGCGTTAAACTTTGCGCCTGGCTGATAATTGCACCCCAAAAGGGGCGATACCGAATTTCTCCCCCTTTATTTTTAAGCAGCGAGTTGTTACGATCTGGAATGCGCTGCCTGAAAGGGAAGCTGATTGAGTAGTGACTTTCAAAAGGGACTTGGATAAACACTTGAAGGGGAGAAATTGGCAGGACTACAGGGAAAGAGCAAGGGATGTGGGACTAATTGGATCGCTCTTTCAAAGAGCCGGCACAGGCACGTTGGGCCGAATGGCCTCCTTCTGTGCTGTATCATTCTATGAACTGCGACTCCAAGTTAGAGGAAATCAGCATGCACCCAGTATGTGCAGCCAATTATATACAAATTCTATCAATTTATGTGTTATCTAATGATTTGAAAGATTTGACATATGTCAATAAGTAGGCATAAACAGTGGCCCATGATGTAGCCTTTATTGAATGAAGGTCCATTTTCATTGCCTCCGTCTGTTAGACTGCAATGTATTCTACTACTACACCACGGCCTTTGGTGGGACTCAGTCGAGGCAACACAGTTAAAAGGGATTTGATTCAGCAGCTTTATACTTGGACTTCTGTACTGCTATGAGGGTAAATATGGTGGGAAATGTTAATATAGTAAGGCCTTAAGAAAGTGAGGTTGATTACCATGAGCTAAGGACAGCGTAAAATAAGCCTATTTTAAGCTAACTTCCTCACGTTTACAGTTGTTAATCTATGGAATACACTAGCACTTAGTGCACTGAATGTGGACTCAGTGGAAGCTTTAATAAAGGAAGTACAGATTTCTTATTTAGAGGGATTAAGGTTTGTTAGCAAGGCAGTAAGAAGATGAAAATGCTCTTTGTGGTTTCTGAATGAACACTTCAATGATCGGGTTGTGTGGTTGAGCTAAAGGCCTTTTATTCATTCATGTGATTTATGTAAATATTGTTCAATAGCATACTGTGAAATGTTCACAAATTATGCACAGAGACATTTTAGGCCCCGATTTTTAACTGGGGCAATGGGCAAGCGGCAGGCTTGCCTCAGCTTTGCCAACCTGAGGCCTGGGCCAGGAAACACCCAGGCCTCGTTTAAATATACCAGGCCCAACTCCCCGCCTGAGCCTGGCATCAATGACCTCAGGCCAGCAGGCGGCAGTCGGGCGAGCATGGCAAGGAGCCAAGCCAGGGACCCGTGGGAACAGTGGTCGGATAAGTGGTGGTGGGGGCGGTGGGGGTGTAGGTGATTGTGGTCAAGAGAGGGAATCCCCGGTCCTACAACAACAACAAAACAACTTGCATTTATATAGTGCCTTCAATGTAGTGAAACGTCCCAAGGCGCTTCACAGGAGCGATTATCAAACAAAATCTGGCACCGAGCCACAGAAGGAGATATTAGGAAAGGTGACCAAAAGCTTGGTCAAAGGGGTAGGTTTTAAGGAACGCCTTAAAGCAGGAGAGAGAGGCGGAGAGGTTTAGGGAGGGAATACCAGAGCTTACGGGCCTAGGCAGCTGAAGGCACGGCTGCCAAGGGTGGAGCAATGGAAATCAGCTCAATGTTTCTTTGTGGGGGCAGGAGGAGCACTCGTGATCCTCCTGGCCTACAGCGAAGCCGATTTAAAAAAATACTTAACTTTTCAGCCCTCTTCTGGTTTTTTTCCACTGGTAATGACATAAACTTGACTGAAATGAAACTTAAGATCAGATGAGGTGTAAATCAGGCGTCTAACCTGAACCTGCCCCTATGCTCCCTGGTCAGATTATGTTAAAATTGGGGGGTTAGCATCTTAGCCATATCAAAGTTTTTTGCTAAAGCTATCACTGTCACCCTTGTGGAGAATATAAAGTCCAAATCAGAATCTAACTTTAGTTCGTCAATACTCATGGACAAATTCCAATAACAAACAAAATGAGAAACTATTAGCTGGTTATTCTAGTGAACAAATATTACATTCTGGCTGCACTAAAAGCCAAGTAAGGACCTTACTAAAACATCACCAGAACAGATTATCACCACATTGCTGGTTGTTTGAAATTGCTGTGCGCAAATTGGCCACTGTGTTTCCTACATTACAACAGTGACTACACTCCAAAAAGTACTTCATTGGCTGTAAAGTGCTTTGGGACATCCTGAGGTCGTGAAAGGTGCTATATAAATGCAAGTTCTTCCTTTCTTTAGGAGGTAATATAACTATTCCCATTTTGGGGGTTTCTCAGACTTTTGGTAATGAAGGACCATTCCTGCTCTACCAGCCTAAATGAAAGTTAATGGCAGTGTTGACCATTTTTCTGTTCTGATTTAAGTGGAATTCTTAACGATGGTTTTGAATATTTACATGAACCAGCTTTTTGATATTGTAGGTGTCTCCTAAGACTGTAATGACCTAACTCTCACGCAGGTAAGAATCTCCTGACACCTGCTTTGGTTAAAGAAGGTAAAGGTGGACCTTGTGAAATGATTTCCATTCAACTATTATAGGGTTGTGTTCAATCTGTACAATTTCTGAGCATAGCATAATTTAGTATTAACATTAAAGCTAGCTCCATAATTTGCGAATTTCTCCAATCAGGATCTGTTGCACTATCTAAACCCGTAGTGATTCTCAGTCCTTGTTACTTCATTTATGCACATTATTGCAAAAACATTCATGATTTACTGCAGACCCTGAGGACTTCAAATAATGTAATAGCACAATAACTGAAGCAGATTTTATCAACATTACTGCCATTATCTTTCACAGAATACATTTAAAATACAGTACAATGAACTCAAAGATTAGTGTAACTATTATTACCAAAAAGTCTCGTGTCCCATTTATATTGCAGAATTGCTTCTAATAGAGTAGGGTGCTCCTGAGCTCTGCCATTGGTACTGCAGGGCAGAATCAGAGCACTGCTGACAACATTGCAATAGCTCCACAAACACAAGATTTGAGCATAGTGTCATAGAATCTTACAGTACAGTGACATCAAGGCAGCATTTGCCCGAGTGTGGCATCAAGGAGCCCTAGTAAAACTGAAGTCAATGGGAATCGGGGGGAAAACGCTCTACATGCTGGAGTCATACCTAGCACAAAGGAAGATGATTGTGGTGGTTGAAGGTCAATCATCACAGCCCCCCAGGACATCGCGGCAGGACTTCCTCAGGGCAGTGTCCTAGGCCCAACCATCTTCAGCTGCTTCATCAATGATCTTCCCTCCAACATAAGGTCAGAAATGGGGATGTTCGCTGATGACTGCACAGTGTTCAGCGCCATTCACAACTCCTCAGATAATGAACCAGTCCATGCCCGCATGCAACAAGACCTGGACGACGTTCAGGCTTGGGCTGATAAGTGGCAGGTAACATTCGCACCACAGACGTGCTAGGCAATGACTATCTCCAACAAGCGAGAGTCTAGCCACCTCCCCTTGACATTCAATGGCATTACCAACACCAAATCCCCCACCATCAACATCCTGGGGGTCACCATTGACCAGAAACTTAACTGGACCAGCCACATAAATACTGTGGCAACAAGAGTAGGTCAGAGGCTGGGTATTCTGCGGCGAGTGTCTCACCTCCTGACTCCCCAAAGCCTTACCACCATCTACAAGGCACAAGTAAGGAGTGTGATGGAATACTCTCCACTTGCCTGGATGAGTGCAGCTCCAACAACACTCAAGAAGCTTGACACCATCCAGGACAAAGCAGCCCATTTGTTTGGCACCCCATCCACCACCTTAAACATTCACTCCCTCCACCACCGGCGTACCGTGGCTGCAGTGTGTACCATTTACAAGATGCGCTGCAGCAACTCGCCAAAGCTTCCTCGGCAGCACCTCCTAAACCCGCGACCTCTTCCACCTAGAAGGACAAGGGCAGCAGGCGCATGGGAACACCACCACATCCAAGTTCTCCTCCAAGTCACACACCATCCTGACTTAGAAATATATCGCAAATCCTTCATCATCACTAGGTCAAAATCCTGGAACTCCCTCCCTAACAGCACTGTGGGAGTACCTTCACCACACGGACAGCAGCGGTTCAAGGCGGTGGCTCACCACCACCTTCTCAAGGGCAAGTAGGGATGGGCAATAAGTGCTGGCCTTGCCAGCGACGCACACATCCCATAAAAAATGAATAAAAAATAAAGAAGGAGGCCATTCCGATGTCGTGTCTGTGTCGGCTCTTTGAAGGAGCTGTCCAACTTAGTCGCATTTCCCAGCTTTTTTCCCTAGAACCCTGCAAATTAGTTCTCTTCAAATTCATGTCCAATTGCCTTTTGAAAGTTCCTGTGGAATCTGATTCCACCTCCCGTTCAGGTAGTGTGTTACAGAGCATAACAACACTCTCTGTGTGAAATGAATTTCTCCTCATGTCCCCTCTAGTTCTTTTGCCAAGTGCCAATCCAGAGGGGTGGGGGAGCGGGGGAGGGGGGGGGGTGACAGGTAGATTTTAACTTTCAGTGCCAACGAAAAACGAGCAGTAGCAGATCAGTCACCTATTTATACACCCCGGCCAATCTTCCCTTTGCATTGGTTGGGAGAGAGGCTGAAAGAGAACTGCGTGTAACAGCAGACTCTACAATTCCTGCACCACAAGGTCGTAAGATAATTACTGATTGTTATGTATTGTGTGTTCTATTGTGTGTTCTCCTCCCACCTGTGGTGGCGCTGTCACAGGAGATAAATGGTTGGGTGTTCTCTGTTAAGTTTAGCTCTCTTTGTTCGGAACTTTCCAGAACTTCCTTTCCTTCCAATAAAGCACTTCGGGGGAGAAATTGGGTGAGTAGCGCCACCTGTTAGCGCCTAAAGAGGCAGTCAGTGGCTGTAGCGCCACTGGCTGTGTCTCCGGTGATATTCAGTAGGGGCGCTAATGGTGGCGTTAGGCATTTGCGCTGCGCCGCCACCGATGACACCATCGGTGTGCGCAGCGCCCCATTTGTGCCCCATTCGCGATATTTGGCAGCGAACACCGCAGTTGCGCCGCTCGCTACCCGCGCCCGGTTCACGGGGCCTTACTGTGCCGGCAGCGGCGCAAGTTAAGGTGGAGGTGCGGGGTGGCCGCTTTTTCGGTGGCCGCCTGCCAGCACCTCCATCCCCGGCCTCCTAACCCCCCCCCCCCCGCAACATTGCCGGATGTTTCCCGAGAGCCCGGCACTTCTCCTTGCTGCCGGGCTCATTTGCCGGCACTCATGATCAGGGTTCGCGCTGTTGCAGGCACCTCCCCCTTAACAGTGGGAGTGAGGCCTGCAGTACCGCAGCGTGCCGTGCCGCAGCATGTGGCACTGCGGCACGTTGCGCTGCGATAATCAGTTTCAGCGCCCTAAGACGGACGTGGAGCGCCTCGAGCCTTGCCCCGTCTCCCTCGAGGGGCACTGAAACTGAATTTCTGGAGATCGGTATCACTCCGATCGCTGCGCTAAATCCTGCGCTCAGGCGACTTTTGCGCCACTTTGGCGCCCCAACCCAATTTCTAGGCCGAATGTTTGAATCTCTGAGTTCTGAGTCCTAAATTGTGTCTAGGTAGAAAGGTACCGACACAACAAGTGGCAACGAGGAGCGGACGAATCTGCGTACGTTACGGGTGCAGTGAGTAAACAGAAAATTTAATTTGAAACATGAGATGGCTACTATATTAGGAAACATCGGTGATTTTGATGAAAATGTGGAGCAATGGAGCGCTTATACAGAATGTTTTGACTATTTTGTATTGGCGAATGCGGTGGCAAATGAAAAGGTCGTGCCTACCTTTTTGAGTGTAATCGGGCCGAAGACATTCAATTTACTTCGCAGCCTCGTGCAACCAGATAAGCCAGGAACTAAAACATATAAGCAACTAGTGGAAATTCTTGGAGCACATTTTTCACCAAAACCTCTGGTTATTGCTGAGAGATTTAGATTTCATAAACGGAATCAAGAGGAGGGGGAATCAGTGACGATGTTTATTGCTGCTTTAAAAAGGTTGTCGGAACATTGCCGGTTCAAAGAGGTGCTGAATGACACCATTAGAGACAGACTTGTGTGTGGTCTGCAAAATGCAGCCACACAGAAGCGCCTTCTTACTAAGGACAACCTTACTCTCGAAAAGGCCATTGAAGTTAGTGTCTCCATGGAGATGGCGGAAAAGGAGGCTCACCAGTTGAGTTCAACAGGGAGAGTTCACAAGGTGTCGTCTGAGCCTAAAGGTGCGCAGAACGGCACATGCTACCGTTGTGGGAAAACGGGCTATCACGCTAATGGCTGCTGGTGTACGGAGCTGGAATGCCGAAATTGTGGCAAAAAGGGTCACATTGAACGCGCCTGTAGAGGTAAAAAAAGAACAGACAGAGCTGGGAAGCATGGAAGCAATATGTCTGTATTTGGACAAGAGAGGAAAAAGAGTGTTCATTCAGTGCAGTATGATGGAACAAGCAAAACAGAGGGGAGCGACACCTCTGAGGAGGAAGAGGTGCACATACTGACAGTTGCAGGTGATTTAAATGGCTACTGGGTGTCACCACTGGTGGAGGGACAATCAGTGCGGATGGAGGTGGACACAGGCGCGGCTGTGTCCCTTGTTTCAGACACTGTCGACAACAAAATGCTAAAGCATCTTACCCTTCAGCCAACAAACATTGTGCTAAAGACTATACCGGCGAACCTGTGGCCGTGAGAGGCGTCATTGAGGTGACAGTTAAATTGAACGGACAGACTGCAAAACTGCCACTATATGTGGTAAAGGGAAATTACCCATCGCTACTGGGACGTGCGTGGCTAGAGAAAATCACGCTGGACTGGCCTGCAGTCCGCATGATGTCAAAAGGGGAGTCAAGTCTGACTGCAGTGTTAAACAAACATGCAGAACTCTTCAATGGGGAACTTGGGAGCATGAAAAAGATCACCGTGAGACTGGACATTAAACCTGACAGCAAGCCGAAGTTTCACAAAGCCTGACCTGTACCCTATGCAATTAGGCCAAAAGTTGAGGCTAACTTGAAGGCCTTAGTCGAGAATGGAGTCCTGGAGCCTGTGAGCGTGAGCAAATGGGCCACACCCATTGTTCCTGTCCTGAAAAAGGATGGATCTGTTTGAATCTGCGGGGATTTTAAAGTGACTATTAACCCGGTGCTGTCTGTGGAACAGTACCCTCTTCCCCTCATTGATGATCTTTTTACGGGCCTGGCCAGAGGGCAAAAGTTCAGCAAAATAGACTTATGCCAGGCTTATCTACAAATGCATGTCGATGACAAATCAAAGGAGCTGCTGACAATTGTGACACACAAGGGGCTATACAGGTACTGCCGCCTTCCATTTGGAATTACGTCGGCCCCTGCTCTATTCCAAAGGGTAATGGATCAGATTTTGAGTGGACTGCCAGGAGTCCAGTGCTACCTGGACGACATCCTTGTCACTGGGACAAATGAGGAGGATCATCTTCTGAACTTGGATGCGACACTACAACGACTGAAAGAGTACGGACTCAGAGTTCGTAAAGACAAATGTGAATTCTTTCAGTCTTCAGTTGAGTACCTGGGGCATGTGATTGACGCTACTGGCCTGCATAAGGTGCCGTCAAAGGTCAAGGCGATCGTGGAGGCCCCAGCACCCCAGAATGTGAGCCAGTTACGTTCATTTCTGGGGCTACTTAACTACTATGGGAAGTTTATTCCAGACTTAGCAACATTGCTGAAGCCGTTACATCAGTTGCTATGTCAAGGCAAAATATGGAAATGGACTGAACTGTGCAATGAAGCTTTCGCCCAAGCAAAGAAAGCATTGCTGAAATCAGAGGTCCTGACACACTTCGACCCAAAGCTACCTGTGCAGCTAGCATGTGATGCATCACCATATGGTGTGGGAGCAGTCATATCCCACATCATGCCTTCGGGTGAAGAGAAACCTATCGCCTTCGCATCACGCACCATGAACAAGGCCGAGAGTAACAATGCGCAGATCGAGCGCGAGGCCTTGGGAATCGTTTTTGGAATTTGAAAATTTCATCAGTACCTGTTTGGGAGAAGGTTCACACTCCTGATGGACCACCGTCCATTGACTTCAATCTTCGGGCCCCACACCGGAATTCCGTCTCTCGCTGCAAGCAGGATGCAAAGGTGGGCTTTACTGTTGTCAGGACACACATACAACATCAAATATCGCAAATCAGACTTGCACGGCAATGCAGACGGTCTCTCGAGGCTACCCTTGCCTGTTACTCCCCCAGAGCCTCATCAGATAGACATCTTCTACTTTAGACAAGTGGAGGGAGCACCTGTCACTGCAGTTCAGGTGCGAAGGTACACCCGCAACGATCCAGTCCTGTCTGAGGTAATGGACGATGTCATTCGAGGGAGAGCGATAGGAGATTCTCCTAGTTTGAAACCTTACGTTTCAAAAAGAAATGAGCTCTCCGTCCAGGCAGGTTGTCTTCTTTGGGGACGCCGTGTCATCATTCCGCCACCTCTGAGGGAACCTATACTGCAACAACTTCATACAGGCCACAGTGGGATGGTTCGGATGAAGGAAATGGCAAGAAGCTACTTCTGGTGGCCAGGTCTCGATGGGAATATTGAGGAGAAAGCCAAACATGTTCCCCATGTCAAAGGGTCCGGAATGTTCCACAGCTGGCAACCCTACACCCCTGGGATTGGCCTGCAGAAGTGTGGCAGCGAGTACATGTGGACTTCGCCGGTCCTTTCGAAGAGAAGATGTTTATGGTGGTTGTGGACGCTCGTAGCAAGTGGCCGGAGGTCGCTGTGATGAGGTCTACCATGGCAGAGAAAACAATTGAGAAACTGGGTAGGATGTTCAGTCGTTATGGCTCACCGGAACAACTCGTAAGTGACAACGGTCCACAATTTGTATCACAGGAGTTTGCAACCTTCCTGCATGTGAATGGTGTCCAACACATCAGGTCTGCGCCCTATCATCCCTCTACTAACGGCCAGGCAGAAAGGTTTGTGCAAACTTTGAAGCATGCCTTGAAGGCATCGCAAGGTCAGGGCTCAATCCACCAACGTCTGAACAGCTTCCTGTTGTCCTACAGGAACGAGCCGCATGCCACAACCAAAACTTCCCCCGCTTCGCTCATGATGAAGAGGCAGTTGCGGACAAGTTTTGACTTGCTCAAACCTCCAAGGGCAGAACAGGTTGTCCATTGTCAACAACAAGCTCAAGTTGAAAAGAGAGAGAAAAGAGCCAAGGAGAGACGGTTTCACCCTGGAGAGCACGTCGTAGCTCGAAACTACAACACTGGACCGAAATGGGTTCCTGCTACGGTGATCGCGCAGACGGGCCCTGTGTCTTACATGGTTGAGACTGCTGAGGATGTCGTCTGGAGAAGACACACAGATCAACTGTTGCTAGGAGCAGAGACAGCCACAGAGGCTCCAACGGCTGGTTGGCCTGAACTGTTTCCGGATGATACCACAAACCAGCATCCTTTGCCACAGTGCTCTTCTCCAACACAGGAAATCAAAGAGACTATTCCACCTGTGCAAACTCCTGGCTTTCGATTGACACAGGCACCTTCTCCATCCAGGCCTGTGTCAATGCCTACTGCTGTGGAAGCCAGCGATGACCGCCGGTATCCTGTCAGAGAGCGGCGGCCTCCAAGACGCTTGGATCTGTAGGCTTAGTGACTTACCCACAAGACTGGGGCAGAATAAACCCCAGGGTAAAGTCAGGGTTTGAGGCAGTCTACCTCTACCCTAGATTCGTTGAGTGCATTGAAAGTAACTTACCTGTTGAGGAATAATGTGGACCTTCCATTTAAGAGGGGAGGAAATGTTATGTATTGTGTGTTCTATTGTGTGTTCTCCTCCCACCTGTGGTGGTGCTGTCACAGGAGATAAATGGTTGGGTGTTCTCTGTTAAGTTTAGCTCTCTTTGTTCGGAACTTTCCAGAACTTCCTTTCCTTCCAATAAAGCACTTCATGTTTGAATCTCTGAGTTCTGAGTCCTAAATTGTGTCTAGGTAGAAAGGTACCGACACAACACTGATGAGGAAGGCCATTTATCCCTTTTTAGTTTATCCACCCGAGTTCATACATTCAGAAGGACCCACTGGAGCATCTAATATTTTCTTAAATGATTTCAGAGTTTTTGCCTCCACTGCTCTCACCAACAGTCCATTCGACACATTAATCACTCTTTACCTGAAGAATTTCCTGACATTAGTCCTAAGTTTGCCTTTCGCTGGTTTTAACCAGTGTCCCCTTGTCCTGTTTTTGCAAAGTAGTTTGAAGTGTTGTTCTGGACTTCCTTTTTCCAAACAGTTTATGATAAGGTAGACCTCAAACATCACCTCTCAGTCTTCTCCTTTTTTCAGAATGAAATATCTAAAGCCTAGAATTTCCACTATTTGTACAATGTAGACCCCATGGTTATTGCTGGGTTGGTGACAGACTCAAATGGAAGTACGCTGGTTGCATCCAATTTTCCTGGGTCAGCTCATTCGCGGAACTTCAGATGCAGAATTTGACCAGGTCTAAACACCATGTAGTGTGAGTGGAAAATCGCCTGGAAATGAAATGGGGACAATTAAAGAGAATTACCTGAACAAGGTGACAACAATTCTGAAAAGCTTTGGAAAGGCGCAACAGGTATCTCAATCCATTATTGGCCTTTTTCAATGCAGAGGATTGAGGCTGCAATTACACTTTAACTGTAGTGAATCTCGAGAAGCAAAGGGCTGACCCTCACTCTGCTTCACTTCAGAGTCAGTCGAGACCCTCACACCTGATTTACACTCCAGGTAGTGCGTTTGCGCAAAGCGTTTTCAGTTTCACAATAACGCTAAACCCGTCGAGTGTTAATTCGCCATAGGGAGAGACGGGCCAAAATGAAAGGGAATGGAACTTCAAGATGTAGGTATGAGTCTGCAGGCAAGAGGTAAAAACAGCCCAGTACCAAACCTGCTGTTCAATAGCTACTGAAGTGAAGGAGTTGCTGCATGAAGTGATTGTGAGCATGCTCCGCACCCTGACACTATCCCCATAGGCCAGAATTGCAGCGCTCCTGCAAGGAGGAGGAACCAAGTTTGAAGTCTGCTGGGTGGTAACTACAGATGTTCTTGAAGCAGGTGATATCGTTCTGCATCTGACTCTCTGAGAACACACTTCCCAGGTTCATTGCCAAGAAGGTCAGTCAGAAGTGGTTGGTGGCATCTTAGTGGGTGGGGCCAATCAGGCTACATTGGCTCTTGATCATTTTGGCATGTCTTTTTTCACTGAAAACAGGGCTTACTGTGATTGGAATGCTTCCAAAATGACCTCCAACATTATGGTAGCCGTGTCTGTTGTTCCAGTGTCTTTAGGAGTCGGAGCCGGAGCCGTCGCATGAACTAATCATTTGCCAAAGTGAGGGATGTTCACCTCTGTCTGCAGATGCAAGTGTGCAGGTCCCAGCAGATGAGACTTGTTTAGCCTGACATGGCTGGCCTGCATTTGTACATGCTCCTCTTCTTCCAAATCAGACAGGGAAACATATTGATGCCAGTAACGGAACTGGGGATGGGGGGGGTGTCAAAAAAAAATAATATATAGAGTAATTAACAAAAGAGGCTACTGAGAACCTAGGTACCAGTAGCAAAAAAAAACTAAGCTAATCAAATTATGTAAGAAATGGGTAAAATAGCCTTTATATTGCTGACTCCTTTCCACGACATCCAATATACTTAGCACTGCCCAGAAACCATGGACACTCATTTCAAAAGGACATTATTTATGTTTGATGTCCTGCATACCAGGATGACAGGAATAACAGGATAAGCATTCCCTCAAATGCCCATTTACATGAAATGCCTGCTTGTTTGAGGCAGGTGCTTCTACCACCACGAGTGTAATAAAAATACATTGGCATGCTATGTTTGCAGGTTTCCTGGCAGAGCAGGACTTATGCCACTTTCCACTCCCAGCTGCACAAATACCATCCAAAAACTGGCAGCAAGATGAGGAAAATCTAGGCTTACGTTTTTGCAGGCTGTTCTGACGCTAGAGTCCAGCTTTGTGGCTCTTTTCTGAATTGAATCCAGCGCTTGAGTGTTGTCTTTGTGACCAGCACTGGACGCAGTACTCAAGATAGGTTCCGAATACAAGTCTGAGGCTGTCAGGTTGTATAGTGCTCTAGTCTGACTGCAGCTTATGAACTATTCGGTTCTGGTCTCCATAGCAGCAGGGAGACATCCAAATCCTGGAAGCGGTGCAAGGAAGGGCCATGAGACTTGTGTCAAGAGAACTAGGTATGAAGAAAGGCTAGAAAAACAGATTATCCAGCCTTGAAAGGAGGCAAATAAAAGGGGAACCTTATAGAATTATATGTGAGATTGTTAAGTGAAATGGAAAAGGCTAAGCTGCAGTATTACTTCACTAAACTCTGACTGCAGGACATGGGTACAAACTAGTTAAAGGACAGATGTTAAGAAGCAGTTTGTCACATGGAATAATGTCCAGGATAATTTTCTGAGCTGACTAGTAGAGGCCAAAACTCTAGAATTATTCAAGAGGCCATGGCATGGTGGGAATATAGGTTCCAGTAGGATAAATCAGATCAACCACATTGTAATGATATCAGCAAATAGTGATGATATTTGTCTGTGTTTGATTACTTATGCCTTACAGCATATTTGTCTGTGTTTTTGATTACTTGTGCCTTACCAGCAGAGGTCATGTGAGAGACAAGCAGTCCAGAGGAGTTTTACTTTCAGTTTCATTCTAGATGCATCACAGCATAGTGTGTTCTGTAAAAAGCTGTAGAAAGTCTTGAACAAGACTTTAGATTAAACAACATTCTCTTTCAGAAATGAGTCTTTATTGAACCCAAAAAGAAATCAAAACATGATGTCAGAAGTGGCTGAAAGAGAAAAAATCTGAAGTTAGAAACTTGATGGGACAGTGAAAGCAGTTGTGGCAAGTAAGCGAAATCAGCTCTCCACATATTAGCAAGCCAGAAGAGAACATCGTTGCTTACCATTAGAGAATAGCTAACGACGTGAAAAAATGGAAGGTTTACTCCCACCGGCGACGCTTCAATTGACAGGTAATGTGGCTGAAAATTGGAGAAGGTTCAAACAACGTTTAGAGTTGTATTTAGTGGCAATCGGAGCTGACGAGAAAAGTGATAAACAAAAATCGTCCGTGTTCTTACATGTCGTGGGTGATGCAGCGCTGGAGGTATATAATAATTTCATATTTGCTGTTGATGGAGACAAAATGAAGCTAGATAAAATAATGGAAAGGTTTGAGGCCTACTGCATACCTAAATGCAACGTGGCCTTTGAGAGGCACAAATTTTTCACATGTGTACAGAAAATTGGCGAGACTATTGATCAGTATGTGACTGAACTGAGAAACCGGAGCAAATCGTGTGAATTTGGGGGACTCACAGACTCGCTGATAAAAGACAGACTGGTGTGTGGTATTCCAGATAATGGTCTAAGGGAAAGACTGATAAGAGAGCAAGATCTAGACCTTGGAAAAGCCATAGCACTGTGTAGGGTTACAGAGACTGTGAAGTTGCAGGCAAAGGAGCTGTTCAGTGACAGTAGCTGCAACGTGGATGCAGTGAGAAAGAACGGATACAAACCGTTTAACAAAGAGAGCGCCAATGTGAAAAAAGAGACGTGGCCAGCAAACGAAACTGAAAGAGACAATCGGAAGTCATGTAGTTGATGCGGTACACAGCATCCACCAAGAAAGTGTCCAGCATATGGTAAAACTTGAAATAGTTGCAACAAGAACAACCATTATGCCCGTTGCTGCAAGAACCAAGTGCAACAAAGCAAGGTCCATGCAGTAGATGAAAGCGACATAGAGGAATTCTATGTAGATGTTGTGTCTGAAAACAAAAGAGAAGAAAGAGACTGGATGTTGACACTAAAAGTGAACGACATACACATTCCATTTAAATTGGATACTGGAGCACAAGTTAATGTGATATCAGAGACCGATTTTAAGAGAATTAGGCCCAGACCAAAGTTACATGGAATACAAGTGAAAGTGACCGGATACTCAGGTACTGATATACCAGTGAAAGGAAAATGCATTGTCAAAGTAACACACAAGGACAGAGAGCACACGCTAGCATTAATCGTGGTGCCAAAGGATGTGCAAGCCATACTAGGGTTAAAAGCCTGTAAGAGACTGAACCTGGTAAAGAGAGTCCTCGTTGTGGAAAGTGAAAGAGAGACAGTCTATGATGAACTGAATGTTGCGTACACACCGGGTAAGCTGATGTATACAGCAGACACGTTGTCCAGAGCTGTTGACCCAGGAGAGCCCGCAAACACAGTGAAAAGACTGAAGTACAAGGCAAAAGACAGTGGAACTGACTTCGACCAGAGCATGCTTGTATACCGCACAACGCCGCTCGAGTGTGGTATGTCACCAGCCCAACTCCTGGTGGGACGCCGGCTAAGGTCAAACCTACCCATCCCGGAGAACCTCCTGAAAACAAAAGAGGGGGAGAAAGTGAGGAAGTTCAAAGAGCAACAGAAAGAAAAGCAAAAGTACTACTATGACAGAGGAACACAAAACCTACCTGAACTCCACACTGGTGACCAAGTAAGGTTGAAAGACAAAACAAACACATGGACTCAGAAGGGAACTGTCCTGAGTGAAGTTCAACCAAGATCATACACCATTCAGACAGATGAGGGTGCTGTTCTGAGAAGAAATCGTCGAGATCTTCTCATGGGACCAGCCACAGCAGGTCAAGAGACTGATACTGGTGAACAACCTGATCACACAGCTGAGAACCAATCATCTGAGGCAACAACTCCGATTCAAGGACAATCAATCAGAAAATCCTCAAGACACGTGAAGCCTCCTGAGAGACTCATTGAGCAAATTTAAGGACTATTGTTAAAGAAGGAAGTAATGTTATCTTATTCTTTCTTCAAGTTCTAGTGTATTGACATATTTCATGTGAACACACAAAGCAAGGGTAAAAAACCTTGATCATGATAATGATAATGTAAGTTCATTAAATGTTGTTAGTTAAAAGTAAAATACTTTTGTTTTTAGAAAGGGAGATGTAATGATATCAGCAAATAGTGATGATATTTGTCTGTGTTTGATTACTTATGCCTTACAGCATATTTGTCTGTGTTTTTGATTACTTGTGCCTGACCAGCAGAGGTCATGTGAGAGACAAGCAGTCCAGAGGAGTTTTACTTTCAGTTTCATTCTAGATGCATCACAGCATAGTGTGTTCTGTAAAAAGCTGTAGAAAGTCTTGAACAAGACTTTAGATTAAACAACATTCTCTTTCAGAAATGAGTCTTTATTGAACCCAAAAAGAAATCAAAACACACATGACCTTCCTTACCTTTGTAATTTTGAAATGAATTGTGATGCTGTGTCAAGTGGTTAGCAAAGTTTTTTTAATTCATTTGTCAAATGCTTTTATGTTAAAGCAAGTGCAAGTTGGTTGGGATGTTCGATCTCTTGCCCATTGCTAAAAAGGAAGTAGTTTTAACTCTGTGTCTGGCAACACTTTATAATTTTACTTAAGGAAGTTTTCCTCCTTATCAGTTTTTAAAACTGTCTTTACCCCACTAGTTAATTTAATACCCTATTCTCAGTTATCCTGCAGCTTAAAGAGTAATTAGTGACCTAATTCCATTCTTCTATCTAATAATTGGGCAATTGGAAGTCTAAGGTGACAATGCCAAGGTGACTAACCTGCTATTTGCCCTCTTCTTCCTTCGCTGATATGTATAACCTCTGTACGATAGCAAAATACTGCAGATGTTGGAAATCCGAAATAACAACAGAAAATGCTGGAAAAACTCAGCAGGTCAGGCAACATCCATGGAGAGAAATTTGAGTTGACGTTTCGGGTCAAACCCTTCTTCAGAACTGGAAATTAGGTCAGCCTATTACCATCTCGTCTAGCTTCTAATACCTTTTATTGTCTCTTTTACTTCTTTTGTTTCTTCACTTCTTTTGTCCGATCGCAGCCCTGCCTTCGATCTATTTTCTTTTCTTTCCAGTTTTGAAGAAGGGTTCGACCCGAAACGTCAACTCAAATTTCTCTCCATGGATGTTGCCTGACCTGCTGAGTTTTTCCAGCATTTTCTGTTGTACAACCTCTGTGTTTGATTCATCAGCCTGCAAAAGAAAAATTAGATCTATACGAAAGGCTCTAAAAATGACTTCACCGTATAACTGCCAGATCAGATCTACATGACTTTAACCTCAAACCCTTTCCAGCTAGTCCACTTCTCTATACCTTGACTTTATATAGGTTGGACAGGGGCTTCTAGTCCCAAGGAACAAACACTTAAGCATCACATGCACAGAGGAATTTGGGTGATGCATTCAGACATTGACCATTAAAGTTGAATTAAGCCTAGAATGAGAGGGTACTTTCATCCCATCTGACTGTCTCTAAGGACCCTATGTGAAATGGGTTTGGGTGATAAGAAATAAGTAGGCATGAGTCCACAACACAAAGATGGCCATAATTTGGCAGTCTCGATCGAAATCCTTGTCCATCTAGCCTTCTGACTGAGCTGAGGGGTAATACTTGCACTAGGCAGCCTCAAAGAAACAGAAGATTATTTTTCAAAATAGGAAAGAAAATGCGCGTGTCGGTCTAATAAACAATAACAACAACAACTTGTCCCAAGGCGCTTCACAGGAGTGGTATAAGACAAAAATTTGACACCGAGCCACATAAGAAGAAATTAGGTCAGATGACCAAAAGCTTGATCAAAGAGCATCTTTGATTATGGAGCATCTTAAAGGAGGAAGGAGAGGTAGAGAGGTTTAGGGAGGGAGTTCCAGAGCTTAGGGCCTAGGCAACAGAAGGCACGGCCGCCGATGGTTGATCAATTATAATCAGGGATCCTCAAGAGGGCAGAATTTGAGGAGCGCAAATATCTCGAGGGGTTGTAAGGCTGAAGGAGATTACAGAGATAGGGAGGGGCGAGGCAATGGAGGGATTTGAAAACTAGGATGAGAATTTTGAAATCGAGGCGTTGCTTAACCGGGAGCTAATGGAAGTCAGCGAGCACAGGGGTGATGGGTGAATGGGACTTGGTGCGAGTTAGGACACGGGCAGCCGAGTTTTGGATCAGCTCAAGTTTACGTAGGGTAGAATGTGGGAGGCCAGCCAGGAGTGAGTTGGGATAGTCAAGTCTAGAGATAACAAAGGCATGGATGAGGGTTTCAGTAGCAGATGAGCTGAGGCAGGGGTGGAGACAGGTGATGTTACGGAGGTGGAAATAGGCGATCTTAGTTATGCCGCAGATATGTGGTCAGAAGCTCATTTCAGGGTCAAATATGACACCAAGGTTGCAAACAGTCTGGTTCCGCCTCAGACAGATGCTAGGTAAAGGGATGGAGTCAATGGCTAGGGAACGGAGTTTGTGGCGGGGACCGAGGACAATGGCTTCGGTCTTCCCAATATTTAATTGGAGAAAATTTCTACTCATCTAGTATTGGATGTCGGACAAGCAGTCTGACAAGTTAGAGACCATGGAGGGGTCAAGAGAAGTGGTGGGGAGATAGAATTGGGTGTCGTCAGCGTACCTGTGGAAACTGACGCCATGTTTTCGGATGATGTCGTCAAGGAGCAGCATATAGATGGGAAATACATGAGAAATAAGAAAGGAGGTTTGCATTCTGGAGCGGCATTGCAAAGTTGTATCAGACAGAAATTATCCTCTCGATTGGCTTCTGAGAATCACAGCAATGGGTAGCAGAAATGACATGCTGGTAAAGTAGGGGTGATCTTGTGATGTTTGGGTTCAAAGCACATTGTTGCAGCAGTGTAGGGAAGTTCCAAGCTGAGATAGTCTTAAGTTTCACTAGATTGTATAACAGTTTTGTGTTCAGTGTTGAGCCCAGCAGTGGAAATATAATTTTAGGAACAATTTATAGCAATTCCCAGTGCTCTCGGTGGTGTAAAATAACCGGAATTTGTGAGTAAATGGAAAGCTTTAAATTAAGCTGATCAAAGTTTATGTACAGGACACTCTGAAACTTTTGAGGTTCAGAAAGAAAACCTACTGGGAATCGAATTGGAGCCTTATTGAGCCATTTGTGCAAGTGTGCCCTGCACTGTAACCATATCAGTGGATGGTTGTGTACAATGCAAGGTTCTGATTGGTTAGCTGCTAGTCATTCATTCCTGGAAGCCTTTGGCACTTTTTCAGAACAAATTGAAAATTCCTGTCAGCACTCTCATCGGGCAGCACAGAAACTAACACTGTAACAGCAAACTCGACATTCCTAACTGTCAGCAGGAAAAAAAAACAATATTTTTCAGACCTGGCATCAATGTAAAAACGGTCTACTGTGTACCGTCTACAGATACCTATGGTGCCTGAATGAGTGGACTGCACGCTGCGACAGGAGACTCGGCCAAACGCTTCAATCACCTCAGTCTTCTCGTGTTTTCCTCAACTCTCATTATGCTAAGGCGAAAACCTGCTCAGTCGTACACTGCAGCTGCGGCAACAGTCTATTACTTTGAGCTGCAGACTGGCCTCTTCATGTTTCCCTATCTGATTATTTTTTGCCTTTTCTCAGCAAGCATACCCCCCTGACGTAGGAAGAGATTTTATCAAAGCCTTCTGACGATGAGTAGAATAGGAGAGTATGGAATATATAATTACTGCCTTCATTGTGACCTATCATATGAACGGCAAATAATTATCCAGTAGTCAAACAGAATCTAATGAATATTCAACAACATAAATGTGACATCGTGTAAATGCAGACACAACAATTAGCAGATTAAAGATGAATTTTATACACTTTTGAATTGGGGGAAAATTAAAAATTCTCCAATGTGTCACGTACATTGTTGTTACTATTCATATGCTGGTCACTAAGTAAAACATTAATGACAACCTCAACAACAACAACTTGCATTTGTATAGCGCCTTTAATGTAGTAAAACGTCTCAAGGTGCTTCATAGGAGCGATTATCGAACAAACCGAGACACGTGAGATATTAGGACAGGTGACCAAAAGCCTGGTCAAAGAGGTAGGTTTTAAGAAGCGTCTTAAAGCAGGATAGAGAGGTAGAGAGGGGGAGAGGCTTAAGGAGGGAATTCCAGAGCTTGGGGCCTAGGCAGCTGCAGGCACGGCCACCAATGAAAATCGGGGATGGGCAAGAATTGGGGGATCACAGATATCTTGGATGGTTGTAGGGCTGGAGGAGGTTACACAGATATTCAGTAATTACATGTCACAATATGATGGTACAGCATTCACACATTTCAGACCGGACTTACAAAATAAAGTTGTGTAATTACAAAGACTGTATCAATGGAATTTCAAATAAAGTTTATAGATGCACCCAATCATTTACTAACCTGCAGTCCAAGAGCAGATTTGTACTTTTGTCACTCGAATGTTTAAGAGCGTCAGTAATTATCAAATCTAAAATATTGCTAGTATTTCTGGTCGAGTTGAATTTTTTGTACTAGTATAATGTTGTTAATCTAAGAACTAGCAACTAAAAGGAGTGACTTAGAAATAATGCTGCACAACTCAGAAAATGAGCAGCTGCTTCAATCTTATCCAAGAACGGCTGAAAAGTCGTTTCAGCTGAACCACCAAACTGTTGTCCGTGTTACACCCAAGAGTGAGAACTGTTCATAGTCCTAGAGTTTGCACACATGGAAGGTAGTAGTGAGAGGACACAGATATTTGACGTGCATCGAGGCCCCAAAGTGGCAAGGGATGCTAAGAGGCAGAAGTCCCGGGGGTCGATTTTCATTCAGCAGTGGAGAAGGAGGCGGGACTACAACTTTCGGGTTTTAGTCCCGCCTCCATCGACGTCCGGCCAATCCACGCGATTTTCCCTTGTTGAACCCGCCCAGCGGGCTCAGCAGGCCAATTAAGGGCCACCCGGCAACAGGTGACGTCACAGACTGAAATTTCATCTGTCAAGAGCTTTTGACAGATGAAATATCAGTGTTTCACAGCTGTTTGAAGCTGTCAAACACTGACAGTCTGACTTCTAACCTGAGTCCTTCTATGCAGACTCAGTTAGAACTGTCACCGACACTGAAAGCTGAAGGCTGTCACTTTTGACAGATCGCAGCCATTCAGCTTTCAGTGCTGGCTGAGTGATGGACTCCCGAAGCCTAGAGGAAGGAAGGCTGTTAAGGTAAGTACAGGTAATTTAAACTTCTTTACACACTTTAGACACACCAAACACACTTACCTTCGCACTCATGCACCCATCACTCACCTGTACACCGACATCTCGACCCCTCCAAGTCCTTCAACCCGACAGCCCGCCTGCTCTAACCTGGCGTGGTTTGGAGCCGTCGGGAATCCCACACGACACCCCTCAAAATAGGGATTAGGCTAAAAACTGCCTGTTAACTACCTGTTAACAGGCAGTTAATTGGCACTAATCTCTTCCCGCCTCGGGTCGGCGGGTCCCAGTACAGGGCGGGTACCTACCTCCTCTGAAACTTACGTGGAGGCGGGTTTTGGGCGGGATGGTGTCGGGACCCCCGAATTCGGGATTTTTGCCCCCCCGCACACCTAAAAGCCCGCCTCACAGCACATTGAAAATCTGGCCCCATGGGTCTCAATTTTGTTTGTATGAGCGTATCATAGTGTGGGTAAGGAAGCAACATGCCACGGGAAAATAAATGGAAGAAATTCTGTGTAATTTGTTCAGAGAAAGTCGAAAAACTGTTTTGTTTTTTAATTAATGGTTCTGGGGAATTTGTGGCAATCAGAAAAGCATGTCAGATTTTTCATGCTATGAACATATTTAAAGCGCAACAGTGTGACGTGTACTACACACAAGACTTTCAATTGCAAGGTATAACCGACTCTAATTGTAAGTCTGTGTTGGTTCCGTGAGTAGTGTCCCACTGTGCATAGAAAAAAATAGTCACAGTTATACCTGTGACAACAATCGCTGCCTTTTGGCTAATATTTGTAATGTGAAGGTTTTCCTACAAATGATATGACGTGTAGATCAACACAAGAGACAACTGCTCATAATTGTTGGTGTTTAGAATTTATACAGCATTTATATGCGAGTCTGAATCCCTATACAAAAGCTGCATGGCTGAGCTATTTACACTGCAATGGCTGCACATCTGGAGCTATTAATTTTACAAATACAGTATAACTATATCTTTCAGATCAAGGGGGAATGTGGAAAATAACAAAGGAAATGTAATATTTGACTAGTAATGCGCATCTGCCACAGCTAATGTCTGATTGTAGAAGACTTGAGTTATATGCTGTTATGTAAGTATATATAACCAATATCTGTCTATTTATTTGCTTTTTGTTTTATTACCATCTACTTTCTTTTCTCAATGCACAAATAAATAATATGGACATATCAAATTTATTTCAAAATTAATATTCCTTATCTAATCCCCAGCAGATTTATTTTCTTAATATAAAATATGTGTAAACCAAGTTTGAGTGAGTATTCGAATATTCAGACTGCTGCTGCCAATTTTACAATATTCACACATAGTGGGCGAGGACTTGTATATTTAACCTATGGTGTATAATGACACAGTAGATTTACCCGGTAATGTATAATGACATGGTATATTTACCCTATAGTGTATAATGACACTGTATATTTACCCTATAGTGTATAATGACACGGTAGATTTACCCGGTAATGTATAATGACACGGTATATTTACCCTATAGTGTACAATGACACTGTATATTTACCCTATAGTGTATAGTGACATAGTATATTTACGCTATAGTGTGTAATGACATGGTATATTTACACTATAGTGTATAATGACACAGTATATTTACCCTATAGTGTATAATGACATGGTACATTTATGCTAGAGTGTACAATGAAATGGTATATTTACCCTATAATGACATGGTATATTTACCCTATAGTGTATAATGACATGGTATATTTACACTATAGTGTACAATGAAATGGTATATTTACCCTATAGTGTATAATGACATAGTATATTTACGCTATAGTGTGTAATGACATGGTATATTTACACTATAGTGTATAATGACACAGTATATTTAACCTATAGAGTATAATGACACAGTATATTTAATCTATAGTGTATAATGACACAGTATATTTAATCTACAGAGTATAATGACAAGTATATTTAATCTATAGTGTATAATGACACAGTATATTTAATCTACAGAGTATAATGACACGGTATATTTACCCTATAGTGTATAATGAGATGGCATATTCACCCTATAGCGTATAATGACACGGTATATTTACCCTATAGTGTACAGTGACACAGTATATTTATCCTATTGTTTGTAATGATATAGTATGCTTACCATATAGTGTATAATGACATATATTATTTACGTATAGTGTATAATGACATGGTATCTTTACCCTGTAGTGCATAATGACATGGCATATTTAACCTATAGTGTATATAATGTCAGTACATTTATCCCATAGTGTATAATGACACAGTATATTTACCCTATGGTGTATAATGACACAGTATATTTATCCTATAGTGTGTAATGACACAGTATATTTATCCTATAGTGTGTAATGACACTGTATATTTAGAGGAGTACAGAAAGTGCAGGGATGCAACTAAAAAGGATATTAGGAAAGCAAAGAGAGAATGAACAATTCTTGGCAAGTAATTTCAAGGAAAACCCAAAGATGTTTTATAAATATATTAAGAGTAAGAGGATAACTAAAGGAAGGGTAGGGCCTATTAGAGATCACGAGGGTAATCTGTGTGTGGAGGCGGCAGACGTCAGTAGGGTTCTTAATGAATACTTTGCGTCTGTTTTCACAAAGGAGAGGGGCGAAGCAGACATTGCTATCAGGAGGGAGGAGTGTGAAATATTAGATGAAATAAACATAGTGAGAGAGGAAGTATTAAAGTGTTTAGCAGCTTTAAAAGTGGATAAATCCCCAGGCCCGGATGAAATGTATCCCAGGCTATTAAGCGAAGAAAAGGAGGAAATTGCAGAGACCCTGACCATCATTTTTCAATCCTCTCTGGCTTCAGGTGTGGTGCCGGATGACTGGAGGACTGCTAATATGTTACCCTTGTTTAAAAAGGGAGATAAGGATAGGCCGTGTAATTACAGGCCAGTCAGCCTAACCTCGGTGGTGGGAAAATTATTGGAAAGAATCCTGAAGGACAGGATAAATCTTAATCAAGGATAGTCAGCTCGGATTTGTTAAGGGAAGGTCGTGTCTGACAAACTTGATGGAATTTTCTGAGGAGGTAACAAGGAGGGTAGATGAGGGTAGTGCATTTGCTGTAGTGTATATGGACTTTAGCAAGGCTTTTGATAAGGTTCCACATGGCAGACTGGTCACGAAGTTAAAAGCCCATGGGATCCAGGGCAAAGTGTCAAGTTGGATTCAAAACTGGTTCGGAGACAGGAAGCAGAGGGTAATGGTTGATGGGTGTTTTTGTGACTGGAAGGCTGTTTCCAGTGGGGTTCCGCAGGGCTTAGTACTAGGTCCCTTGCTTTTTGTGGTATATATCAACGATCTAGACTTGAATATAGGGGGTATGATTAAGAAGTTTGCAGATGATATTAAAATCGGTTGTGTGGTTGATACTGAAGAAGGAAGCTGTAGACTGCAGGAAGATATCAATAAATTGGTCAGGTGGGCAGAACAGTGGCACATGGAACATGATCTGGAGAAGTGTGAGGTAATGCATTTGGGGAGGGCTAACAAGGAAAGGGAATACACATTAAATGGTAGGACACTGAGTAGTGTAGAGGAACAAAGGGACCTTGGAGTGCATGTCCACAGATCCCTGAAGGTAGCAGGCCAGGTAGATAAGATGGTTAAGAAGGCATACGGAATGCTTGCCTTTATTAGCCATGGCATAGAATACAAGAGCAGAGGGGTTATGCTTCAACTGTATAAAACACTAGCTAGGCCTCAGCTAGAGTACTGCGTGCAGTTCTGGTCACCACATTACAGAAAAGATGTGATTGCACTAGAGAAGGTACAGAGGAGATTTACAAGGATGTTGCCGGGTGTAGAGAATCTTAGCTATGAGGAAAGACTGGATAGGCTGGGTCTGTTTCCCTTGGAACAAAGGAGGCCGAGGGGAGACCATATTGAGGTGTATAAAATTATGAGCGGCCTAGATAAAATGGATAGAAAGGACCTATTTCTTTTAGCAGAGGGGTCAAAACCCAGGGGACACAGATTTAAAGTAATTGGTGGAAGGTTTAGAGGGGATTTGAAGGGAAATTTCTTCACCCAGAGGGTGGTGGGGGTCTGGAACTCACTGCCTGAAAGGGTGGTAGAGGCAGGAACCCTAACCACATTTAAAAAGTACTTGGATGTGCACTTGGGATGCTGCAACCTGCAGGGCTACGGACCAAGAGCTGGGAAGTGGGATTAGGCTGAATAGCTCTTTGTTGGCCGGTGCAGACACGATGGACCGAAATGGCCTCCTTCCGTGCTGCAACTTTCTATGATTCTATGATTCTATTCTATATTTACCCTATAGTGTATAATGACATGGTATATTTGACCTATAGTGTATAATGACACAGTATATTTACCCTATAGTGTGTAATGACACCGTATATTTACCCTATAGTGTGTAATGACACGGTATATTTAGAGCAGTACAGAAAGTGCAGGGGTGCAATTAAAAAGGACATTAGGAAAGCAAAGAGACAGCATGAACAATTCTTGGCAAGTAAAACCAAGGAAAACCCAAAGATGTTTTATATATATATTAAGAGTAAGAGGATAACTAAAGAAAGAGTAGGGCCCATTAGAGATCATGAGGGTAATCTGTGTGTGGAGCTGGGAGACGTCGGTAGGGTTCTTAATGAATACTTTGCATCTGTTTTCACAAAGGAGTGGGGCGAAGCAGACATTGCTATCAGGGGGGAAGAGTGTGAAATATTAGATGAAATAAACATAGTGAGAGAGGAAGTATTAAGGGGTTTAGCTGCTTTAAAAGTGGATAAATCCCCAGGCCTGGATGAAATGTATCCCAGGCTGTTAAGCAAAGCAAAAGAGGAAATTGCAGAGGCCCTGACCATCATTTTTCAATCCTCTCTGGCTTCAGGTGTGGTGCAGGGTGACTGGAGGACTGCTAATGTGTTATCCTTGTTTAAAAAGGGAGAAAAGGATAGGCCGTGTAATTACAGGCCAGTCAGCCTAACCTCGGTGGTGGAAAATTATTGGAAAGAATTCTGAAGGACAGGATAAATCTTAATTTAGAAAGACACGGATTAATCAAGGATAGTCAGCATGGATTTTTAAGGGAAGGTCGTGTCTGACAAACTTGATTGAATTTTCTGAGGAGGTAACAAGGAGGGTAGTGCGTTTGATATGGACTTTAGCAAGGCTTTTGATAAGGTTCTACATGGCAGACTGGTCACGAGGTTAAAAGCCCATGTGATCCAGGGCAAAGTGTCAAGTTGGATTCAAAACTGGCTCAGAGACAGGAAGCAGAGGGTAATGGTGGATGGGTGTGTTTGTGACTGGAAGGCTGTTTCCAGTGGGGTTCTGCAGGGCTCAGTACTAGGTCCCTTGCTTTTTGTGGTATATATCAACGATCTAGACTTGAATATAGGGGTGACGTAAGAAAACTACTAGGCACTTGGTCTGAGTATTAAACAAAGCTTTAATCAACTGTTTCACAACATGGAGGTCTAGTTGTCCTTCACTAGTTCCTGTTTACAAAATGTCCTGAGCAAGCTGGGCCCGTGCCCAAGTATTTATACTCTTCCTGGACAGCGCTACCAGCAGGCCGCCCAGTATTATTTCATAAATCATTTCTACATGAATGGCAAGATTCATGTCATTCTTCCCGCCTGAAAAATTGGAAGTCGACAGCTTCTTTCTACCGAATTAATCGGACTAAGAATAGATGCAGGCATTTGGATCTCCGTCGGTGGCCAGAAGGTATGTCTCCTTGGACCGTGTTTTGGTCCCTGGGTCGCTTAGTTCGTACCGGCGGGCTGGCAGAGCCTGTGTCGCCTTGATCGACCTGAGGGGGACTGGGGAGATCGTGGCTCCGGGTGCGGGCCCCCACTGGCACAGAGCTGGCTTCACCCTGCCCAGTAGTCGGTGACTGACCGGCGTCCTGGCTTCAAGTGGCCCTCTCGCGGGGAGCGCTCTGTTCCCCGGGTTGATCCGGCAGAATAGCTGGCAGATCCCTTGACGTCCCGGGTAGGGCATCATCCTCAGAGGAGCGCAAGGTATCGGCGTCATTAATATGGATCCCACCATCGATTGGGTCCGTGGGACCGGTTGGGCAGGGAGCCAGATCCCGGAGTGACACTGTGGATTCCCGGCCATCAGGGTGCCACACATATGCGTACGTAGGATTGACATCTGTCAGTTCCACTTCGTCGACGAGGGGATCACTCTTAGAGGATTGGACGAATCTTCGGAGCAGCACGAGGCCAGGAGCTGCCAACCATGATGGTAGGGACGTCCCTTGAGTGGAGCGACGCTGGAACCTGAAGAATCGTTCGTGAGGAGTAGCGTTGGTGGATGTAGAAAGAAGAGACCTGATGGAATGCAACGCGTCAGGGAGCATAGTTACCCACTGCTGGTCTGATAGGTTGTGTGACCTCCGTGCAAGACGAATAGCATTCCAAATGATAGTGTTGTATCTCTCAACCTGTCCGTTTCCAATAGGATGATGCGGTGTCGTTCTACTTGTGGCGATTCCCCGTTGGGAAAGATAATTTTTGAGTTCGCTTAACATGAAGGAGGGACCCCGATCAGAGTGGATGAAATTGACCGTACCGCAAAGGGAAAAGACCCGATTGAGGCATTTGGACACTGTGGAAGTAAGCATATTGGGACAGGGGAAAGCAAAGGGAAAGCATGAATATTCGTCCACCATAGTAAGCAAGTAGGTGTTTCGTGTTGAGGAAGGCAGTGGCCCTTTAAAGTCAATACTGAGTCGCTGCATAGGCTGTGGAGCGTGTATGAGCGAGCCATCCGACGGACGGAAGAATTGCGGTTTTAATTCCACGCAAATTGTACAAGTGGAGCATGTTCTTTTCATGTCTTCTGTAGAAAATGGGAGATTTTTAGATCGCACAAAGTGTAACATACGGGTAAGGCCAGGATGGCATAAGTCAGTATGAAGATCTGCAAGAGTCGAAGTTGACATAGAAGAGCAGAATGCCCGCGTGAGGGCATCCGGGGCCACATCCTCTTTGCCGGGTCGATAATGTATGGTGTAGCCAAAGGCGGCCAATTCCATCCTCCAGAGCTGTATTTTGTTATTCTTGATCTTAGTGCATTTCCGGTTATCCAGCATAAAGGCCACGGAGCGCTGATCGGTTATAAGCGTGAAATGGCGATGAGCGAGAAAATTACTCCATTTACGTACTGCTGCGATGATAGCCATAGCCTCCTTCTCGACAGGAGGATATTGGAGCTTGCTATCCTGCAAAGTTCTGGGCAGAAATGCAACGGGTCGACCACCTTAATTTAAGATAGCCGAGATCGTCACTTCCGATGCATCGCACTCGGCCACGAAAGGGAGATATTCATCGATGGAATGAAGCATGGCTTTTTCCAATTGTTGCTTGAGGAGGTTGAAAGCCGAAATAGCAGTTGCCTCCAATGGAAATGACTTCGCGTGAAGCAGTGGCTGGATCTTGTCAGAAAAGTGGGGTATCCACTTCGCATAATAGGCGAACATGCCGAGGGCCCGACGAAGAGAGCCGAGATTCGTAGGAGGAGGGAGCTCCTGAAGCGGACGAAGTCGCTCCGGATCTGGTTTGATGACACCATTGCCCACCCAGTAGCCAAGGATGTTGACTGATGGTGCTGATTTCACAGATTTGGACTTATTTAAGGTTAAGTTGCGACGACGGAGAAAGTCAAGAAATTTCTGGAGGTTGGCATCATGCTCCTTCTGGTCATGACCAGCAATGGTGATATTATCCAGATATGGAAAAGTGTCCGTTAAGTTCTCCTGTTTGACTAGGCTATCCATTGCCTGTTGAAAGACGGCCACCCCATTGGTGACCCCAAATGGAAGGTGACAAAACTGGTAAAGCCGGCCATTGGCCTCAAAGGCCGTATACTTTTTGTCAGAGTCCTTTAACGGTACTTGATGGTATGCGCTCTTTAAGTCAAAAGTTGAAAAAACCTTGTAGTTGGCAAGGTTATTGACCATGCCATCGATGCGTGGTAGTGGATAGGCATCCAGGTCGGTATACTGGTTAATAGTTTGTGAGTAATCGATGCAAAGACATTTCTTGTGTTGCTTCAGAAAATTTTTAACAACGACAACTTGAGCCTGCCAGGAAGATGAACATGGCTCAATGATACCATCAGCTAGAAGGCGAGAGATCGCTGCCTCGATAAAGGATAGATCATCTTGGCTGAAATGTCGTGATTTAGTGACTATGGGCTTACATCGGGGGGAAAGATGGGCAAACGAGGAGGGCTCATCGAGCGAAGCCACTGAAAGCGTACAAAACGGTACTTTGGAAATAGTAAGCTCCGGCTTTGACCCTCCAAACTCGAAAGTGAGTCTTTTGTGTTGTTTCTGGAAATCCTGTCCCGGGAGCACATCACTGCATAGGTTTTTGAGCACCCCGAGCCGGGTGGAGAAATAAGTGCGGCCATTAAGAATAAGGTCGACAAGACAAAAGCCGGAAGAGTTGGTGGTCAGTGTCGTCAGAGCCATTGCAATTTCCCTGTCCGAGGGGTAAATGCGCAGTTTTAACTTACTGACAGCCTGCTCACTGATGAAGCTGTCAGAGCTGCATGAGTCGATTAGTGCACTCAAAATGTGTCCATTAACCGAAACCTTCGTGGCTGCATGGGACAGGCTTTGGGGAAAAACAGCTCTGATTGGAGGAGGAGCTGTTTTACCCTTGACAGCTGTAACCTTAGTAGTGGCTCTTGGGGGAAGAGCAGTTTTATTGATAGCAGCTGTAACCTTAGTTGTGGCTCTTGGGGGAGGAGCAGTTTTATAGATAGCAGCTGCAAAACTAACGGGGCTCTTGACCGGTATACCTTAGAAAAGTGACCTTCCTTACTAACAGAGGCTCTTGACTGGCATACCTTAGAAAAGTGACCTTTCTTACTGCAATGATTGCAGATTGCATTACGAGCAGGACAAAATTTCCTATAGTGGAATGCGCCTCCACAGAAGAAACACTTCCTTCCAGATTGCCAAGATGCCACTAGGGCAGGGTCATCAACAGTGAGGGCTTCTAGGGTAGGGTCATCATCAGCTAGGATAGAGTCATCTTCAGTGAGGGATTCTGCCTGAGGTCCATTGGAGGAGTCACCAAAAGTGATAGCAGCAGTCCGTGCATGCGGTAAAAGATAGGCATCTGCATTTTTTTTGCTAGGTCCAGAGAATATGCCTGGTCATAGGCAGCTTGTAACTTGAGGATTTTATTCTCCAACAGACGCTGGCGTATGAAGGGAGACGCAATTACATTAATAAAAGAATCATGAATTAACTCCTCCTGGTACTGCTCAGCTGAGATAGCTCTGAGATTACAATCCTTGCTGAGCCTACGAAGCTTTTGAAGGAATTCGTCAAGTGATATCTTGGGTTGTTGTCGCGTTGTGGCCAGTAGATGCCGAGAACATTTTTTGTTTGGGGCCTTAATATATAGTTGTTGTAGTATTTGGATAGTGGAGTCATAGTCTACACAGTCTTCGATATAGTCAAACACATGAGGGGATACGTAATTTGCAAATATCTCTAACTTATCAGGAACATTCTCACCACACATCCTGAGGAATTTGCTGAAGTTACGATACCAGTGTTTCCATACCTTAGCATTTGTAGGTGAATTCGGGTCCAGGTCAAGACTGGCGGGTCGGAGTAGTTTCTCCATGATGGATTGATTACTACCTCTGGTTCCCTTCTACCATTTGAGTCATAGCCGTCTGTTCCCAAAACCACTCAGAGCGCTGAGCAGGTTCATTTGATTAAATTGACGTAAGAAAACTACTAGGCACTTGGTCTGAGTTATAAACAAAGCTTTAATCAACTGTTTCACAACATGGAGGTCTAGTTGTCCTTCACTAGTTCCTGTTAACAAAATGTCCTGAGCAAGTTGGGCCCGTGCCTGAGTATTTATACTCTCCCTGGACAGCGCCACCAGCAGGCCGCCCAGTATTTCATAAGTAATTTCTACATGAATGGCAAGATTCATGTCAGGGGGTATGATTAAGAAGTTTGCAGATGATACTAAAATCAGCTGTGTGGTTGATACTAAAGAAGGAAGCTGTAGACTGCAGGAAGATATCAATAAATTGGTCAGGTGGGCAGACCAGTGGCAAATGAAATTTAATCCGGAAAAATGTGAGGTAATGCATTTGGGGAGGGCTAACAAGAAAAGGGAATACACATTAAATGGTAGGACACTGAGTAGTGTAGAGCAACAAAGGGACCTTGGCGTGCATGTCCACAGATCCCTGAAGGTAACAGGCCAGAAGGCATACAGAATGCTTGCCTTTATATGCCATGGCATAGAATACAAGAGCAGGGGGGTTATGCTTCAACTGTATAAAACACTAGTTAGGCCTCAGCTAGAGTACTGCATGCAGTTCTGTTCACCACTTTACAGAAAAGATGTGATTGCACTTGAGAAGGTACAGAGGAGATTTACAAGGATGTTGCCGGGAGTAGAGAATCTTAGCTATGAGGAAAGACTGGATAGGCTGGCTCTGTTTTCCTTGGCTGAGGAGAGACCTTATTGAGGGGCCAAGATAAAATGGATAGAAAGGACTTATTTCCCTTAGCAGCGGGGTGAAAAACCAGGGGGCACAGATTTAAAGTAATTGGTGGAAGGTTTAGAGGGAATTTGAAGTGAAATTTCTTCACCCAGAGGGTTGTGGGGGTCTGGAACTCACTGCCTGAAAGCATGGTAGAGGCAAGAACCCTAACCATATTTAAAAAGTACCTGGACATGCACTTGGGATGCTATAACCTGCAGGGCTACGGACCAAGAGCTGGGAAGTGGGATTAGGCTGGATAGCTCTTTGTTGGCCGGCGCGGACACGATGAGCCGAAATGGCCTCCTTCTATGCTGTAACATTCTGTGATTCTATGATTCTATTCTATATTTACCCTATAGTGTATAATGACATGATATATGTACCCCATAATGTATAATGACATGGTATATTTACCCTATACTTTATAATGACACAGTATATTGACCATATAGTGTATAATAACACAGCATATTGAGCCTGTAGCGTATAATGACATGGTATATTTACCTATAGTGTATAATGACACGGTATATATACCCTGCATCAGGCATATTCCCCAGACGCTCACTTTCAACTAAAATTTGAGGTATTCGAATCCTAAAAAATTGGGTCTAAAGGACCAGACTATCTCTCCCTAAAGGAAAGGAACAACCTGAAGATGTTACCGTCCTCCAGATAGCACTTTTAATAAGTTTAGCTAGACTGTACTATTCCAGATATTATGAGGGTCCAGAAAACTCCCCCAGAATTCTGCAACACCACACCAAAGAGCGTACAGAGATTGAGTTTGCGAGTTTGATACAGAAATACTATGTGAGACAATTCTAAAAATATGTAAATTTATTAAAGAACCGACATGTAATTTACAGTTGGTGATTCAATCGCAACATTAACAGTTCCAAATACAAAAAACTTACAATTCTATTATCAGAGATCCTTATTCTCAAATCTTAACTTTTCTAGTTTTACAGTTCTTAGTTTATTCCAGGATATCCACCAAAATCAAATACCTTTGATACCTTGATCCCCAAGATACAAAGAGTTGAAGAGTTACAGAGCTTGCCTCTGAAGCCTGAGAATCGCTTTGCCCTTTTACAGCGAATCTGTCTTCCCATTTGAAAGTTCAATTTTTATAACCTTTCTCAGTGGTATTTCCTTTGAAGTTTTCTGCTGATGTAAGTTAATTATCTCTAGTAATTTTTGTGTTGACCCCTGCTATTTTTCCAGTTAAATCAGCTTGTAGCATTAAGAATTATGTCTCTATCCTTGGGTGTTCGAAGCTTATCATAAAAAACAGTGTGGAGCAGATGTATCTATTTGATGTCATTCTCATCAAGGTCTTCTATGCAATTCTTAAGTCACCTCAGCTGGTTGCAACACAGAATCGTGTCTCCTAGGTGTTCCAAGTTCAACACAAAAGCAATGTGACAGCTGGCGCCACCTCCACCTGATGCCATTTTTACAAAGGCATATGTTTCTTTAATTTTATGTGATTCATAGAAACATAGAAGATAGGAGCAGGAGTAGGCCATTCGGCCCCTCGAGTCTGCTCCGCCATTCAATGAGATCATGGCTGATCGTCCAAATTCAGTACCCTGTCCCTGCCTTCTCTCCATATCCCTTGACCCCCCTAGCCTTAAGAAATTTATCCAACTCTTTCTTGAATATATTTAATGAATTGGCCTCTACTGCCTTCTGTGGTAGAGAATTCCACAGGTTCACCACTCTCTGGGTGAAGAAATTCCTCCTCATCTCTGTCCTAAATGGCTTACCTCTTATCCTTAGACTGTGTGACCCCTGGTTCTGGACTCCCCGACCATCGGGAACATCCTTCCAGCATCTAGTCTGTCTAGTCCTGTTAGAATTTTATAAGTTTCGATGAGATCCCCTCTCATTCTTCTAAACTCCAGCGAGTACAAGCCCAATCGACCCAATCTCTCCTCATACGTCATTCCTGCTATCCCAGGTATCAGGCTGGTGAATCTTCGCTGCACTCCTTCCATGGCAAGAACATCCTTCCTCAGATAAGGCGACCAAAACTGCACACAATGCTCCAGATGTGGTCTCACCAAGGCCCTGTACAACTGCAGCAAGACATCCTTGTTCCTGTACTCAAACCCTCTTGCTACAAAGGCCAACATACCATTTGCCTTCTTAACCGCCTGCTGCACCTGCATGCTTAGTTTCAGTGACTGGTGCACAAGGAAGCCCAGGCCTCATTGCACTTTCCCTTCTCCCAATCTATTGCCATTCAGATAATAATCTGCCTTCCTGTTTTTGACACCAAAGTGGATAACCTTCCATTTATCCACGTTATATTGCATCTGCTATGCTTCTGCCCAATCACCTAACCTGTCCAAATCATACTGGAGTTTCTCAGTATCCTCCTCACAGCACACACGCCCACCCAGCTTTGTGTTGTCTGCAAACTTGGAGATATTACATCAAGTTCCCTTATCCAGATCATTAATATATATTGTGAATAGCTGGGTTCCAAGGACCACTCCCTGCGGTACCCCACTAGTCACTGCCTGCCACTCGGAAAAAGATTCTTTCCAAAGTGTTGGTTTAAGACACCTTAACAGGGTATACCATTGTGTTCTTTCCCAGGCTTCAGACTTTCAGGAACCTCCAACCTCCTGTTTCAATAAGGTTATTGATTCAGTGTCAACAACTTATCTTAACTCAATATCCTGTATGCTGTTGACAGCGTTTCCATTGTTAAGGCTTTCAGATTTTCAAGCCCAGTTTGTCATGTTTTAATAAAGTCAGAATTCTTTTATAGAATGGTGTATTTTTCTGAATAGGTATATTGCTTATTCCTTCACAAGGGGAAATAATCATATCCCTTTACCTCCACAAAACCAGGTGATAATTTTTGAAGTAGAAGTCTTTGATGCCAACAGAGCCATTAGAACTTATGGCACGATTGACATTGATCCCCAGAATCAGGGGATACAGAATATCCAGTGGGATAATCAAATAAATACTCCAAATCTAATAAATTCCTTAATGATAAGATGCACACCCACACAATTGGGAGGCCTAATGAACGGTGCCCAACAAAATGGTGGCAACCATGGCCGAATAGTAGGACCCGGAGCAGCCTATGCCCCTGGGGGCCATGGATTCCGGTTAAGGTGGCAAGCTCATGATGAAATAAAAGACCAGAATCTTCGAGAAAACTATAGACAGCTTAGAATCCATTATAATCAATGCTGACAGGCACTAGCTCAATCTTATCTAAATGCTGGAGGTGCAATGATTAATGGTCCAGTAAGCCAACCCCAGCAACCACACATTGCGCCCCTAGGTCAAGTAAACCTGAGCTCTATCTACAGAATGTGTGGTAGACCGGGAAACACCAGCCAGGAAAAACCCTGCTGGATTCTAACTAACCTTGATAAATTGGAAACCTGTTGCCAAGATTGGAATGCCCAACACCTGAGGCAACTACTGCAAATGATACTAAGTTCAGACTTAATTCTCCCATTAAACCTGTGTAATAACTGGGTTCAAATATACGCTATGTTCTCACGGCAACTCAAGGAGGGCCGTAATGGATTCCATCAAGGAAATACTCACTAATACAGTCACAACCAAAGGGCTGGTAGCTGCCTACAGATTAGGAAAAGTACTTACACAGGATAACTGGGACATTGCCCATGGTTGCCTGGCCAATCAATACCAAAATACAGCCCTCAACCTTGCCTGTGAGGGTGCTCTAAACGATTATCGAGATACCCAACAAAGATGGGATAATGTCAGTCACATTATCCAATTAAATCATGACCTCTTAGGTCTACCCCAAACTAAACCTAAAATGAGATCAGAAACTAGGGCTAAAAAAAACGGAGAAGGTGCCTTTGGTACTCAGGAACAAGGACTGTATCGAGCCAAGTCTCAAGTCCACCCCGCCCAGACACAAACTCGTGGCTCGGGACCCCCAAGGGGGTATTCCAGAAGGTTTACACCCCCAACTCGCCCACAATACGAGAAAGATTTCTCCCCAGAAAGATGGGATAGATGAGGGGCTAGAGCTCGAAAGGAAAGCGAAGGACAGTGGACTCCCTATGGGGACAGCTTTTACACTGGCCAAAACTATCAGAGAGCCATGGGAGGATACCAGGAAAACCGAAATGGGGATCATAAAGATTCCCGGCAGAACCAACGTCCACCCCAACAGGAGGATCGTCAAGATAATAAACGGTCCGACAAACCCCCTAAGGGATCTGGAAAACATAATACCCCCAAGAGGGAGGAACAAAAATCAGTTAAAATAATTAAAGACAAAGCAGCAAATGAAACTCAGGATCCTGAGGATGAACAATCCCAGGATTGGAGGCCTGACACCCAGCCAGGGCCTCTTGAATTCCCCTATGCCCTGGCAACCTTGCCCTCAAACACACAAGTGAAGGCCCTGTTTGATACAAGAGCTGATTACACTATAATAGATCCTGCAATTATAAAAACTAAGTGGACAGATTTGGGGAGCCCAATTTGTAAAAGACCATTAGGGGGATTCACACAAGACAAAACCAAAATAATTAATTTTTACAAAATACCTATTACCATATATGGAATTACGGTGACCCTAGATTGGCCTGTTCCCTCATTATAGGACAACCAGACATGAAACATTACCTTAAAATCTCAACCAGACCTGTAGAAGCATCCACAGACCAGGATGACAGGGAAAAACATGTTCAGACACAGCTTGATCGAACTTGCCTAGACGGGAGAGGCAAAGACCTCCTCGAGCAACTCATTAATAGATCCTACCCTTATCTACAACACCATCCAAATCAATGTGGAAAGATAGTCATCAAACCCCACCCACTTGATGCTGGCTGGCACAAACCTAAAAAACAGTGGCCTATTCAAGACCACAAAGGAAAAATAGATCTCCTAACAATGCTCAAAGAACTAACAGAACAAGGTGTCTTAATCAAAATGGCATCTAGAACTAATTCACCATTGTTTGGTGTTGCTAAACCAGATGGGAGGTGGAGATTAATGGTCGATTATACAGCCCCACATACTGCACAACAGCAAAATTCCACAGCCCTTCTCTCTGGAATCATGAGGGAAAAATATAAATCTTGTATTGATCTAGCAAACGGCTTCTGGTCACATCCAATCGAAAAAGCTGATTGGCCAAAAACAGCGATGACTGGACCCGATGGTTATCAGTACTGCTGGACCAGATTGCCCCAGGGATTTAAAAACAGTCCCGTTCTCTTTTCAGCCCACATCATTGACCTTTTAAAAGACGTACCTAACGTCAATTCTTATGTGGATGATATATATCTGTCAAATGACAATCTCCAAGAGCACTTGAAAGCCATTGATAGTGTTTTATCCAGACTTACAACTACTGGGTACTTAATCAACATAAAAAAGAGTCAACTAGTTAGGGAAGAGGTAGATTTTCTGGGCCTGCGAATAACTGGAAATGATAGAGAATTAACTCAATCCTATAAAGAAAAATTAACCACCATTCAATATCCTAAAACTCTGAAAAATCTGCAAGCAAGTTTAGGACTCCTGAATTTTGCTCGATCCTTTACGCCAACCTTTGCCGAGCCCTCAGCACCCCTGTATGCTAGCGTGGGTGAAGCAGCAAAAGGACCATTCATATTTTCACCAGACGGTTACTCAAAATTGCAACAATTATGCCGAGAGGTACAAAAAGCCATAGACCTGGAACAGAGGGACTTACAAGTTCTCCTCAATATTCATCTCAGGTCATCACCTAAAGTGGTAGTTGCCATTTTCTATAATGAAAAGAGGATAGTGCCCATTCAGTTCCATTCTTATAACTTTTCCAATGTTGAAAGGAGGTACATTAAAAAAGAAAGGATCATGACTATGGTAGTCCAATGCCTCATCAAGGCACGAACCCTTCAAGGGAAATACCCCATTACCATCTATACTGAGATTCCCGATTTAAGATCAGTATTGAGGATGGCCTCTGATGGAAAAAGAGCCACCCAGATCCGATATGATAAATGGGCATTGTTCTTGAATGATCCTACACTCATTTTTAAATTCTTGTCCCTGGAAATGGACGTAGAGCATCTCCCTATCATGGAGGATGATGATACGGAGAAGGGAATCAGACAAATACCGATGAGACCGCTTCTAGAGTACCATCAAGTCATTTACTGTGATGGGCCTTCAATGGGGATAGTAGTAGGGACTTTTTGAGATTCCTATTCTTTTTATCCAGAAGAATTACTGTCCATACCCTTTGGCCATAAGGCAGCACAATATGCTGAAGCCGCAGCATTACGGTATGCTTTAGAGAAGGCAGACCCTATTAAACCCACACTAATCTGTACAGATAGTGACTATTGTAAAAGAGGATATAACCAAGATCTAGTTTTCTGGGAACAAACTAATTTTACCAATCATAAGGGTAAACCCATTAAACATAAGTAATTGTGGGAAGACATTCTCCATTCGAGAATGGAGAAACAGAATTGTCAGGTGATTCATGTAAATGGGCATACCACTGGGACAGTACACTCAAAAGGAAACAGTCTTGCAGATGAACAAGCGAAACATTCGGACTGCATGACACCCCCTCGAGAGGGGCCTGCCAATATTAGTGTAATCACTAGGGCAGAATGGGCAGCTAATCGGGATGAGGAACTGATTCAGCTATTAGACCCAACAAAAGAGAATCCACCAGGATATCCACCAAAGTACTTTTACTCGGAAACCCCTACGGGTATTGTGCTAGTTAAGTTGCCCAAGGGAAACCGAGAAGCACCCCCGAGACACAAACGAGAACAGCTTGTAAAAGAAGTTCACGAGGGCATAGATCAAGCACATTGTGGTGCCAGAACAACAACTCCCTTATATTGGTGGCCAGGCATGCTTAAGGCCTGTAAAACATACGTGGCAAATTGTGAGCCATGCTATTTAACCAATAAGTCATCACTAATTAAGCCACCACCATTGGCTCCTGTGAAAGCTGATGAGCCAATGGGAAAATTCTTTATTGACTTTATTGGACCACTTCCCCCATCTTTGGGATACAGACATGTTCTCATTTGTGTAGATGGATGCACTTCCTTCTGCTGGCTGGTCCCCACAAAAACTGTTTCGGAAAGCACACTCGCCAATGCTATTACTGATATAATTACTGTAGCTGGTGCACCCAAAATCTTACACTCCGATCAAGGCGGAGCCTTTGTATCCAAGGTCTTCAAAGACTACTGCGAACAAAGGAGGATTGGGTTAGAGCGCAGCACGCCACATCATCCGCAATCAGCGGGGCTGGTGGAACGTAAAAACCAGGAAGTAAAAAAGCTATTGGTCAAACTGTTGAAAATCAGGGGAAATAAGTAGACCACCGTCATTCGGGAGGTGCAGCTATCACTTAATAATGTGCCCGCATCTGTATCAGGGACAGCGTCCCCTAAAACTCCATATTATCTGATGTATGGGGCTGAGATGCATACACCGCTTACCCATAGTTCTTTTATTGCCTCTACACACTCTGATTCCTTGACCCGACAGCGACAGTTAGATTTAAAAAAAGAAGTAACAGAGGAGATTCATCAAATTGATCAGAGGATAAGGGAGGCAAATAGGCAGAAAAACGTGACAAACAAAGCATGGCAACCCCTAGTAGGAGAATGGGTACAGGAAAAGAAGTTCGAGCAAAAACCTGGTTTAAGACCGAAGTGGAAAAAACCTGTTGAAATATATTCTGTTATTAATGAAAGAGCAGTTAAAATACATATTAATCAGCCAAATGGCAAGCATATTCTTAAAACTGTCTCCATAGACAATCTCAAAAGATGTCCTGTGGGATACCGAAATGGAGGAACAATACAAGGTGCAGTCGTACACTGTCTTTCAAGACCCAGCTTGGAGCACGACACAGGAAATGGATACGATCGAATTACTGACGACGGTCAATCAGACAGTGTCGCCGACTCCTCCACACGATGCTTGGCAACGCATCAGGAATTGGATTCGCGAAAAGCAACAACCGAAACAAGAAAAAATCAACGAGTTACTTCAACGAAGGAGGAAGACACCATGGATGAAGACGGAATCAACTGAGCACCTGGTAAGGCCGTTATGAAAACAAGAATCTGTCCACATGCCGGATTGAAGGAACAGTGTGTCAAGCTTTAGCTAGTTCCAAATGACGTCTCCTTGACGCGTATGAATAACTCACCTCTACGGAATGTACATCTGCCGATTGGACATCCTAAGTACATGTTGTTTCGCTAATTGCATGACAATGTACCTATCATCCTTTTAAATTGTGTTCAATTTAAAATAAGGCAGAACATTGTCCTAGGATGACTTAAAAGGAATTTTCATGTAGCACATGATTGTGAATCTCGTGAAATTAATGTGCTATTGTAACCTTATTAGCAACATTGACCAAACTCTGTCTTGATGCTCCAGTTCATGTTTTGGTCAAGAGGGGGGTGTGAAGGAATAAGCAATATACCTATTCAGAAAAATACACCAGTCTATAAAAGAATTCTGACTTTATTAAAACATGACAAACTGGGCTTCAAAATCTAAAAACCTAACAATGGAGAAGCTGTAAACAGCATACAGGTTATTGAGATAAGATAAGATGTTGACACTGAATCAATAACCTTATTGAAACAGGAGGTTGGAAGTTCCTGATAGTCTGAAGCCTTGGAAAGAACACAATGGTATACCCTGTTAAGCTGTCTTAAACCAACACTTTGGAAAGAAACACATAAAATTAAAGAAACATATGCCTTCATAAAAATAACATCAAATGAAACACGGGAGACAAGAGTCTGTGTTACAACTAGTTGAGGTAACTATGAAGACAATGGTGCACCCGGTTGAGGTGCTTTTAATTCACACGTCGTAAAAAGACACAAACAGAAGACCTTGGTAAGAATGATATCAAATAGATGCACCTGATCCACACCGTTTTTTATGATAAGCTTCGAACACCTAAGGGTAGAGACATAACTCTTAATGCTACAAGCTGATCTAACTGTAAAAATAGCAGGGGTCAGCAGTATAATGACTAGAGATAATTAGCTTACATCAGCAGAAAACTTCAAAGGAAATACCACTCAGAAAGGGTATAAAAATTGAACTTTTAAATGGGATGATAGATTCGCTGTAAAGGGTCAAAGTGATTCTCAGGCTTCAGAGGCAAGCTCTGTAAGTCTTCAACTCTTTGTATCTTGGGGATCAAGGTATCAAAGGTATTTGATTTTGGTGGATATCCTGGAATAAACTAAGAACTGTAAAACTAGAGAAGTTAAGATTTGAGAATAAGGATCTCTGATAATAGATTTGTAAGTTTTTTGTATTTGGAACTGTTAATGTTGCAATTGAATCACCAACTGTAAATTACATGTCGGTTCTTTAATAGATCTATTTATTTTTAGAATTGTCTCACATAGTACTTCTGTATCAAACTTGCAAACTCAATCTCTGTACGTTCTTTGGTGAGGAGTTGCAGAATTCTGGGGGAGTTTTCCGGACCCTCATAATATCCGGTACGTTACAGTCTAGATAAACTTATTAAAAGTGCTATCTGGAGGATGGTAATATCTTCAGGTTGTTCCTTTCCGTTAGGGAGAGATAGTCTGGACCTTTAGACCCAATAAAGTGTCTTTAGGATTCGACTACCTCAAACTTTAGTTGAAAGTGAACGTCTGGGGAATACGTCTGATCTGGGGTAGACCTAAAGGGGCTAGGACGAGTAATTATCCCTTCAATAGTATATTTACCCTATTGTGTATAATGACACAGTATATTGAACCTATAGTGTAAATGACACAGTATATTTACCCGATAGTGTATAATGACACAGTATATTTACCCTATAGTGTATAATGACATGGTATATTTACCCTATAGTGTATAATGACACAGTATATTCACCCTATTGTGTATAATGACACAGTATATTTACCCTATAGTGTATAATGACACGGTATATTTACCCTGTAGTGTATAATGACACAGTATATTTACCCTGTAGTGTAGAATGACACAGTATATTTACCCTATAGTGTACAATGACAAAGCATATTTACCCTATAGTGCATAATGACAAAGCATATTTACCCTATAGTGTATAATGACACGTTATATTTACCCTGTAGTGTAAAATGTCACGTATGTTTACCCTATAGTGTATAATGACACAGTACATTTAACCTATAGTGTATAATGACACAGTACATTTACCCTATAGTGTGTAATGACACAGTATATTGACCCATTAGTTTATAATGACACAGTATATTTACCCTATAGTGTATAATGACAAAGCATATTTACCCTATAGTGTGTATTGACACAGTATATTGAACCATTAGTGTATAATGACACGGTATATTTACCCTATAGTGTATAATGACACTGTATATTTACCCTATAGTGTATAATGACACATTGTATTTAACCTATAGTGTGTAATGACACTGTATATTTTCCCTATAGTGTATAATGACACAGTATATTTACCCTATAGTGTATAATGACACGGTATATTTACCCTGTAGTGTAAAGTGTCACGTATGTTTACCCTATCGTGTATAATGACACAGTACATTTAACCTATAGTGTATAATGACACAGTATATTGACCCTATAGTGTATAATGACATGATATACTTACCCTATCTTCTTCTTCTTAGGCAATCCCTCGGAACCGAGGATGACTTGCTTCCACATTAAAAATGAGTTCTCAGGTGACTGATGAGTCCAATGCGGGACCTACAGTCTCTGTCACAGGTGGGGCAGATGATGGTTGAAGAGGCGGGTTGGTGGGGTGCTTGGGTTGACGTGCGCTCCTTGCGCTGCCTGCGCTTGGCTCCCGCTTGCTCCGGGCGAAGAGACTCGAGGTGTTCGGCGGCTTCCTGGATGCTTCTCCTCCACTTTTTGCAGTCTTGGGCCAGGGATTCCCAGGTGTCGGTATGGATGTTACACTTTTTCAAGAAGGCTTTGAGGGTGTCCTTGAAGCGTTTCCTCTGCCCACCTGGGGCTCTCTTGCCATGTTGGAGTTCCGAGTAGAGCGCTTGTTTTGGGAGTCTTGTATCGGGCATGCGGACAATGTGACCCGTCCATCGGAGCTGATCGAGCGTGGTCAAAGCTTCAATGCTGGGAATGTTGGCCTGAGCCAGAACACTGACGTTGGTGCGCCTATCCTGCCAATGGATTTGCAGGATCTTGCGGAGGCAGCGTTGGTGGTACCTCTCCAGTGCTTTGAGGTGCCTGCTGTACATGGTCCAAGTCTCTGAGACATATAGCAGGGCGGGTATCACTGCTGCTCTGTAGACCATGAGCTTAGTGCCGGGTTTGAGGTCCTGGTCTTCAAACACTCTCTTCCTCAGGTGACCGAAGGCTGCACTGGCACACTGAAGGTGGTGTTGGACTTCGTCATCGACGTCTGCCCTTGTTGACGGTAGGCTCCCGAGGTATGGAAAGTGGTCCACGTTGTCCAAGGCCTTGTTGTGGATTTTGATAATCGGGGGGCAGTACTGTGTGGCGGGGGCAGGTTGGTAGAAGACCTTTGTCTTACGGATGTTTAGTGTAAGGCCCATGCTCTCGTACGCTTCGGTGAATGTGTTGACGATGGTTTGGAGTTCGACCTCTGAGTGAGCGCAGACGCAAGCGTCGTCTGCATACTGTAATTCAACGACAGAGGATGGGACGATATGGATCTGGACTGGAGGCAACGGAGGTTGAACAGTTTCCCGTTTGTTCTGTAAATTAGCTCCACTCCAGTGGGGAGCTTACTGAGGGTGAGATGGAGCCTTGTAGCAAGGAAGATCTAGAAGAGCGTTGGTGCGATGACACAGCCTTGCTTGACCCCGGTTTGTACATGAGTTGGGTCTGTGGTAGAACCGTTGGTCATGATCATGGCTTGCATGTTGTCGTGAAGCAGGCGGAGGGTGGTGATAAACTTTTGAGGGCAGCCGAATTTGAGGAGGGCACTCCATAATCCCTCACGTCAATTACAAGAGAAATGCAGGGAACAGCACCAACCGCTGTACATGGCCTTCTTTGATCTCACAAAGGCCTTCGACACTGTCGATTTACCCTATAGTGTATAATGACACAGTATATTTACCCTACAGTGAATAATGTCACGATATATTTACCACATAGTGTATAATGACATGGTATATTTACCCTATAGTGTATAATGACACAGTATATTTACCCTATGGTGTATAATGACACAGTATATTTACCCTTTTGGTGTATAATGGCACAGTATATTTACCCTATAGTGTATAATGACATGGTATATTTACCCTATAGTGTATAATGACACGGTATATTTACCCTATAGTGTATAATGACATGGTATATTTACCCTAAAGTGTATAATGACACGGTATATTTACCCTAAAGTGTATAATGACACGGTATATTTACCCTAAAGTGTATAATGACACAGTATATTTAAACAATAGTTTAAAATGACACGGTATATTGACCCTATAATGTATAATGACACAGTATATTTACCCTAAAGTGTAAAATGACACGGTATATTTACCCTATAGTGTATAATGACACGGTATATTTAAACAATAGTTTAAAATGACACGGTATATTGACCCTATAGTGTGTAATGACATGGTATATTTATCCTGTAGTGTATAATGTCACAATATATTTACCCTATTATGTATAATGACACTGTATATTTACCCTATAGCCTATAATGACACAGTATATTGAACCTATATTGTATATTGACACAGTATATTTACCCTATAGTGTATAATGACACAGTATATTTACCCTATAGTGTATAATGACACAGTGTATTTACCCTATGTATAATGACATGGTATATTTAGCCTATAGTGTATAATGACATGGTATATTTACCCTATAGTGTATAATGACATGGTATATTCACCCTATCGTGTATAATGACACAGTATATTTACCCTGTAGTGTATAATGACAGGGTATATTCACCCTATCGTGTATAATGACACCGTATATTGACCCTATAGTGTATAATGACACGTTATATTTACCCTATAGTGTATAATGACACGGTATATTTAAACAATAGTTTAATATGACATGGTACATTTACCGTATAGTGTATAATGCCTCGGTATATTTACCCTATAGTGTATAATGTCACGGTATATTTACCCTATAGCATATAATGACACAGTATATTAACCCTGTAGTGTAGAATGACACAGTATACACCCTATAGTGTGTAATGTCATGGTATATTTACCCTACAGTGTATAGTGACACTGTATATTTACCCTTTAGTGTATAATGACTCGGTATATTTACCCTATAGTGTATAATGACACAGTATATTTATCCTATACTGAATAATAACATGGTACATTTACCCTATAGTGTATAATGACACAGTTTATTTACCGTATAATGTACAATGACATGGTATGTCTACCCTATAGTGTTTAATGACACAGTATATTTACCCTATAGTGTGAAATGGCATGGTGTATTTATCCTATAGTGTATAATGACATTGTATGGTTACCCTATAGTGGGCCAGAAATTAGGATCGGGGGCTTGCCGCGCGTGCAAGCCCCCGATGTGCACTTACCCGGCGCGCTGACATTTCAATCCTGGCCCACATTGCATTTCCTGTCACTGGCCCGCTTCAGGTCCTGCCGCGCTGTGCGTGCGTGACCCAGCGGCGTACTTAGTGCGATGAGCCAGCTGCGATCACGTGAGCACTGGGCAACCAATGGGAGGTTGCAAAAGTTCATTCATGAGTTTGATAGTAAGAACTGTCAAACTCATGAAAACTCCTGGCCCCAAAACACTACTTAAACTTGAAAGAAAATTAAAAAAAAATCGCATTACTTAAATAAACTATAAATAACTGTAAAAAACTATTTTAAACAATAATTTTAAATTTTGAAAAAAATTATTATATAAAAAATCGGGGATAAAAATAGACTTACCTTAGTGTAAAGTCTTGAAAAAAAATGAACCTGCAGAAAAATTTTATAATTTTACTTAATAGACCACTTACCTGTTAAAAGTAAGTACTTAAGGCTGCTTTTCCCACGCGTAAAAACCGGAGTCTTTTCCCCACGGGCAACTCTTCAAAAAAAAGGGAAGTTCAGCGCACACGCGCTACCTGAAACCTCGCACGCGTTCTGCCTCTTAACCCCTTGGGTCAGAGGAGAGGAAACGCCGGTTTTCCCCGCATGCGCTGTGCATGCTGAAAACCGGCAATTCCACCGGGCCCACGCGTGAGTACCCCGTCCGTACTCACGCGTTGGGACAGGAATTACTGGCCCATTGTATAATGACATGGCATATTTTCCCTATAGTGTGAAATGACATGGTATGGTTACCCTGTAATGTGTAATGGACATGGTATGTATGTACTGCTGCCGATCAGAAAATAACACCCTTGAAATGCAGTAAAAGCCTTGGAGGCAATGGGTGCTTGCGTGACTTAGCCTGACAAAGACAGACCTCTGGTCCTATTCGCTAAATAGACATCAATTTGTTGATAAATAGAAAAGGCAGTGAAAAGGTGCATAATACTCCTCCTGTGTGACATACCCTTACTGATCCAGTGCAAACAAACAGCAAGCCTTGCCCAGTATGCTCGTTGGGATTGACACTATTTAAATGTATGTGCTCATTTCCAGCAGGCGAGGCAGCTATTTGTGACGGAGATGGCGAATGTTCAGGAAGACTGAGCCTTGTTGGAATAATTGGGGTTTTCTGCGGTACACACCCATTACACACAGTTAATAGAGGGGAGCATAATAAAAACTACACAGTCCACAGTTGGATTACTGAAAGTTTGTCAGTAATATGATTGTAAGTGATGGTTGAGAAATATGAAAAGAGCATTATTATGGCTTTTCCCTGAATGAACAGTTTTCTGCCCTTATGACTAATACGCTTTTTCTGCAGTGCAGGAAAATCACAGACAGCCACCTTTTGATTGGCAACTGAGAAAATCTTTTTAAAAAACGGTTATTAATCGATTCTCCACAAAAGAGGAAAATATGTCTCCTGCTTTCATAGGATGGTTAATTTTAGTTGAGAGCTTTCTGTACAAACTGTGACTTGTCAATCATCTCTAGTACAGATCCCCTCAAATGTACAGAACCGGTACCACTAACCTTTTCCGACCAAGAGCTTTATTTAATTCGAGCTGTACTCTGCAAGATAATTCTGGACTGCAAAGGGTTATAACATTTTCAATTTCAAATGACATGAGTTGCCCTAGGCTATGTTTTATTATTCCTACATTGCACTTTTCTCTAAAGGGCCACACAAGATGATGCAAATTAAATAAAAGTGCGTAGTCATGCCACTTGTGAGACGCATAACCATGATAAAGACTGCACCCAGCTCTAATAGGTTTTGATCACTTTATCAACAATAAAACGTTTGCCAAAATAATAATATTTTATGAAACACGGCCCCTTTAAAAGATTTACTTTCGGGTGAGTTTTTACTGTTCTAAAGATCACTAAATTTAAGAAAAAGTTTATCTGAACTCAGAAATAGTATTCCTCAAAAGAGTTTAGAAGCTTAGGAAATTGATAAATTTATGCAAAAGAAATTGTTCATTGATTAACATAAAGGAGTATTTGCCGAAATTTGGTTTCAATTACATAGAATCATATAGGCTTTCCCGCTGCCGTGCATGCGGGATTGGAGGCAGGTTGGGAGTGAAAGTTGAAATAAATCGGAGCGGGTCGGGAACCTTTTACTCGGGCGCATTTGCCAGCGCAGCCCTGGCCCAAACGGCAGCGGCGGCTGACCTTATTTAGATCATTCTTCTTCTTAGGCAGTCCCTCGGAACCGAGGATGACTTGCTTCCACATTAAAAATGAGTTCTCAGGTGACTGATGAGTCCAATGCGGGACCTACAGTCTCTGTCACAGGTGGGGCAGACGGTGGTTGAAGGGGCGGGTGGGTGGGGTGCTTGGGTTGACGTGCGCTCCTTGCGCTGCCTGCGCTTGGCTTCCGCTTGCTCCCGGCGAAGAGACTCGAGGTGTTCGCGCCTTCCCGGATGCTTCTCCTCCACTTTGTGCGGTCTTGGGCCAGGGATTCCCAGGTGTCGATGGGGATGTTACACTTTTTCAAGGAGGCTTTGAGGGTGTCCTTGATATGTTTCCTCTGCCCACCTGGGGCTCTCTTGCCGTGCCGGAGCTCCGAGTAGAGCGCTTGTTTTGGGAGTCTCGTATCGGGCAGGCGGACAATGTGACCCGTCCATCGGAGCTGATTGAGCGTGGTCAGAGCTTCAATGCTGGGGATGTTGGCCTGAGCAAGAACACTGACGTTGGTGCGCCTATCCTGCCAATGGATTTGCAGGATCTTGCGGAGGCAGCGTTGGTGGTACCTCTCCAGTGCTTTGAGGTGCCTGCTGTACATGGTCCATGTCTCTGAGGCATACAGCAGGGCAGGTATCACTGCTGCCCTGTAGACCATGAGCTTAGTGCTGGGTTTGAGGTCCTGGTCTTCAAACACTCTCATTACATTCAAACATTAGGTAGTTGTCAGACCCTTAAGCTTCTTTTTAACCCGACCTTTCCAATTTCACTGCATGACCACAGGAACCACACAGCTCGGCAACCACACCTGTGAACTGAGGCGGAAGTTCAGTGGCCATTGATGGAGCTCATTCCTGCACAGCATGGAATGCACAATAAATACTCCCACCTGACACCTGGTTAGTTTCCTAAGGCAGATGCTGTTGCTGAATCCATTGTCAGCACAGATTTAGCTTTCTAGAGGTTGCAAGTGTTTTCATGAAATTCAGGCACCACTGTCACCTCATTGGTACAACCTTTTACACCATTGACAGATTGCTTCTCTCATCTCTACTTGACCTGCCTTCTATTACATCAGCATGGGGGCCATTTATACTGTCTCACCTTGGTCCTCAGAATCGGACTACGATGAGCCCCAACACCAACAGCACCAGACATACCAGTAGCACCAACAGCACCACCAACCTTCTCCTCAACCACCTGATGCTGCACAGGAGAGAGGACATCAGTGTAGGGCTGCACCGCGCCGGAGGCGATACCCCAACAGAGGGTATACAGGCAGAGGATGAGCTTCCTCAGCATGACTAAGCAGCCGTGCCAAAAGAGGCTCAGGCTATCGTGGCAGGTCGCCACAAACAGTTGCAGCTTGCTGGAGCAAGACCTGCAGCCCAGAGGACCGGGTGGGCACGCCTTAGCAGTGGCTGTCAAAGTCACCAGCGCCATCAACTTCTCTGCCTCAGGCTCCTTCCAGGAATCTGCAGCAGGCATTTGCAGCATCTCGCAGTTGGCCGCCCACAGATGCATCACACAGATCACCGATGCCCTGTTTGACAAGTCTGCCAATTATGTCAACTTTACCACTGATGACGTCAGTGTTACTGAGCGGGTGCTTGGCTTTGCCACTCTGCTGGTTTCCCACGGGTGCAGGGCGTCATTGACTGCACATATGTGGCCATCAGGGCACCCCATCATCACCCAGGAGTGTTTGTGAACCGCAAGGGCTTCCACTCCCTCAATGTGCAGCTGGTCTGCAACCATAGGAAGATCATCATGCATGTGTGTGCCAAATTTCCTGGCAGCTGCCATGAATCTTTCGTCCTGCGCCTGTCCACCCTCCCTCAGGTCTTCATACCTCCAAACAGACTTTCCGGCTGGCTGCGTGGAGACGAGGGCTATCCACTGAAGACGTGGCTCATGACACCCTTGAGGAGGCCAAGTACTGAGGCCCATGAGAGATATAATGAAAGCCACATGTCCACCAGATGTATCATAGAGCTGACAATAGGCATGCTGAAAATGTGCTTCAGAAGCCTTGACAGTTCTGGAGGAGCCTTTCAGTACGCACCAGCTAGGGTCTCCAGAATCATCGTGGTCTGCTGCGCCCTGCACAACATAGTGCAGCAGCGAGGATGAGAAGCAAGGCTCTGTGTGCATCTTCACCACACGGACTGCAGCGGTTCAAGAAGGCAGCTCACCACCACCTTCTCAAGGGCAATTAGGGATGGGCAATAAATGCTGGCCTAGCCAGCGACGCCCACATCCCATAAACGAATAGAAAAAATGCTGAGCAGAGCTGGGAGCGCCTTGCGCCCTCTGGCGAGGAGTCTCCACTGCTGTCCCTGTCTCCACCATCTCCACTTGCTCACTAGTGAGACACCAGGTGACAACACTACTCTATCTCGCGTGGGACCCACCGAGGTGTGTGTATCTGCGCTGGTGCTGGGTGCGCTTATGTCTGCTGATGGTGCGCCCTCAGAGGCTGGAGGCTCCTCTGAGGGGTCGTCTTCCTCTTCCACCTGGACAGTGTGGGGGGGGGGCGGTGGGGCGAGGCTCTTGATAGACCTAAAGGAGAGTCAAAAGATGATTTAGAAATGTCATATCAAGAATGAGTAATGATACCATTAAGCATATGATGAACATTCACTGGCTGCTGACATCAGAATCACAGAAACCCCACAGTGCAGATAGAGGCCATTTCGGCCCATCGAGCCTGCACCAACACATATCCCACCCGATCCCCGTAACCCCTACACCAACACATATCCCACCCTATCCCCATAACCCCACGTATTTAATCCCCCCTAACACTAAGGGTCAATTTTTATCATAGCCAATCAACCTAACCCGCACATCTTTGGACTGTGGGAGGAAACCGGAGCACCCGGAGAAAACCCACGCAAACACGGGGAGAATGTGCAAACTCCACACAGACAGTCACCCGAGGCCGGATTCGAACCCGGGTCTCTGGCGCTGTGAGGCAACAGTGCTAACCACTATGCCACCCCATATGAGTGACTGCGGTGTGCCATATGGCTGTATGAGATGTGACTCTGCCACCAGTTTGCTGCGATGTCCCCCTCTTTCCATCTCCCACCGCCAGCTGCTCTGCGACTCCTGACGCTTCCAGGGTGACCTCCTCTGCTGCAGTTAATGTCGCCAGTGATGGAGGGCCACCTCCGGTTCTCTCCCTTTCCCTCTTATTGTGGGCTCTCTTCTCTTGCAAGGAGGGAAAGAAGAGACGTTTGAGTGAGAGTGATAGAATGAGTGCAAGGAATGGTTGGGTTACATCTTTAGAGGGTGATTATATGATGGAGTGGGGTGCCAATGCCAAATGGTCTCCTTGGCCTAGAAATTGGGTTGAGGCGCCAAACTGGCGCCAAGTTCGCCTGAGCGCAGGATTTAGCACAGTGTTCGAGTCTTCAATGATCGTCCGATATTCAGTTTCATTGCCCCTAGAGGGAGACGGGGCGAGGCTCGAGGCACTCCGCGTCCCTCTTAGGGCGCTGAAACTGAATATCACAGCGCAACGTGCTGCAGCGCCACACGCTGCGGCACGGCATGCTGCGGTACTGCAGGCCTTCCTCCCGCTGTTAAGGGGGAGGGGCCTGCAACAGCGCGATCCCCGATCGCGAATGCCGGCAAAAGAGCCCGGCACCGAGGAGAAGTGCCGGGCTCTCGGGAAACAGCCGGCAATGCCGCGGGGGGGGGGGGGGGCGTCAGGAGGCCGGGGATGGAGGTGCTGGCAGGCGGCCGCCTTGCACCTCCACCTTAACTTGCGCCGCTGCCGGCACAGTAAGGCTCCATGAACCGGGCGCGGGTAGCGAACGGCGCAACTGCGGCGTTCGCAACCAAATATCGTGAACGGGGCGCGAATGGGGCGCTGCACACACCGATGACATCATCGGTGGCGGCGCAGCGCAAAAGGCTAACGCCACCATTATCGCCCCAACTCAATATCGCGGGAGGCGCAGCCAGTGGCGCTACAGCCACTGCCTGCCTCTTTAGGTGCTAACAAGTGGCGCTACTCACCCAATTTCTCCCCCCTTGTGTATTAGTTGATATGTTTGCATTAGGATGAGGGTGCAGTCATGTTTCCAAGGCTTAGTAACACTCAAATGCTCCAATACAGTGCCTGCACAATCCTAGGTGATCCTTCAAATACAATGTGGCCAAGCTGCCTTTAAATACGATAGCAAAATACTGCAGATGCTGGAAATCCGAAATAACAACAGAAAACGCTGGAAAAACTCAGCAGGCCAGGCAACATCCATGGAGAGAGAAACAGAGTTAATGTTTCAGGTCGATGACCTTTCGTCAGAACTAGAAAAAGGCAAGAAAGGGAACAGATTTTAAAGCAAGTTGGGGGCTGGGAAAAGGGGGAGGGGTTGAACGAACAAAGTGGAAGGTCAGTGATAGGATAGAAAACAGGAGAGATAAAGAGACATTAAGAGATATTGAAGGCAAGAGGAGGTGGTGATGGGACAGGTACAGGAACAAAGGACGGCTCAAGATGAAGAGTGAATGGCGCTGGCAGAATGAAGGACAGGCCTTTAAATATCCCGGCTGAAAATGAGTCATCGATGACATCATCAGACCTGCACCATTTAATAGAGGCGGCTCAGGGCTGCCTTCATAGGCGCCATTAAGGGAAAGCTGCTCTGAGGACCGGCATGAAATGAGGACCAGGGTCACGACCTGCCTCGCCGACGGCCCGCAACCGACCTGCCCAGGTAAACAAAATTCCGGCCATAGTATTTACAGCACACAAACAGACCATTCGGCCCAACAGGTCTACGCAGGTGTTGATGCTCCATTTGTGATTGGTAAATTGCTACACAGAGCACATGTTTATGCGAATCATGTAAAATCTGGGTTAAGTCGAGTAGTCATGAGCCCGGAGGGGGTGGCGATTCTGCTCTTCTTGGTGCTTGAAAATAGGGCAGTAGCAGGTGGAAAATGGCATGTCAGCTTCTCCGGCCCAGTTTGTGTTGGCTGGAGACCTTGGCCTAGAAATTGGGTATAGCCCCGCTTGGGGCGTTAGAATTGGCGCAGCGCAAAGTTTATAGCCAGACGCAACTTATCGTCACCTGGCGCGATATTGGGTTGCATCGCCCCTAAAGGTGATTGAGGCGCGAATTCAGGCATTACACGGGACTCCTAAGGCGCTAAACTTCCGGCGCAACCCAATATCGGAGCGGACGGGCGCAGCGCAGGTGCTCTCAATTACTGATGACCACGAGACTTCCAGGCGCCGGCCAGCTCTTAAAGGGGTGGGTCAGTCAGCTTCAGCATCCACACTCTGAGCCTTGCAGGCCTCAGAATCGGCGCAGGCCCTTCTCTGGCGCTAAAAACTTGGACCAGATGGAGAAGGTGAGACAGAGAGCAGAGCGCTTCACCAATGAGGCTCTGGAGCAATTGGTGGCCGCAGTGGAGCGCCGGCGAGATGTTCTCTACCCAGACAATGGCAGGAGATCGAATCATAAGGACTACCGACGAGCTTGGAGGGATGTATGCCAGAGGGTTAACTCCAGCAGCATGGTGACCAGGAGCCCTGTCCAATGCAGAAAGAAATTCAACGACCTCACTCGGGTCGTGAGGGTGAGTGTTGTTTCTGCAAACTTCTGCATCTCTTCATTTGCACCTGACTTTATGGCTATAGGGTGGGCTGTGTTAAACCTGTGAATCTTGATGTGTGGTGTTCTTCAATAAATCGACAGAGACTGCAGAGAAACAATCAACAGGTGTTTACTGGATGAGGGTTGCTCGAAAACTAACAGTACAGATTCCTACTCAGGGTTTAGATACAGGTGTGGTCACTGCCGGTACTACAGTATACAAGAGCTGTAAAAGTAGTTCTCCCCTTAAAGGTACATACACAACAATTCCTCCCCTTTTAGATTAACAGTACCATAACATTCATTTAACAATTAAATATCAACTAATTACAATTAACACTTTTAACATGCAACATTAACTGAAAATAGTCCATTTATAAATTCAGTCTTTGGGGCGGCTTCCTGATCCTTTCTGGATAGCGCCTTTCCTGAGTGTCTTGCTCTTGGTGCGGAGGCGATTCTGGCCCTCTGTCGTCGGTTGGTTCATCACCAGGTACGCGAGACATGGGGTTGATGCGTTCCTGTGACTCTAGGATATGGTCGACATGGCGCCTCACAATGTTCTCCCCAAACATCCACTGTGTACATTAGTGGCCCCTGCCGTGTGCATATCGTTCCTGGTTGCCATGGAGAGGAGGGCCACTCCCATGGGTGTAGAGGGGCACGTGGTGGTGCATTTTGGACCTTCTGGCATCCTGAGCAGCTCTTTGTCAGGTCCTCGATTTGCTGATCGATCCCCGGCCACCACACATAAGCCCTAGCAAGGCTTCTCCTTTTCACCCCTCCCAGATGACCTTCATGAAGCTCATTGAGCATTCTCTCCCTTAACTTGGGTGGAATTACCACTCGGGATCCACACATCAAGGTCCCCTGGCATACTGACAGCTGTTCCCTTCTGGATGAGAATGCTGGCAACAGTGAGTCGCCATGTGTTGGCCATCCTTTCACCGTCAAATCATATACCCAACACAGTGTCGGGTCATTTCGGGCCTCCTTCTCTATATCTGCGTTAGTTACTGGCAAGCATTCAATTATAGTCAAATAAAATATTTCGACAGGGTCCACTGCTGGTGCTTCCTCCCTTTGTAGCCGTTGCGCAGTCATCACCGGAACGCCCTTCTTTGGATTAAAGATGGAGACAAGTGGTTGGTGGTCAGTCAGCAAGGTGAACTTCTGCCCGTGTAGATAGTGGTCGAACTTTTTCACTCCCCACACTAGGCTGAGGGCCTCCTTGTCAATCTGGGTGTAGCTATGCTCGGCTGAGGTTAGTGACCGAGACGCAAAGGCTACTGGCCTCTCCGAGCCGTCCGGGAATTTGTGCGACAGCACCGCTCCAATACCATAGGGTGCTGCATCACACGCCAACCGAATTGGTAGTGCTGGGTTGAAATGAGCCAACACCTCTTTTGATGTGATCAATTCTTTGCACTTCTGGAAAGCTCGTTTACCTTCGTCATTCCACTTCCATGGTACCCCCGTTTGCAGTAGGGTGTTCAGTGGGTGTAGTACTGTAGACAAATTCAGCAAGAACTTATGGTAGTAGTTCACCAGCCCGAGGAACGACCTCTTCATTACAGGAACGACGGGTGTAGCCCACTCGCTCCAGTCCACTTTGGACAGTACTCCAGAACGTTCCAAACCTTCCAGCTCTGCTTCGACGGCTGGGCGGATAGCATAAGGCACCGGTCTGGCCTTCAAAAACTTTGGGCTCGCATTTCCTCTATTTTGATTGTCGCTGTTATGCCTTTTTGTGTTCCGAGTCCGTCCTGGCACACTTCTTGTGCATCAATTAGCATTTTTGACAGTCGTCCAGGTGTGATGTCGTCATCCTTTTTGGCATCTACCATCAGTGCTTGTATGGAATGCCAATCTAATGGTATCTTCCGGATCCATTCATGTCCTAGTAGTGGTGGTCCTCCATCTGGCAATACATATATGTCCATTTTTGGTGTTTCCTTGCCGTTGTATATCACGTTCACCCTTATTTTTCCTTTGGGGTAGACTTTTTTCCCCGTGTACATCTTCAAGACAATCTCTGTATATCTCAAGGGTATATGTGAGAATAGCTGCTTGTAGTCCCTTCGGTTTATGACTGTTAGGGCTGATCCTGTGTCCAATTCCATTTTCACTTGGACTCCGTCTATCTTGAGCGTGACCCAGATAGTTTGGTGATCCTCCATTTTGGTTACATTATGTAGTTCCAGAGAACCCAGCTCCTTGCTTCCGGAGTCTGTATCACTTTCCTGTTCATCTGAACTACTCTTCGTCACCTTATGTACCTATTTGTACTTCTCCTGTGGAGATTTCTTGCTGCTGGTTTTCTTTTCCGACCTGCAGACTCCTGCTCTGTGTCCTACTTTTCCACACTGTCTGCACACTTGGTCCTTGAACCTACAATCCTTATGGTCATGTGTTGTTCTGCCGCAGCGATAGCACTTTACTGTTCCGTATGACATTTCATTTGTGCCATATTCTTGCGGTCTCCGTTGTACCTCTGCAGCGCCCCGTGCAGCTGCTTCGTGTGATACTGCCATGCTGAAAGCCTTGTCCAACGTCAGATCCTTTTCTGATAGAAGCCGTTTCTGGGTTCCTTCACTTTGAAGCCCACACACAAACTGGTCCCTGAACTTATCTGCTAGTTCCGTTCCAAACTGGCAGTGTTTTGATAGCTTGCGCAGTTCCGTTAGATACTCAGCATTACTTTCGTCTTTATGCTGGTTCCTTTTGTGAAACTTAAATCTTTCTGCTATCAGGAGCGGTGTGGGGTTTAAGTGGTCCTGTAGGATTGCCACTATGCTTTCAAAATCCTTTTCCACTGGCTTCTCTGGGGTTACAAGTTTTCGCAGTAATCCATACGTTTTTGCACCCATGGAATTCAACAATACCAGTGCTTTCCTGGCATCAGGCACTTCCTTCGCCATGCAGTGCACTTCTATGCGTTCTACATATGTCGCCCAATCTTCGACTGCATTGTCGAATGCTGTGACACTGCCACTCTTCTGCATCCCTGGGTGTGGTTAGACTGGCAAAGAAAAATGGCGTCTCCCGCGCTCTCCCTTCTTCCCCGCTGGCTCAAAATGGCGTCTCCTGCGCTTCCCCTTCTTCTCCGCTGCGGCTCCAAAAGAAAAATGGCGCCTCCCGTGCTCTCCCTTCTTCTCCGCTGCGGCTGAGCCTCTGAACAGTGGCTGCGCGCTCTGCGCACTTCTTCTCCGCTGGGGCTCAGCCTCTGAACACCGGCTGCGCGCTCTGTGCACTTCTTCTCCGCTGGGGCTCAGCCTCTGAACACCGGCTGCGCGCTCTGCTCGCCCCTCCCGTGCACCTCTCTCTCCGACGCCGTTCGGGCCTGAACACCGGTCTTCTCTGCTGGGGCTCAGCCTCTGAACACCGGCTGCGCGCTCTGCTCGCCCCACCCATGCGCCTCTCTCTCCGACGCCGTTCAGGCCTGAACACCGGCTGCGCGCTGTGCGCTCCACCCTCTCTCTCTCTTCTTTTCTCCCTTTTTCTTCTTTTTTTTTTTTCCGGCCGCTCAGTCCTCAACCCCGGCCGCGCGCTGTGCGCTTCACCCTCTTTCTTACCCCGTCGACACTGTTCGGCCTTTTTCCCAAGCCCAGCTCTCCACAGCCTCCTCTGCGATGTTGAAGTCTTCTCCGGATGGCCGACGCCCGTATTCCTGGAATCGGCCTTCTTCTACAGAGTTGCAGGTAGGTTTGAATCCACTCGTCGTCGCCACTGTTAAATCTGTGAATCTTGATGTATGGTGTTCTTCAATAAACCGACAGAGACTGCAGAGAAACAATCAACAGGTGTTTACTGGATGAGGGTTGCTCAAAAACTAACAGTCCAGATCCCTACTCAGGGTTTATATACAGGTGTGGTCACTGCCGGTACTACAATATACAGGAGCTGTAAAAGTAGTTCTCCCCTTAAAGGTACATACACAACAGGCTGTGCCCCATTGGCCATCTGCCAGCAAGTACCCATGGCCCTTTCTGGGCACACACATACACATTTGACTCAAGGCGTCATGTAAGGGCTCTTGCACCATGGGGGGCATGAGATGATCACTCAGGGCATCATGTAACATAACTTCCCCTCCTTTCCCCTGCAGTCCAAGCTGGCGAGGATTGGCAAAGACCAGCTTCGCACTGGTGGAGGACCTCCACAAGTGGTCACTCTCACGGATCTCGAGGAGAGAGTCCACCAGATTCTTGGAGGACGTCTGAGTGGTCCTGTAACCACTGCAGCTGCCGACCCCATTGTCGACAGCAATGGAAAGGTTCTCACCTTTTACAACTGTCTCCTTCCACTTGTTCCCCCCACCAACATGCTTTCTCACAGTGGACCCATGTCATAGCCTTGCCGCAATCTAGCATCCCTTGCTGCCAAGCTGTCCTTTTGCTAAAGCCACTCTTCCACCTCCCTGCTTTCAGATGCTGCATCACCAGCTCGGGAGCCGGGCCCTCAAGCTGCCAGTGCCATTGCCTCCGAAAGCTCAATGAGAAAATTACTGTCCAACAGAAGGTCAGCAAATCTCTCCAGCAACGATCAGAATGGCCAGCCCAAATGGCTGCAGCTTTTATACCAGTGCTGCCCCTTTAAATAGCGCCCCCCGAGTCCGAGAAGGGCCTGGGAACGCTCCATCCAACTGTCACTAATAGCGCCAGGCGGAAAGGTTGCGGGCGCCACCGAATATCCGGTCCGGGGTGCCAAAAAGGCGTTGCACACTGAAATGACGTCATGATCTGCCTGCGCCCGCGGGCGAGCGCAAAGAGTTAGCGCCGGCGCTAAAAGGATACTCAATATGGGAGGTGGCGCTATATTCACTGCGCCCGCCCGAAAATTGGGTAATGCCCCAATTCTCGGGCTCTTTAGGCGCTAATCGCTGGCGCTACCAACTGAATTTCTAGGCCCTTGCCTTTGATTTCCCAAGGGGGGATAATTCCCGGCAGCCAGAGCCCCCTGAAGCGTGGCGAATACATTAAAATCGGGATTGCACGATATTGTTATGATGCCAATGCAATTTCCCAACCTTCCTGCCTGGCTTGCTCCACTTCCTGCTTCCATCCACAAACTATAGACGTTAGAAGTTCTGAGGCAGCCATGTCAAATGCTATTTAAAGTGATCTGCCCCTGCTTTCAGTTAAAGCTGTACGGGGCTTTTGGAAACATATTTTCTTGCACTAGCTTGTGGATATTTTGACCTTAAAGTTATTAAAAGTTCTTTTAGTTGCTAATGTAGGTTCTGAACTGTAAAGGGGCTTCTGGAATTACATGTGTTTCTTCATGGAGGTACTTCTAGGACTTTGTCTCTGGAAGTAGGAGGGGGAGGTGGAAGAAGAGGAAGAATGGGGGTGGCGGGAGGTGGAGGAGCAAACAGGACTGTAGTTGGAGCAAGAGCAAATGAGGGATGGGTGGTTGGAGAAATCCTTACCCTATGACTGAGCTTACAGGCCCAGAACAATATACATGCAGTTCTCTGAGGAATAATGCATAAGGAGGCTTTGCTTCTCTAGGGAGGCAGTGACAGAGTTATGCCACATCCTGCATGCCACTGCTGTCCGTCTCCACCATCTCCACTTGCTCACTTGTGACTTGTGAGACACCAGATGACAACACTACTTTATCTCGCATGGGACCCACCGAGGTGTGTGTATCTGCGCTGGTGCTGGGTGCGCTTATGTCTGCTGACGGTGCACTCCCAGAGGCTGGAGGCTCCTCTGAGGAGTCGTCTTCCTCTTCCTCCTGGACAGTGTGGGGGGTGGGGGGGCAGGGGCAAGGCTCTTGATAGACTTAAAGGAGAGTCAAAAGATGATTTAGAAATGTCATATCAAGAATGGGTAATGATACCATTATGCACATTGTAGTAACCTGGGAGGTTATAAGTAACCTGATCCACCAGGTGGTGCTGTGGCAATTGGGCTTCTGAGTTAAGTCTGATCTGTACTGGTTGTACTCTTTGTTTTTGCTGCCTCATGGCAGAAGCTTTTATGTGCAAGTGTTGATTAAACCATGTTACAGAGTTAACCTGTGTCTGTCTCCATCTATGGCCACCTCAAGATACCACATATGGCGACGAGAATAAAGGACGGAAAAGTTTTGGTGGATCAGTCATAGTTAGGGAGTATTTGGAAGAGGTGCTCGGGTTGGTTAGCAAACTAATCGGAAAAGCACGAGGCTAGGCCGCAGGAGTCGAAACGGAGTTTGATTTTTTGGCTGAAGTGACCGGACTCCAAGGATGGCAGGAACGGTAGGCTCCATGGCACCTTTTGACAGCAAGTCGCAGTCTTGGGAGGAGTATTGTGAAATACTGGGCCATTTCTTTATGGCAAACGAGGTGGACAGTGCTGAAAAGAAAAGGGCCATTTTACTGAGTTGTGTGGGAGCGCAAACCTATACACGGATGAGGAATCTGCTGAGCCCGGAGCGGCCAGGAGAAAAATCTTTTGACGAGTTGGTGAGTCCACTAAAGAATCATTTCAATCCGAAACCTAGTGAAATAGTACAGAGATGGAAATTCAATTTGAGGATTAGGAGGCCGGAAGAAAGCGTTACTGAGTATGTGGAGGAGCTTCGGAAGCTCGCACAAGACTGTAATTTTGGAAATGCGCTCACAGTCATGTTAAGGGACAGACTAGTATGCGGAGTTAACGACGACAGTATACAGCAAAGGTTGCTGTCAGAAGAAGGATTAACGTTTGAGACGGCACTTAAAAAAGCACAAGCCATGGAGATGGCTAACAAGGACATTAAGGACTTAAACAGTATGAGCAAGGAGAAATGGAGTAAACCAGTGGGAGGAGCTGTTTTCAAGATGGAAGCTGGCGCGAAAAGTCCACCAGTCGGGGTTGGGGATTGTTACCGATGTGGCGGGACGAGCCATTATGCAAAGGACTGCAGGTTTGCAAAGGCAAAGTGCCACAATTGTGGAAAAATAGGGCACTTAAAGAAAGTCGGCTGAAAATTCAGTAGCCTTAGCGCCTCATTTGAGGCGCTAGAGGGCCTTGCGCCGGAGTTATGGCCAGTAGTGAAATTCCCTGGGGCCCTAAATCGGCGTTGCTCCGGTAGCGCTGCGCCGGCACCGATGACGTCATCGGTGTGTGCAGCGTCCCGGTTGCCGTGGTAACCCGCCCGAACTCCGAAATTGAGTTGCGGCCGCCTCGCCCGTGGCAGCCGCAACCAGCGTTTTGTCAGAGGTGCCTTACTGCAGTTAGCGCCGGCGCATTAAAGGCCCCGCGGCGGCCGGCCGCTTTCCCGCCGGCCGCCTGCCCGCAGCTCCCTCCCCGGACTTCTCTCCCCCCCCCCCCGGAACAGATGCAAGCCCGGCACTTGTCCGAGGTGCCGGGCTCATTTTTAAGCAGATTTGCGCGGGCCGCGGCCGGGTGCAGGCAGCTCCTCCTTAACGGAAGGAGGAGGCCTGCACTTCCCCAGCCTGCCGCACCGCATCGGGTGCCGCAGCGCTGGAATTGCTGCGCGAAACGGCAGTTAGCGCCCTTTTCCAGGCGCTAAGACCCTTCAGTAGCGCCGGCAGCCGTTTGGGCGCGGCGCCACTGAATTTTTGGCGCGCGCAGGGGACTTAGCGCCGGCACTAATTTCTGGCGCTAAAGCCCTGGCTAAGCCAAAACCCAATTTCTAGGCCAGTCTGTAAAAGGGCAGTGAGTGAGAGAAGCAGTGCTAAAGGGGCAAAGCATGCTAAAGGGGGGAGGGAGAAGTACACAAAGCGGGCAAATTACATACAAGAGGAAGAGTCTAGTGAGTCTAGTGAGGAGGTTTTCACTATATACAGTATAGGCACTTCAAGGCCCAACGTACCCCCTCTCACTCAGTATTTGATAGTGAACGGAGGTCAAGTAAAGTTTGAGATTGACACCGGATGTAGTGTAACCATAATGTCGCAGACTGAGTACACCAAGCTATGGGGGGAAGCAAAAGTACCAGAGCTAGGTACATGCCCCATTAGTCTCAAAACCTACACAGGACAGAAGGTGGACATTTTGGGGGCGGCCAAAGTACAAGTGGAACACAAAGGAGTCACCAAAGAGCTTACGGTGGTAGTGGTAGCAGGGTCAGGGCCAAACCTGTTAGGGCGAGGGTGGATCAGTGAGTTGAGTGTGGACTGGTAGGCAATGAATAAAATGGAGGACAGTACAGAGGCACTGCAAGAAGTGCTGATGAAGCATGAGTTAGTGTTCAAGGACGAACTGGGCACCTTAAGGGGAGCCACAGCCAAGATTCATGTAGCCAGTGATGCCACGCCTCGTTTCTTTAAACCAAGGTCAGTACCTTTTGCAATGAAAACCAAGGTGGAGGCGGAACTAGATCGCCTGCTAAAGGACAAAGTAATAGAAACAGTGAAATTTTCAGACTGGGCGGCACCAATAGTTCCGGTATTGAAGCCCGACGGTAACGTAAGGGTGTGTGGTGACTATAAGTTAACAGTGAACAGAGTATCATCACTGGAACAGTACCCCATTCCGAGAATGGAGGACATGTTAACAACGCTCGCTGGGGGACAAAGATTCAGCAAACTGGACATGAGTCATGCGTATCAGCAGATATTGCTAGATGAAGAATCAAAAAAGTTTGTCACGGTGAACACGCACAAGGGGCTGTTCACGTATGCCAGGTTACCATTTGGTGTCAGTTCTAGCCCAGCAATATTCCAACGGACTATGGAGGGCATTCTGCAGGGCATTCCAAAGGTGGCCGTGTACTTAGATGATATTCTGCTAACAGGAAGTGACGATCAGGATCACTTAAAAACACTGGACAAAGTGCTACAGCGGCTGGAAGAGGTGGGGCTATGCCTGAAATGGAGTAAGTGTAGTTTCATGGAGAAGGAAGTTACATTCCTGGGACATCGGGTGGATGCCACAGGCCTCCATCCATTACCAGGGAAAGTGCGGGCAGTGCAGGATGCACCTGCACCTACCTCAGTGACTGAACTGAAAGCCTATCTAGGGCTCCTGAATTATTATAACCGGTTTCTTCCAAACTTATGGATGCTGCTGGCACCCCTGCACAAACTGCTGAGAAAGGAGGAGACATGGCGTTGGGGGCCAGAGCAAGCAAAAGCGTTTCAGCAGTCAAAGGAGCTACTTCAGTCCAGCAGGGTGTTAGTGCATTATGACGAGAAGAAGGAGCTGATAATGTCCTGTGATGCATCACCCTATGGAATGGGGGCAGTGTTGGCCCACCGCATGCCAGATGGAGCGGAAAGGCCCATCGGGTTTGTTTCACGCACGCTCACAGCTGCGGAAAAGAACTATTCACAGCTTGATAAAGAGGGGTTGGCCATTATATTTGGAGTAAAGAAATTCCATAAGTACATATATGGGAGGAAGTTTGTAATCAGTACTGACCACAAGCCTCTTATTAGCTTACTGAATGAGATGAAAGTGGTGCCTCAAATGGCATCACAGAGAATAATGAGATGGGCAGTAATACTAAGAGCCTATGAATATGTGATCACGTACAGAGCCGGCAAGGAAAACAGGACGCGGATGCTCTCAGCCGCCTGCCCCTCTCAAAATCTTCTCGCAGTACTTCCCCTGAGGAGCACGTCCTGATGCTGGATCAGGAGATCAGTCCCCTGATGACTTCAGCGCAAATCCAGGGCTGGACAGCCAAGGACCCCGTTCTGTCAAGGGTCCGTGAGTATGTGTTGAAAGGCTGGCCAGGTCACCGTGAGGGACCGGAGTTTGCGCCGTACAGACAGAGACAGCACGAGCTCAGTGTCCAAGATGGATGTGTGCTATGGGGAGCACGCATCATAGCCCCAGAGCGGGGACGCTCTACTTTGATGGAACAGTTGCATCAATCGCACCCAGGAATGACTAGAATGAAAGGACTGGCTAGGAGCTACCTGTGGTGGCCTAACTTGGATGCTGAAATTGAGTCAAAGGTAAAGTCATGCACTATATGTCAGGAACAGAGGGAAGCACCTGCCGGGGCACCACTCCATCCCTGGGAGTGGCCCAGCAAACCCTGGAGGAGAATTCACATAGACTATGTGGGACCTTTTAGGGGCAAAATGTTTTTGGTGCTGGTAGACGCTCACTCAAAGTGGATCGACGTTTATCCAGTGAGCTCTGCAACGACTGATGCCACACTGAATTGTCTCAGGAACATCTTCAGCACGCATGGTATTCCAGAAATGATTGTATCCGACAATGCACAGTGTTTTGTTAGTGAAGGGAGCAAAGAATTCATGGTAAGGAATGGAATCACACATGTCACCTCGGCTCCATATCACCCAGCCTCAAATGGGTTAGCTGAGCGAGCCGTGCAGACTTTTAAGGAGCTCATGAGGAAGAGCTCAGGTGACACCCTGGAGACCAAGCTCAATAGAGCCTTGTTTAGTTATTGTATAACACCCCAAGCTACCACGGGGCTTTCTCCGGCTGAGTTGATGATGGGGAGAAAGTTGCGGTGCACGTTAGACCTGATACACCCAGATCTCAAAAGCAAGGTTGAGATAAAACAAACAAACCAAAAAGCGTACCATGACAAACATACTAAAGCTCGCCATTTCGCCATAGGGGACTCTGTGTACACCCGAAACTTCGGCTATGGACCTAAATGGATACCAGGACTAATCCAGGACATTACAGGACCTGTGTCATACTCCGTGTTACTAGGGGATGGTCGAGGGGTTTGTCGGCATGTGGATCAGCTTTTCAGCCGGCAGCAGGGGGAACTGCCTCAGATGGAACAAAGGGCAGTCGAGGAGGCTGTTCCAGGACCCAGCACGGCTTATAAGGTGCCAGTGGACACTGGTACTGCCAGGCCACAGCGGGACAGAGTAAAACCAACATCAGAGACTACTCCAATCTCAAGTGCGAGTGAATCTGAGAATCCACCACAAGTGGAATTAAGACGTTCACAAAGGATTCGCAAGCAACCAGAAAGACTTATACAAACCTGTTAAATTAGTCAGGGGTTAACCATGGTTAGAGCATACTGGTTAATTAAAACGTAATACCTAGTAAGGGTTATTGTTTAAGAATTGCATACGGCAATCTTAAGGGAGGAAGAGTGTAGTAACCTGGGAGGTTATGAGTAACCTGATCCACCAGGTGGTGCTGTGGCAATTGGGCTCCTGAGTTAAGTCTGATCTGTACTGGTTGTACTCTTTGTTTTTGCTGCCTCATGGCAGAAGCTTTTATGTGCAAGTGTTGATTAAACCATGTTACGGAGTTAACCTGTGTCTGTCTCCATCTATGGCCACCTCAAGATACCACACACATGATGAACATTCACCGGATGCTGACATCAGTCCCCAACTGCTCCAGCTAGCTCAGCACAGCCTGAACCTCTTTGTCTCCAGCCTGCCACAGAGGATATCGGCAACATCAGTCAATTTGCACTTCACGCATGGATTAAACAGGTGACTGTTCCTGGAACAAATGCTGCTCACATTCACATATTGTACCACCTCTCGCCATGCCTGGACGCCAATTCTGTAGCACCAGCGCAGATACACACACCTCGGTGGGTCCCACGCGAGATAAAGTAGTGTTGTCATCTGGTGTCTCACAAGTCACAAGTGAGCAAGTGGAGGTGGTGGAGACAGGGACAGCAGTGGCATGCAGGATGTGGCATAACTCTGTCACTGCCTCCCTAGAGAAGCAAAGCCTCCTTATGCATTATTCCTCAGAGAACTGCATGTATATAGTTCTGGGCCTGTAAGCTCGGTCAGAGGGTAAGGATTTCTCCATCCCTCATTTGCTCTTGCTCCAGCTACAGGCACACGCTGATCATCTAAGGACTTCTGTCCTCTCACAAATTTGCTTCACCAACATTGCCACGGCTGTACCCAAAACCTTCAGGGGCCCTTGCTGGAGCTCCTCTTGTCCTTGGACAGCTCCACCAGTGTTGGTTCTTTGACACGACCAAAAAATAAAAAATAACAAAGCTTACTTTTTGAGGTGCTGCAGGACCTTAAGGTCTTACAGCAGTACCCCATTTCCTGCCTCCCCATCAGTGAGCTGCTTACGGGATGTGCGTTTCATGCTGGCAGCTCATGTAAAGCATGCGAGTGAGGGATGACCCAGTAAATGGAATGGGTCCTCTAGAGATTCCTCCGGGCAACCATTGCTCTCACGCCACATGCCTAGCACCAGTTTCATGCTGGGCGAACAAAATCGACTTCCCGATGTCTAGACTCTTGTCCGAACCGTGACGTAAATCCAATTATTATTATTTTTCATTTCTGGCCAGTTTGGGGACTAAAAAAGTAGCTCAATGGAGGAACCACACAATACACCATAGGCTGGTAGTTCCTGGTTTGAGAAAGGCCAACCAGGGAGACAGCAATTAGAGGTGAAGCATTGCTTATTATGGAAGGAGCAAAACATCAAAGGCCAAGCTAACCCTCACAAGTGCGGGAGATTCATGGAAACAGTTTAATCTCTTCTCCCTATCAGGACAATGGTACATCATGACGGTAAGGGGTTAGGAGAACATTTCTCATAAGATTGAGAAGGAGAGAAGAAAATAAATTAACAAAAAGAAAAATAGCTACTGTGTGCAGCCATTATAGGCCAGTGTGCTTTCAAGTAAGTCATTGAGCGTCTGAAGCCTAATGCCAAGAGATGGGCATTAAACGCACAAGTGGCCATAAAGTATCAGTGATAAAATCTAAAATCTAGGGGTTGATTAACATTAGTGAATATGATCTGCACATAGAAAGCTGATGGGACTGACTGAATTCGAAGCCTGAAGACCAGGCTTCGCAGCGGAAATTACCATATTCCCAGTGAAATGAGTGTTAGTCTAAAGGCTTTTTATGTTTAACAGCAGCCAGGCACAGGAAAGGTCAGGTAGCTCATTTTCTCCCAGTCTCTGCCAATAAAACTGATACAAGCGTGGTGCACTTAAATAAACATCCACAATAAACTTTGCATAAATGTCGAATGACACAGAAATTGAGATGCAATTATCCTGCATTTGTTGGATATCTTGTGTGTCAAGGTATAGATTCCCCAGAGGATTTCAAAGACTCTTGTGGAAACCTCCAAACTTTCTTTTCTTTTAGTATCTACAGAGTGAGAATAGCTTTCATTCTTGGCCTATGTACCTAGGATTAAACAAAACCTAAAACAACGTCATGCCCAGAGGGATTGGTGTGTTCCGACGACCTTCAGGCTAGCTGCACGTGAGGTTTATTGGACTGGTAGCCAGGATACTCAAAGCCATGGCAAAACAGAATAAGTCAAAGAAAGAAGCACTCTATGATGAGTGGTCCTGTCATAAACTGGTTCTCCTTATAACCCCATTGTGTTTCAGATATTTCCATATAAAATGTACTACTGGACTGTGCATAATCATTTGATTAAACAATGATATGAAGTGAGCTACATCAACATAGGAAGAGGAGTAGGCTGTTCAGCCCCTTGAGCCTGTTCAATTAGATCATGGCTGATCTGCATCTTAACTCCACCTACCCACCTTGGCTCCGTAACCTTTAAATACCCTTGCCCAACAAAAATCTATCAATCTTAGTTTTTAAATTTTCAATTGACCCCCAGCCTCAACAGCTTTTTCAGAGAGAGAGTTTTCCAGATATCCACCAGCCTTTGTGTGAAGAAATGTTTCCTGACATCACCCGTGAATAGCCTAGACTCCAATTTTAAGGTTATCATAGAAACTTACAGCACAGAAGGAGGCAATTCGCCCCATCGTGCCTGAGCTGGCTCTTCAAATGAGCAGTCACGCTTAGTCCCACATCCCCACTTTTTGTCCGTGATACTGTGAGTTCCTCATGCCTAAGTTACGCCCCCTTGTTCTGGACTCCTCCACCAGAGGAAATCGTTTCTCTCCATCTACCCGGTCAAATCCTTTAATCTTCTTAAACACCTCAATTAGATCACCCCTTATTCTTCTATACTCAAGGGAATACCAGCCTAGTCTCTGCAAGCTATCCTCATAATTTAACCCTTTTAACCCCAGTATCATTCTGGCAAATCTGCACTGCACCCTCTCCAAGGCCAGTATAGCCTTCCTGAGGTGCAGGGCCCAGAACTGAACGCAATACTCTAAATGGGGTCTAACCAGAGCTGTATATAACTGTAACAACGAAGGTTGGGTATAAGTTAAATAAAGAATAACCCAAAACTGAGAGGGTGTTACATAGTACTGACACATTCAAGAGGTTCAGATGATATAAAACATGAAAGTATCAAATTAAGCTTCACTATAACATGATTATTTTTATGACCTATGGACTGAACTATTATTTATGTTCTTAGAACTTTCCTATTGGAGTTTCTGGGTTTAATGACTAGCAGTGTCTTCAAGGACATAGTTGCCAGAGTGGGCCCTCCATCAGGTCATGAGGGAACCTACATAAGCCACATCTTGAGAGCAAATGAAAAAAAAGAAACGTACCTGTTTTACAGTGCTATTGCACACCTGTATACATTCTGGTCTTATAACATTCATAGGGTTTGTTATCTTCTTGTGAAATAAATCCTAGTATGGCTTTTTCCTACCTCTATAGTTCATTCAATAATTGTGAAAAAGTTTTGCCTGTATTTAAAACTCTTAAGTGGCAATTTTGTAGGGCTCCACCAGTGGATTTGGCAGCAGGTCAGGGAGCGATGAGCAGTGTGATTAGGGTGCAATTATTGGGGAGAAAGTGACACTTAGTGAGTCTTCTTTAATTTAAATTGTGTCCCTGACCAAAAATTCCCAGTTTTGGATAAGACTCTGCCAACAATGCACAACTCTCCCATATAAACTAGGTGTACTTGGGTATCCAGTGGCCTGGCTTCAAGTAAGTTAGCTTTTTAAAGACACGTTGATGTTGCACAGTTCTTATGAAGAGTGTTTATTTTGTATGTTTTCCCGTTAAATTTTACTTCACTTTTTCTGTGCATTAGCTGGTTTTGCTGGTTAATCCACCATTTTTTCTCTCGGCCATACTCTCTTTTATAATTCTTGGTGCTTTTAAGCAGTGTGGTTGGTGGGAATTCTTTTGGTGGATCTGATCGCACTGCTTAAGTTCAAGAAAGGAAAACGAGTTTGTGAGGAGGCAACAAATGCAGGTGCGATGACACCCAAGGTGTTTGTTTACAGACCTGTCACTACCCTGAGATTCATGGAATCCCACCCGACACCCATACCTACTTGGACACGTGAGAGGAGATCTATCTATGCTGTCTATGCTTCAGAAGGGTGGCTGCCCCAAAGCTGTGCCACCTGCTGCAGGATAGCAGGGTTATCTGCTTGCATCACTGTTTTCTGATCCTACTGAGAAGTGCCCTGATATCTGGTAGGTTCCCAGCCTGGATTTTGTGTCCTAGTCCCTGGAGTGGGAGCATGAACCCACAACCTTCTGAGTCAAAGTCAAGTGTGCTACCCACTGAGCCATTAGGATATATTATTAGAATAGATGTCAGTCGTGGCTCAGTGAGTAGCACTCTTGCCTCTACGTCAGAAGGTTGTGGGTTCAGTTCCCACTCCAGAGACTTGAGCATGAAATCTAGGCTGACACGCCCTTACTGAGAGAGTGCTGCACTGTTAAAGTTGCTGTCTTTTGGATGAGACGTTAAACCCGTCTTCCCACTCATAAAAGATCCCATGCTGCTATTTCATAGAAGAGCAGGGGAGCTCTCCCTGATATCCCTCAACCAACATCACTAAAAAGCGGATTATCTGGTCATTATTATATTGCTGTTTGTGGGAGCTTGCTGTGCGCAAATTGGCTGCTGCATTTCCTACATTACAACACTTCAAAACTACTTCATTGGCTGTAAGCGCCTTGGGACATCCTGAGGTTGTGAAAGGCGTTATATAAATGCAAGGCTTTCTTTTTTCTTTTACCATCCCTTCTCCAATATCTCAACATCTCTTTTCTCTTTCTGGACTGTGGGCTGGTTGAACTCACTGAAGCTCTCTGCTGGCACTTTGGGACACCCTGAGGTCCTGAAAGGTGCTGTGTAAATGCAAGTTCTTTATTTATTTCTATCAGGACTGTAGTGTATGTACCTTTAAGGGGAGAACTACTTTTTACAGCTCCTGTATACTGTAGTACCAGCAGTGACCACACCTGTATATAAACCCTGAGTAGGGATCTGTACTGTTAGTTTTAGAGTAACCCTCATCCAGTAAACACCTGTTGATTGTTCCTCTGCAGTCTCTGTCTATTTATTGAAGGACACCATACATCAAGATTCACGGATTTAACATTGGCGATGAGAAAATTCGAACCTACCTGCAAATCTGCAGAAGGAAATTCCATCATTGCTGTGGGTTCTGTTGTGGACGGCTCTTTGACAAGGAGATAGTGAAGAAGGTGCTGCTGTTTCTTCAGAGAGTCCAGAGGCACGGGCGTCGACCATCCAGCGGAGACTCCAGCGAGGCGGGCTGGCAACAGGTACGGCGCGGACCCTTCCCGCACAGCGGCGGCTGGAGCCGACCGACGGTACAGGGGGAGACCGAGCAGCGTCGACGGGAAAAAAAAAAGAGAGAGAGGGTAAAGCACACAGGGCGCGGCTGGTGTTCAAGGGCTGAGAAGCGTCCGCGGGGGGAAGAAAGGAAAGCGCGGGAGACGCCATTTTGAGCCAGCGGAGAAGAAGGGAGAGCGCGGGAGACGCCATTTTTAGCCAGTCTAACCACACCCAGGGATGCCGAAGAGTGGCAGTGTCACAGCGTCCGACAATGAAGTTGAAGATTGGACGACATATGTAGAACGCATAGAAGTGTACTGCAAGGCGAATGAAGTGCCAGATGCCAGGAAAGCACTGGTATTGTTGAATTCCATGGGTGCAAAAATGTATGGCTTACTGCGAAACCTAGTAACCCCAGAGAAGCCAGTGGAAAAGGATTTTGAAAGCATAGTGGTAATCCTACAGGAACACTTAAACCCCACACCGCTGCTGATAGCAGAAAGATTTAAGTTTCACAAAAGGAACCAGCATAAAGACAAAAGTAATGCTGAGTTTTTAATGGAACTGCGCAAGCTATCGAAACACTGCCAGTTTGGAACGGGACTAGCAGATACTTTAAGGGACAAGTTTGTGTGTGGGCTTCAAAGTGAAGGAACCCAGAAACGGCTTCTGTCAGAAAAGAATCTTACGCTGGACAAGGCTTTCAGCATGGCAGTATCACACGAAGCAGCCGCACGGGGCACTGCAGAGATACAACGGAGACCGCAAGAATATGGCACAAATGAAATGTCATATGGAGCAGTGAAGTGTTATCACTGCGGCAGAACAACACACGACCATAAGGATTGTTGGTTCAAGGACCAAGTGTGCAGACAGTGTGGAAAAGTAGGACACATAGCAAGAGTCTGCAGGTCGAGAAAGAAAACCAGCAGCAAGAAATCTCCACAGGAGAAGTACAAAAAGGTACATAAGGTGACGGAGAGTAGTTCAGACGAACAGAAAAGTGATACAGACTCCGGAAGCAAGGAGCTGGGTTGTCTGAAACTACATAATGTAATCAAAATGGAGGATCACCAAACTATCTGGGTCACGCTCAAGATAGATGGAGTCCAAGTGAAAATGGAATTGGACACAGGATCAGCCCTAACAGTCATAAACCGAAGGGACTACAAGCGGCTATTCTCACATATACCCTTGAGAGATACAGAGATTGTCTTGAAGACGTACACGGGGCAAAAAGTCTACCCCGAAGGAAAAATAAGGGTGAACGTGATATACAACGGCAAGGAAACACCAAAAATGGACATATATGTATTGCCAGATGGAGGACCACCACTACTAGGACGTGAATGGATCCGGAAGATACAGTTAGATTGGCATTCCATACAAGCACTGACGGGAGATGCCAAAAAGGATGACGATGTTACACCTGGACAACTGTCAAAAATGCTAACTGACGCACAAGAAGTGTTCCAGGAGGGACTCGGAACACTAAAAGGCATAACAGCGACGATCAAAATAGAGGAAAATGCAAGCCCCAAATTTTTTAAGGCCAGACCGGTGCCTTATGCGATCCACCCAGCCGTCGAAGCAGAGCTGGAAGGTTTAGAACGTTCTGGAGTACTGTCCAAAGTGGACTGGAGCGAGTGGGCTACACCCATCGTTCCTGTAATGAAGAGGTCGTTGAGTAATACGCCTGGGGAACCAAAGAAGGTTCGCATCTGTGGGGACTTTAAGGTGACAGTGAACCCAGTCCTTCACACGGTACAATATCCGCTTCCGCGGATTGAAGATATTTTTGCCTCGCTATCTGGAGGGAAACGCTTCACTAAGATTGATCTGGCCCAGGCGTACCTGCAAATGGAGGTAGAAGAAGCCTCGAAACAGTACCTCACGATCAACACTCACAAAGGTCTCTACCAATACAACCGGCTGGTGTGCGGGGTAGCATCAGCTCCAGCTATTTGGCAAAGGGCAATGGATCAAGTCCTGCAAGGGATTCCAGGGACCCAGTGTTATTTGGACGACATCCTGGTCACGGGCGAAAATGACAGTGATCACCTCGCCAACCTGGAGCAGGTGCTCACTAGATTGAAGGAATATGGGCTCCGAGCTAATCGCCACAAATGCGAGTTTTTCCAGAAGCAGATCTCATATTGTGGCCACGTTATTGATGAAGAGGGGTTACATAAGTCCCCTGAAAAGATTGAGGCAGTAGTCAAGGCTCCAGCACCGGAAAATGTGTCACAACTGAGGTCATTCCTCGGGCTGGTGAACTACTACCATAAGTTCTTGCCGAATTTGTCTACAATACTACACCCACTGAACACCGTACTGCAAACGGGGGTACCATGGAAGTGGAATGACGAATGTAAACGAGCTTTCCAGAAGTGCAAAGAATTGATCACATCAAAAGAGGTGTTGGCTCATTTCAACCCAGCACTACCAATTCGGTTGGCGTGTGATGCATCACCCTATGGTATTGGAGCGGTGCTGTCGCACAAATTCCCGGACGGCTTGGAGAGGCCAGTAGCCTTTGCGTCTCGGTCACTAACCTCAGCCGAGCGTAACTACGCCCAGATTGACAGGGAGGCCCTCAGCCTAGTGTGGGGAGTGAAAAAGTTCAACCACTATCTGCACTGGCAGAAGTTCACCTTGCTGACCGACCACCAACCACTTGTCTCCATCTTTAATCCAAAGAAGGGCGTTCCGGTGATGACTGCGCAACGGCTACAAAGATGGTCCCTTTTTCTAGGGGCGAACCAATATGAAATCGAGTATAACGGCACAAAACAGCATGGAAACGCTGATGGGCTATCACGCCTGCCACTGCCTACTGCGGAGGAAGCACCAGCAGTGGACCCTGTCGAAATATTTTATTCGACTATAATTGAACGCTTGCCAGTAACTAACGCGGATATAGAGAAGGAGACCCGAAATGACCCGACACTGTCTCGGGTATATGATTTGACGGTGAAGGGATGGCCAACACATGGCGACTCACTGTTGCCAGCATTCTCATCCAGAAGAGAACAGCTGTCAGTATGCCAGGGGACCTTGATGTGTGGATCCTGAGTGGTAATTCCACCCAAGTTAAGGGAGAGAGTGCTCAATGAGCTTCACAAAGGCCATCTGGGAGGGGTGAAAATGAAAAGCCTTGCTAGGGCTTATGTGTGGTGGCCGGGGATCGATCAGCAAATTGAGGACCTGACAAAGAGCTGCTCAGGATGACAGAAGGTCCAAAATGCACCACCACATGCCCCTCTACACCCATGGCAGTGGCCCTCCTCTCCATGGCAACGGGTGCATATTGATTTTGCTGGTCCATTCATGGACTCAATGTTCTTAATAGCCGTGGATGTGCACTCGAAATGGCCTGAGGTGATCAAAATGTCCTCCACCACCACGGAGAAAACGATTACAGTCCTACGGACCATATTTGCCAGGAACGGCTTGCCAGAGCAGATTTGCCCTGATAACGGACCACAGTTTGTGTCCGAAGAGTTTCGGAAATTTATGAGAAGGATTGGGGTAAGGCATTACACATCTGCCCCGTATCATCCAGCCACAAATGGATTGGCTGAGAGGTTCGTACAAACCTTTAAAAAGGCAGTAAGGGCAATGTGCGATGACGACATTCCACTGCAGCATAAGGTGGACAATTTCCTGTTAGCCTACAGAAATGCGACACATGCAGTTACCAACCAGACCCCGGCCATGATGTTCTTTAACCGAAGGTTGAGATCTCGTCTGGATTTGCTCAGACCAAATGTACGAAGAATTGTTGAGAATAAGCAATTCCAGCACATCAATGAGAAGCAGACAAGGAGCTTCAATGTAGGGCAACCAGTCTTGGCCCGCGACTACCGAACAGAGAAATGGCAACCAGGAATGATATGCACACGGCAGGGGCCACTAATGTACACAGTGGATGTTGGGGAGAACATTGTGAGATGCCATGTCGACCAGATCCTAGCATCACAGGAACGAGTCAACCCCATGTCTCGCGTGCCTGGTGATGAACCCGACATACAGGTAGCATCTACCCCAGAAACAGTAGCATCGGAGGCTGATGAACCAACCGACGACAGGGGCGCAGAATCGCCTCCGCACCAAGAGCAAGACACTCAGGAAAGGCGCTATCCAGAAAGGGTCAGGAAGCCGCCCCAAAGACTGAATTTATAAATGGACTATTTTCAGTTAATGTTGCATGTTAAAAGTGCTAACTGTTAAATGAATGTTATGGTACTGTTAATCTAAAAGGGGAGGAATTGTAGTGTATGTACCTTTAAGGGGAGAACTACTTTTTACAGCTCCTGTATACTGTAGTACCGGCAGTGACCACACCTGTATATAAACCCTGAGTAGGGATCTGTACCGTTAGTTTTAGAGTAACCCTCATCCAGTAAACACCTGTTGATTGTTCCTCTGCAGTCTCTGTCTATTTCTTGAAGGACACCATACATCAAGATTCACGGATTTAACAAGGACCTCAACTATTTAAAAAATTAGCAAAAATGTAGAGTTGGACACCACTAACTCGGTCACCGCTCCCCAGTTCTCCCGATAAGTTGCTGCTTTATGCATTGGGACATGCACAGGCAATTGCTCAGCCCGCGTTGTGGATGGCTGTGGACCCGAGAGTTGATGTCTGAGCCAGCTGACAGCTGCTTCAGCCTCGCAGTTCACCTTGTTACAATTACTGAGGTTCAAATTGTGGTGGAACAGCACTTTATTTTAAATCAAGTGAAATCATTCGTTCAAATAAGCCTGCTGTCTCCCATGGCACTTGCCTCAGGCAAAAAAAAGATTCACCAAAATAGAACAACCTCACTTCCCACCATCTCCTGCGTACGTGAGTGTATGTTTATATACTTTATTATTATTATATATATATATGATGACACACACACACACACACACACACACGCACACTCTCCAACTGCATACAATAAATAACACTAACACAAGCTGGAGTATTTCCACGTATTTTAGGATTTAATCTTGTAGTTTATGGTGTTGTCTGAAGCCACTGAAGTGTTACTGACTTGCAAAATAGTCCAGTCTAAACCTTATATTATATGTAGTGCATATAATTCATTTACACTGTTGCTTGTTAAACTTGCCATATTTGCACCGTTCAAATGCCTGTGGTTTCTTTTTTGTTAATCCAATAGCACTATAATGTACCTTACTGTCAGTGAGACACTCCTGCTGATGGGGAGACATGTGACTCAGGGTTATTTCGCACACCAGGTACCGGGGGTGTTGCCCATTGGACTCTCCCAATGCCTCAGTGGGGGAGAGGATCTCCCTCTGCTTTGCTTCAGTCAATTTCTATTTAGCACAACACTTTGCGCAAATTTAGCAAATGGTGTGGAGCTGAAATCGCTTTTCGCCAGCATTACACTTGTATATGCAATTCTGGTCACCATAACTCAAAAAGGCATATGCAAGCATTGATCAACAAGAATGAGCCCCAAGTGTAAAGGGGTTGATCTAAGAGAAAAGAGTTCAGGAAATTAAGTTCTACAGACCAGAAAGAAGGCTAAGGGATGGCCTCAATGAGTCATAGGGCTGGATTTTCCCAGCCCTGAGGAGGCGGGTTTGGAGGCAGGACTGCTGGGAAAATTGGAAAAATTGGGAGCGGGTCCCAACCTCGCTCCCAACCCGCCTCCGAACCATCTTCCCGGGAGGCAGGTCCCCGGCTCGCGCAGGGACCTGTCTCCTAGCGGCGGGAAGGGGATTAGAGCCAATTAACTGCCTGTTAGCAGGTAGTTAACAGGCAGTTTAGAGGCTTTTCACCATTTTCCGCCTGCTGATGCGGGCTGCCCAACGGCGGGAAACCCTGCCAGAGTCAGCGAGGCGAGCTGTGGGTCTGCTGCAGTGTAAGTGTGCAAACGGCAGCTGCAGAGGTAGTGTGATGGGTGCAATTGTGCACAGGTAAGTATGACAGGTGAGAGAATGTAGTGAGAACATTTTTTATTCTGTTTATATGTAACTGTGAAGCCTCATCTGATCGGAAGAATTGACAGGTGGCTTCTGCAATCTCACATGCAGCTGCCATCTGTTTTCTCCTAAGGACAGAGTCATTGGTGAGCCTGGGTACAAGGGCTCACCTTTGGACAGTGATTGTCAGTGTTTGACAGCACCTCAATGCTGTCAAACACTGACAATTCATCTGTCAAAAAATTATGGGGTCTGTCCCTTTAAGAAATCTGACATCATCTGACACCGGCTTTCCCTTAATTGGCTGGCAAGCCCGCAGGGCAGGCTTAACAAGGCAAATCAGGACAAAATACCGTTTGTTCATCAGACGTCGCTGGGGGGCGGGACTAGAACCCGGAAGGCAGCAGACCCACCCCAACTTGTCTCAGCTGGCAAAATCTAGCCCATCGAGTCATAACATCACAGAAGGAAGCCATTCGGCCCATCGAGTCAGTGCCAGCTCTCTGTAGAGCAATCCAGTCAGTCCCTTTCCCCTGCTCTATCCCCGTAGCCCTGCAAGTTTATTTCCTCAAGTGCCTATCCAGTCTCCCCTTGAAAACATCGAGTGTCTCCGCTTCCACCACTTCCATCAGCAGCGAATTCCAGATCATCACCACTCGCTGTGTGAAAAAGTTTTTACTCACATCCCCCCGTATCTCTTGCCCAAAACCTTAAACCTGTGTCCCCTAGTCCTTGTACCATCAACTAGTGGGAACAGCTTTTCCCTGTCTAGCCTATCCAAACCCGTCATAATCTTGTACACCTCTATCAAATCACCCCTCAACCTCCTTTGTTCTAATGAAAACAAATCCAGCTTCTCCAACCTGTCCTTGTAGCTAAGATCCCCCCATCCCCGGAACCATTCTGGTAAATCTCCTCTGCACCCGCTCAAGGGCATCATATCCTTCCTAAAGTGTGGTGACCAGAACTGGATGCAATACTCCAGTTGTGGCCTAACCAGCGCTTTATAAAGTTTCAGCATAACTTCTTTACTTTTGTACTCAATACCTCTATTTATGAAGCCCAAGACCCCATATGCTTTGCTAACCACTCTCTCAATATGTCCTGCCACCTTCAGGGACCTATGAACATTAACTCCCAGGCCGCTCTGTTCCTGCACACTCTTTAAAACTGTGCCATTAAGTGTATATTGCTTCTCCCTGTTCCTTCTGCCAAAACGCATTACCTCACACTTCTCTGTATTAAATTCCATCTGCCACTTGTCTGCCCATTCTGCTGGCCTTTCTATGTCCTGTTGCAGTCGATTGATATCATATATAAAGTATTAAATGGTATTTAATACTGTTAAATACAGTTGGAATGGGGTGCGTTCCAATAGTTAGACTACTTCCCTCACCTTTCAGGTCTAAAAATTTTGTGCAGCAAATTGCTGGAAGTGCAAGCTGATAATGGCACAGCGAGGGCAACAGGGCATCTGGGACCTTAGTGAATAACAGGACCAACAGTTTATATATTTTTTATTTGTTCCTGGGATGTGAGTGTCACTGGCAAAGCCAGCATTTATTGCCCATCCCTAGTTGCCCTTGAGGTGGTGGTGGGCCTTCTGTGGCTCAGTTGGTAGCACCCTCACCTCAGAGTCATTGAAGGTTGTGGGTTCAAATCCCACTCCAGCAACTTGAGTGCAAAAATCTAGGCTGATACTCCAGTGCAGTACTGAGGGAGTTCTGCACTGTCAGAGGTGCCATCCTTCAAATGAGATGCTAAAGCAAGATCCCATCTGCTCTCTCAATTGGACATAAAAGATCCCATGGCACTATTTCAAAGAAGAGCAGGGGAGTTATCCCTAGTGCCATGGCCAATATTTAACCCTCAATCAACATATAACATATAAACCCAGATTATCTGGTCATCTGGGCAGCACAGTGGCATAGTGGTTAGCACTGTTGCCTCACAGCGCCAGGGACCCAGGTTCGAATCCGGCCTCGGGTGACTGTCTGTGTGGAGTTTGCACATTCTCCCCGTGTTTGCATGGGTTTTCTCCGGGTGCTCCGGTTTCCTCCCACAGTCCAAAGATGTGCGGGTTAGGTTGATTGGCTATGATAAATTGACCCTTAGTGTTAGGGGGATTACATACGTGGGGTTACGGGGATAGGGTGGGATATGTGTTGGTGTAGGGGTTACGGGGATCGGTTGGGATATGTGTCGGTGCAGGCTCGATGGGCCGAAATGGCCTCTATCTGCACTGTGGGGTTTCTGTGATTCTGTGATTATCACATTGCTGTTCATGGGAGCTTGCTGTGTGCAAATTGGCTGCCACGTTTCCTACATTGCAATGGTGACTACACTTCAAAAAGTACTTAATTGGCTGTAAAGCACTTTGGGATGTCCAATGGTCATGAAAGGTGCTATATAAACGTAAGTCTTTCTTCTTGAACCACTGCAATCCGTGTGGTGAAGGTACTCCCACAGTGCTGTTCGGGAGGGAGTTCCAGGATTTTGATGAAAGAACGGTGATATACTTCCAAGTCAGGATGGTGTGTGACTTGGAGGGGAACTTGGAGGTGATGGTGTTCCCGTGCACTTGCTGCCTTTGTCCTTCTATGTGGTAGAGGTTGCGGGTTTGGGAGGTGCTGTCGAAGAAGCCTTGGCGAGTTGCTACAGTGCATCTTGTAGATGGTACACACTGCAGCCATTGTGCACTGGTGTGGAATGAGTGACTGTTTAAAGTGGTGGAAGGGGTGTCAATCAAGCGGGCTACTTTGTCTTGGATGGTGTCGAGCTTCTTGATTGTTGTTGGAGCTGCACTCATCCAGGCAAGTGGAGAGTATTCCATCACACTCCTGACTTGTGCCTTGTAGAAGAAGGAAAGTCTTTGGGGATTCAGGAGGTGAGACGCTCGCCACAGAAAACCCAGCCTTCTTAACCAATGAGATTTAAAGATTGAGAAAGAAACAGAGGAAAGAAGGAAATAGAGAGTGAATTAGAGTCAAATTAGGTACAGAAAGAGAAATAAAGTGAGGGAAAGAAAGATTGGAACAAGAGAGAGAGAAAAAAGAGACAGAAAGAAAAAGTAAGGATAAAAAAAAATCTCTAACAACAATTTACTACCTATAGGAATGAGACTCCATGGGCTGGATTTTGCCAATGGGGAGCTTTTAGAGGCGGGACTCCTACTTGTCAGGTTTCAGTCCCGCCTCCATCAACTTCTGGCCAACCCACGCTATTTTCCCTTGATTGACCTTGTTAAGCCTGAAATTTTCTGCAGTTTGATGAGTTCTTGAATTCAGAATTTTTTCCAGAAATTAGATGGCTGTTGCATTGGAGAATGCAACGGCCATCTGTCATCTCTGCCGGTGAGATGCGAGACTCTCCCCATACCCAACGATTGAAGCCTGCAGGAAGAAACAAAGGTAAGTAAACTTTTTCTAACACTTTCCACTCACCTCACATACTCACCTCTCCACACTTGCACCCATCACTTGCCTTCACAGCACACTTTTGGACCCCTCCGACCCCCACAGACCCACTACTCACCTCGGTGACCCTGGCGGGTTTCGGAGCCTTCGGGAAGCCTGCACTTGTGTGGGTAAAATGGGGATAATCCTCTTATCTGCCTGTTAACCACCTGTTAGCAGGCAGATAAGTGGCACTAATCCCCTCCCCGCCTCCAAGGAGACGGGACCCGGCGTGGGACAGCTTCCCATCTCCTGAAAGATGGCACGGAGGCAGGTTGGCGGCGGGTTGTGTATCCACCCCCAAATTTTGCCATTTTCCCGGCAGCCCCGCCTCCATACCCGCCTCCCCAGGGCTGGCAAAATCCAGCCCCATAGTTTAAATTGTTCCCTTTCTGGGTCGGAGAGGTTGGTTGGCATTGCAGGAACATAAATCTCATCATTAACAAGGTACTTAGCTGTTAAGTACCAGCCCCATCTTTCTGCAGCAAGTTTAATTGGTAATTAATGCACAAATGCATCAATTTCTAGAATCTCATGGGGAGATTGAGGGCGAGCTCCCGTTTTCGCGAGGCTAACGGTGTAGCTGCACATAGCGTCCAGCAGTTTGTGGTGATTCCTAACTCGCGGGGTATCTCTTCCCTGTCCTTAGGTTGCTGGACGATTTATAGAACCAGAGGTCACAGTCTAAGGATAAGGGGTAAGCCATTTAGGACAGAGATGAGGAGGAATTTCTTCACCCAGAGAGTGGTGAACCTGTGGAATTCTCTACCACAAAAGGCAGTGGAGGCCAATTCATTAAATATACTCAAGAAGGAGTTAGATATATTTCTTAAGGCTAAAGGGATCAAGGGATATGGGGAGAAGGCAGGGACAGGGTACTGAATTTGGATGATCAACCATGATCTCATTGAATGGCGGAGCAGGCTCGAGGGGCTGAATGGCCTACTCCTGCTCCTATCTTCTATGTTTCTATGTTTCTATACACCAATAACGGTGAGTGCTGTTATATTGCCAGAAAATTCTGTCCCAATATTTCTTCACTTGCAGTAATCTCTGTCTGAGATGAGTGCTGAAGGGAGTCAATATTGTCCCACTACCAATCCTGAAGGGTTAAACTATGTTGATGGCCAGGAGGGATAAGATACCAGCTCCTTGTAGCTGAACCACAAAACGAATGGATCGGCTCCTATGTTGTTTTCTTTCCCCCCAATTGAAGAGAACAGTCCAGTGTTTGAATGATTTGTTGGATGTTTCAAACACGCCAGCACTCACCCATCTATTGCACTCAATATTTCTCCCACACACCACTTTCAATTTTTTTTATCCGCACTAGATTATCAAAAGAGGTATAAGCTGACTGCTGTCAATTGTTCTTTTCTTTAAGTCTCACAATTAATTATATCTCAACTGTGATAAGTGGCCAGTGCTCTGAAAAACCACAAATATATAGTGTCAGGAATACTAATACTTCAGCCGTTCCAACAAAGCCTTTACTTGTGTTAACCTCATGTAGCTTAACCCAGGAACAGAGAGCAAGGACATTGTTCATTTACTCATCTCTATCGTCAGTCTGTTAAATGCAGAAGCTCATTTTCCCCAGTTCAAAGATTTTAATGTTTTTAAAAAAAATCAATATAAAATACCATTCCCTGTTACCAAGTCAAATACCAGTAGTTAATGAAATGGACATTCATGAAGGTAGGATTCTGTGGGAATGACAAACCAGTTAATGTGTAGTTTTATGAATATTATAGCAAAATGTTCAAATGCTTAGAAATACATCAGATGGCATTAAGGTTGGATGGTTGAGTTTCCTTTGCAGTTTTTCAAAAATCCAGGTGTTTTCTATCACATAGACCCTGCAGAAAGGATTTGCTGTACATGTGTGATACCTAACAATTTAAAAGCAAGTTTTAGAGAAATGTCAAAATGTGCAGAACACTTTTTCATAATGTTTTCCCAGTGCAATTCTTTCAAATTGCAAACTGCTCCCTTAATCTATATTTTATTATATAATATAAATGTTTTAATGCAAAAAAAATGTAAAGTCCTGCACATATCGTGCACTTACTGTTACACTTTCCCCATCACACTATGTTGATAACACCTCATTATTGCAAAATACTGTATCCTCCGACTCACAATGAGCAATGCCACAGGAGATCTGCTAGCTGTATAATAAAACCTTTAATAACAACAGAAAACGCTGGAAAAACTCAGCAGGCCAGGCAGCATCTGTGGAGAGAGAAACAGAGTTATCGTTTCAGGCCTGGGACCCTGCATCAGAACTGGAAAAAGCTGGATATGTAACAGATATTAAGCAGGTGCAGAGACAGGAGGGGAGGAAGGGATTGAAGGAACATACTGTGCTTTTGTAAGAGGCAGGACAGATAAAATGTTGCAAATGGGAGTGGCAAAATCATACAGCATCAAAAATGGGGGCAGGGGTTATAGTTTGAAATTGTTGAACTCAATGTTGAGGCCAGAAGGCTTTAAAGTGCCCAATCGAAAGATGAGGTGCTGTTCCTCGAGCTTACGTTGAGCTTCATTGGAACAATGTAATAGGCCGAGGACAGAGAGATCAGAGTGGGAGTGAAGCGGTGAATTAAAGTGACAGATGACCGGAAGCTCAGGGTCACCCTTACGGACTGAACGGAGGTGTTCTGCAAAGCGGTCGCCCAATCTGCGTTTGGTCTCCCCAATGTAGAGGAGACCGTATCGTGAGCAGCAAATAGAGTATACTAAATTGCAAGAAGTACAAGTAAATCGCTGTTTCACCTGGAAGGGGTGTTTGGGGCCCTGGACAGTGGGAAGGGAGGAGGTAAAAGGGCAAAACCTTTACGTGTGCGTGCACTTCCTATCTGTAAAACTTCAGAAGTCATCACACGCTTGTCAAATACAAATTTCGGTGTCACATTTGGTTAAAAAAAATGCAGTCAAATGCTCCAGCAACAAAACATATTGAAGTCACAGGGTCCATAATTGAGATTGAACATGGGTGGATCTGCGGCTGAAAATAGGGGGGAGGGGGGAACCAAGTTGTGCCTGAATTCCAACCCCACATTTTATTCTGATGGGGGGGGGGGGTGTATGGGTTAATGCTCCACCCACGCCTTTCTTTCGGGGCGGGAGGCAGGGCATCCCAAGTTAACTCCTGCACATCCCTGATTTCCATCGCACCACCATTGGTGGCCGTGCCTTCAGCCGCCTGGGCTCTAAGCTGAGGAATTCCCTCCCTAAACCTTTCCACCTCTCTACCTTTCTCTCCTCCTTTAAGACGCTCCTTAAAACCAACCTCTTTGACCACACTATTGGTCATCTGTCCTGATATATCATTATGTGGCTCGGTGTCAAATTTCGTCTGATAACGCTCCTGTGAAGCGCCTTGGGACGTTTTACTACATTAAATGCGCTATATAAATGCAAGTTGTTCTTGAATGCCTCCTTTTATACACTCGTATAACTATGAATTGAGAATTGGCAGTCTGCAAGCAGCCACCTCATAAACATCCAGCAGGAAGAAGAAGGGAAACAAAACAAGATGTTGGGTGATAGAATTTTCAAAAGATATCTTGAAACTCTGCAAAATATTTTTTGAACACCGTACCGCCTACCAGCTTGCTTTTCATCATAACACAAGGACGTCAAACTAAAATAAGAGCCGCAAAATTCAGCTGGCACGAGAGTGGTGGAATGGAATTGTGGGAATAGGGTCATTTGCATAGTTAGGATAGGCCACAAGTAAATTAGTGTTAAAGAAATAGTGACACCCCGGGGTTACAGCAAGTTTGAAAATGTCTACAATCATATGAACCCAGAACTGTTCTGCTGGCTGGTAACTCAGACACAGTTGTATATTTGCTATATGCTATCATAATTTATGTAGAAAAAACAGCTAAATACGGAAAATTGTATTATGTTCCCAAGACAGTTATTTTATGGGTCATTGGTACTTAGAGAGGTTCTACCTATTCCACATAAAATATGGACCTCGTAGAATCGAAGATTGTCCCAGTAATGCTGTAGGACTGAGACTAAGCTGTTAGCATGGTTCTGCAAAACATGACCTTAGGCGTATAATAAATGTACACCCCGATTTTCTTCGCTCCACCATTGGTGGCCGTGCCTTCAGCTACCTATGCCCTAAGCTCTGGAATTCCCTCCCTAAACCTCTCTACCTCTCTCTCCTTATTTAAGAAACTCCTTAAAACCTACCTATCTGTTCTGATATCTCCTTATGTGGCTCGTGTCAAATTTAGTTCGATAACGCTCTTGTGAAGTGCCTTGGAATGTTTTACTATGTTAAAGGCGCTATATAGATGCGAGTTGTATAAATCAATGTAAAACATGCTCAGTTCCTCAATGGGTAATGCAACACCTGATAGTGAGCCACAGTCAGTCCAAGAAAGTTCTAGGTTTACTCCCTGATTGGTTCTTAGTTAGCTGATTTCAGTTGAAACACCAGTCAAGGTACAATAACTAGCATCTGAATTAGCCAAAGCTCCCACTCCTTGGACTGGATTTTCATTGAGGAGGCGTGTAGGAGGCGGGACTACAACTTTCGGGGTTGTAGTCCTGTCTCCATTGAGTTGTGGCCAACCCACGCGATTTTCACTTGATTGACCTTATTGAGCCTGCCCAGTGGGCTCAGCAGGCCAATTAAGGGCCACCTAGCAACAGGTGACATCACAGATTGACATTTCATCTGTCAAAAGCTTTTGACAGATGAAATATCAGCGTTTGACAGCTATTTGAAGCTGTCAAACACTGCCAATCTGTACTCTAAGTTAATTCCTTCCTCTCAGGCTGATTTAGAGATCTCTCCAGAACAGAAAGCTGAATGCTGCAACTTTTGACAGCTCATGGCCATTCTGCTTTCTGTGCCGGTGAGATGAGGGACTCCTGAGATCTGAAGGATGGAAGGCTGTAAAGGTAAGTAAATGTAAGTAAAACTTCTTTAAACACTTTACACACACCAAACACACTTACCTCTGAACTCATGCACCCATCACTCACCTAAACACTGGACATCTCGACCCCTCCAAGCCCTTCAGCCCGACGGCCCGCCTCGCTAACTTGACGTGGTTTGAAGCCGTCGGGAATCCCACACTTCAGCAATAAAAATAATGATTAGGCTAAAAACTGCCTGTTAACTACCTGTTAACAGGCAGTTAATTGGCACTGAGCCCCTTCCCGCCTCGGGGAGGCGGCTCCCAGCACAGGTTGGGTATCCGCCTCCTTTGAAACAGGCATGGAGGCGGGTTGGGGGGCGGGATGGGTTCGTGCCCCCTGATTTCGCGATTTTAAACCCCCACAAGCCTCCAATCCCGCCTCCACGGCCCAATGAAAATCCTGCCCTTCATCTCTATCCAATGACCCCTTGCTGGAAAGAGCATGTGTGTGGAGGCCAGGTGAAGGCAAGATCATCAGGCTCAACTGTGAAGAATGATCACCTGGGGAAGATGTCAAGGTGACCAGTGTCCATAGAACAGAACCCCAGGATGCGTTAGAATGAGGAAAGATTTTCCGTGTAGAACAACAACAACTTGTATTTATACAGCGCCTTTAACATAGTAAAACATCCCAAGGGGCTTCACAGGAGTGTTATAAGACAAAAAATTTGACACCGAGCCACATACGGAGAAATTAGAAATAAAAACAGAAAATGCTGGAGAAGATGCTTTTCTCCAGCATTTTCTGTTTTTATTTCAGATTTCAGCATCTGCAGTATTTTCTCTTTGTAAGGAGAAATTAGGGCAGGTGACCAAAAGCTTGGTCAAAGAGGTAGGTTTTAAGGAGCGTCTTAAAGGAGGAGAGAGAGGTAGAGAGGTGGAGAGGTTTAGGCAGGGAACTTCAGATCTTAGGGCCTAGACAACAGAAGGTGCAGCCACCAAAGGTTGAGCGATTATAATCAGGGATGCTCAAGAGTGCAGAATTAGAGGAGCGCAGATATCTCGAGGGGGCTGGTGGGGCTGAAGGAGATTACAGAGATAGGGAGGGGCGAGGCCATGGAGGGATTTGAAAACAAGGATGAGAATTTTGAAATCGAGGCATTGCTTAACTGGAAGCCAATGTAGGTCAGCGAGCACAGGGGTGATGGGTGAACGGGACTTGGTGTGAGTTCGGACATGGGCAGTCGAGTTTTGGATCACCTCAAGTTTACGTAGGGTGGAATGTGGGTGGCCAGCCAGGAGTGCGTTGGAATAGTCAAGTCCAGAGGTAACAAAGGCATGGATGAGGGTTTCAGCAGCAGATGAGCTGAGGCAGGGGTGAAGATGGGCGATGTTATGGAGGTGGAAGTAGGCGGTCTTTGTTATGCTGCGGATATGTGGTCGGGAGCTCATTTCAGGATCAAATATGACACCAAGGTTGCGAACAGTGTGGTTCAGCCTCAGACAGGTGTTAGTGAGAGGGATGGAGTCAATGGCTAGAGAACAGAGTTGGTGGCGGGAACCGAAAACAATGGCTTCAGTCTTCCCAATATTTAATTGGAGAACATTTCTGCTCGATGTCAGACAAGCAGTCTGACAATTTAGACACTGTGGAGGGGTCGAGAGAAGAGGTAGTGAGGTAGAGTTGGGTGTCGTCAGCATACAGGTGGAAACTGATGGTGTATTTTTGGATGATGTCGTCAAGGGGCAACATGTAGATGAGAAATAGGAGGGGACCAAGGATAGATCCTTGGGGGACACCAGAGGTAATGATGTAGGAGCAGGAAGAGAAGCTGTCGCAGGTGATCTCTGGCTACGATTAGATAGATAAGAATGGAACCAGGCGAGTGCTGGACGACAGCGGAGAGGCTTTGGAGAAGGATGGCGTGGTCAACTGTGTCAAAGGCTACAGACTGTAGGTGCCTTTCATGACTGCAGGACATCCCAATCAAGCACTTTTGATGTGTTGTCACTGAAAACTGGGTGAGAAAAAAGAAACACACAACTGGAGTTGTAATGCTAAATGTTGAACATCCAGCATGTGTTTCTATAAAGTAAAAGATTTTGTTCTGTAAACTATTTTATGTTTTCTTGCAAAGGGCTCTTTTAATCACTCTGCAATTGAGCACATTGGAATTCTCTGACTAATCGGGGATTTAGCCTGCCCACTCAAAGCAGCCAAAAACAGCTACACATCCCCACTGAAGGTAAAACCACTTCTGAAATATTCACATGCAGAAAGGTTAATAAAGCTTAGGTGAGAAGTCAGTGTTGTTGTTTGTATAATAGTTTTCCTTTAACTGTTAGGGATTTCTAATAGTTTACAGTTCTTCAGAGTGAAAAAGTCATTTTCTAACAAAGAACACAAGAGAATAGAACTAACAATCTAAATGAAATCAAATGTGACAGCAATTGATGCAATAATATTCTACTTATGAAATGTGATTATCCTGACACAAATTGATTGATCAGTGTCGCTCTGTTTCATATTTGTTTAGTGCCTTCTAAAGGAGCCACTGAGGATTTCTTTGGGGCAAAGTGGGCCATATTTTCCCCTTTTTCGGAAAGTGGGCTAAATGACCTTTTTTTATAGTTCATATAATCACACAGCACAGAAAGAGGCCATTCGGCACATCGTGCCTGTGCCGGCTCTTTGAAAGAGCGATCCAATTAGTCCCACTCCCCCCTGCTCTTTCCCCAAGGCCCTGCCAAATTTTCCCTTTCAAGTATTTATCCAAGTTCCTTTTGAAAGTTACTATTGAACCTGCTTCCACCGCCCTTTCAGGCAGCGCATTCCAGATCATAACAACTTGCTGCGTAAACATTTTTTTCAGTTATATCCAAGCTGTTAACAAACGGCAGAAACATGGTTTTGAAACGTGCATTTTATTAGGAGGAATGAAAAACAAGAGCCAAACGCAATACACCTGTACTAATACAAAAGCAAAATTCTGCGGATGCTGGAAATCTGAAATCAAAACAGAAAATGCTGGAAATACTCAACAGGTCAGGCAGCATCTGTGGAGAGAGAAACAGAGTTAACGTTTCAGGTCAATGACCTTCTGTCAGAACTGGAAAAAGTTAAAGATTCAACAGGTTTTTAAGCAAGTGCAGAGACTGGGAAGGAAGGGAGGGGTGATTAAATGACAAAAGGGATGATGGTGCGAGGCAAAAGGAGATGGTAATGGGACAAGTTAAGAAATAACAGGTGGGTTCAGAGGAGTTTTAATGCAAGTCTTTTATTTTCTTTTTTTCTTTTTGTGAAAGTGTTAAGCAGGAAGTTCATAAGGTTCCGTTTTTAAGAACATAAGAACATAAGAAATAGGAGCAGGAGTAGGCCAATCGGCCCCTCGAGCCTGCTCCGCCATTCAATAAGATCATGGCTGATCTGATTTTAACCGCCAATCTACTATCACAGAACCATCTCCTGAATCTAACAGAATTAGACACACGAAATAGGAGCAGGATCAGGCTACATGGCCCCTGGGCCGACTCCACTGCCCACAGGGCCATGACCGATCCGAACCTAGACTCATGTCCAAATTCCTGCCCGCTCCCCATAACCCTTTATTCCCTTTACTTCTAGGAAACTGTCTATTTCTGTTTTAAATTTATGTAATGATGTAGCTTCTACAGCTTTTTGGGGCAGCATATTCCATGGACCTACCACCCTCTGAGTGAAGTAGTTCCTCCTCATCTCAGTTTTGAAAGAGCAGCCCCTTATTCTAAGACTATGCCCCCTAGTTCTAGTTTCACCCATCATCGGGAACATCCTCCCCGCATCCACCCAATCCAACCCCTTCACAATCTTATATGTTTCAATAAGATCACCTCTCATTCTTCTGAACTCCAATGAGTAGAGTCCCAATCTACTCAACCTCTCCTCATATGTCCATCCCCTCATCCCCGGGATTAACCGAGTGAACCTTCTTTGTACTGACTCGAGGGCAAGTATGTCTTTTCTTAAGTATGGACACCAAAACTGTATGCAGTATTCCAGGTGCGGTCTCACCAATACCTTGTACAACTGAAGCAATACCTCCCTATTTTTATATTCTATCCCCCTAGCAATGAAAGCCAACATTCCATTGGCCTTCTTAATCACTTGCTGCACCTGCATACTAACCTTTTGAGTTTCATGCACCAGGACCCCCAGATCCCTTTGTACTTCAGTACTTTCCAGTTTCTTGCCATTAAGATAATAACTTGCTCTACGATTTTTCCTGCCAAAGTGCATAACCTCACACTTTCCAGTATTGTATTCCATCTGCCAAATCTCTGCCCATTTACTTAGCCTGTCTATGTCCCCTTGCAGGTTTTTTATGTCCTCCTCACTCACTACTTTCCCTCCCATCTTAGTATCATCTGCAAACTTTGACATGTTACACTCGGTCCCCTCCTCCAAATTGTTAATATAGGTTGTAAAGAGTTGGGGACCCAGCACTGACCCCTGTGGAACACCACTAGTTACTGATTGCCAGTCCAAGAATGAACCATTTATCCCAACTCTCTGCCTTCTGTTAGATAGCCAATCCTCTATCCATGCCAGAATATTACCCCCAATCCCGTGATTTTTTATCTTAAGCAATAATCTTTTGTGTGGCACCTTGTCAAATGCCTTTTGGAAGTCTAAATACACTACGTCCACTGGTTCCCCTTTATCCACCCTATATGTTACTTCCTCAAAGAACTCCAACAAATTTGTCAAACATGACTTCCCCTTCATAAAACCATGCTGACTTTGTCCTATTAAATTATGATTATCCAAATGTCCTGTTACTGTCTCCTTAATAATGGACTCCAATATTTTACCTACCACAGATGTTAGGCTAACCAGTCTATAGTTTCCAGCCTTCTGTCTACTGCCCTTTTTAAATAAGGGTGTTACATTAGCAGTTTTCCAGTCTGCCGCACCTTTGCTGAGTCCAGGGAGTTTTGGAAAATTATTACCAATGCATCCACAATCCCTACCGCCACTTCCCTCAAGACCCTAGGGTGTAAGCCATCAGGTCCAGGTGATTTATCCGCCTTGAGTCCCATTATTTTACCGAGTACCACTTCCTTAGTGATTTTGATCGTGTTTAGCTCCACCCCCCCTATAGCCCCCTGTTTGTCCAGTGTTGGGATATTCTTAGTGTCTTCTACTGCAAAGACTGATACAAAATATTCATTCAGTGTTTTTGCCATCTCCATATTTCCCACCATTAATTTCCCGGTCTCATCCTCTAAGGGACCAACATTTACTTTAGCCACCCTTTTTCTTTTTATATAACTATAAAAACTCTTACTATTTGTTTTTATATTTTTTGCTAATTTACTTTCATAATCTATCTTCCCTTTCTTAATCAATCTTTTTGTTATTTTTTGCTGTCTTTTAAAGTTTTCCCAATCCTCTATCCTCCCACTAGATTTGGCTACCTTATATGCCCTTGTTTTTAGTCGAATACTATCCTTAATTTCTTTACTTAGCCACGGATGGCTGTCTTTTCTTTTACACCCTTTTCTTTTCAGTGGAATATATATTTTTTGGAAGTTGTAAAATAACTCCTTAAATGTACACCACTGATCATGTATCATCTTACCCTTTAATCTATTTTCCCAATCCACTCTACTCAATTCCGCTCTCATACCTTCATAGTCTCCTTTATTCAAGCTTAGCATGCTTGTTTGAGATCCAACCTTCTCACCCTCTAATTGAATATGGAATTCAACCATGTTATGGTCACTCATTCCAAGGGGATCCTTTACTAGGACATTTTTAATGAATCCTGTCTCGTTACAAAGGACCAGATCTAAGGTTGCTTGCCCCCTGGTCGGTTCAGTTACATACGGCTCAAGAAACCCATCTCTAATACACTCAATGAACTCATCCTCAAGGCAGCCCTGCCCAATTTGATTTGTCCAATTAATATGATAGTTAAAATCCCCCATAATTATAGATGCTCCCTTATTACAAGCCTCAACTATTTCCTGATTGATACTCCGTCCAACAGAGTTGCAACTGTTCGGAGGCCTATAGACTACGCCCACTAGTGTTTTTTTCCCCTTATTATTCCTTACCTCCACCCAAACTGTTTCATTATCCTGATCTTTTGACCCAATATCATTTCTCTGTATTACAGTGATTCCTTCTTTTATTAACATAGCCACCCCACCTCCCCTTCCTTCCTGCCTGTCCTTCCTGATCGTTAAATAACCTGGTATGTTTAATTCCCAGGCATTGTCACCCTGCAGCCATGTTTCTGTAATGGCCACAAGATCATACCCATATGTAGTTATTTGTGCCATTAACTCGTCTATTTTGTTACGAATGCTACGTGCATTCAGATAGAGAACTTTCAAATATGTTTTGTGACACTTAGTTCCTGCTTTTGCCCTTTTTATTACTTTACCTTTTACTCCATACCTTCTGCCCCTTCCTGACACGCTCTGGTTTTTAATTTCCCCACTGCTACCTAAGTCTATGACCTTCTCTGTTGTCATTTTTATTATTTGCTCTCTAGAAACCTCCCCCCCACTAGTTAGTTTAAAGCCCTCTCTACAGCCCTAGTTATATGATCCGCCAGGACTCTAGTCCCAGCACTGGCCAAGTGAAGCCCGTCCCAACGGAACAGCTCCCTCCTGCCCCAGTACTGGTGCCAGTGTCCCAGGAAGCAAAACCCATTTCTCCCACACCAGTCTTTGAGCCACGCATTTAACTCTCTAATTTTATTTGTCCGAGCCAAATTCGCTCGTGGCTCAGGTAATAATCCAGACCCTTGAGGTTCTGTTTTTTAATTTGACCCCTAGCTGCTCATACTCCTTTAACAGAACTGGCTTCCTAGTCCTATCTACGTCGTTTGTACCAACATGGACCACGACAACTGGATCCACCCCCTCCCACTGCAAGTTTCTTTCCAGCCCAGAGGAGATGTCCTTAACCCTGGCACCGGGTAGGCAACACAGCCTTCGGGACTCTCGCTCTCGGCTGCAGAGAACTCTATCTATCCCCCTAATAATACTATCCCCTACCACTACAACATTTCTATTTACTCCCCCCTCTTGAATGGCCCCCCGTTCCACGGTGCTGTGGCCAGGTTGCTCATCCTCCCTGCAGTCCCTGCTCCTGTTCCCACAGGGAGTAAGAACCTCGAACCTGTTGGTCAAGAGCAAGGGCTGTGGCTCCTCCAGCTCTACCTCCTGGATCCCCGTACCTGCCTCACTCGTAGTCACACCGTCCTGTCCCTGACCATGGGCTACATCTGAATTACTTAACTTCATAGGTGTGACCACCTCCTGATACACAGAGTCCAGGTACTTCTCCCCCTCCCTGATGTGTCGCAGTGTCTGAAGCTCAGACTCCAGCTCATCAACACGGAGCTGGAGTTCCTGTAGCATGTAAGCTATTACATTTTTTAAGTAAGGTAAATCCAGACTATAAATGGTCGATCAAAGAGGAGATATTAAAAATTCCTTTACTTGAAGCATGATAAATGTTTGACAATCTACCAAGCAAGCTAATAGAAGCAAAAGCACTGGGGTGACTCACAATAAACTGGATGCCATGCTGTGAGAGTAAGATTTTTAAAGAGATGAGCTTCAATAGGTGTCAGCTGTGGCTCAGTGGGTAGCATTCTCGCCTCGGAGTCAGAAGGTAGTGGATTGAAGTTCCACTGCAGAGAATTGAGCACAAGGTCGAGGGAGCACTGCACTGTTGGAAGTGCCCTCTATCGAATAAGACGTTAAACCGAGGCCCTGCCTGTCCTCTCAGATGGATGGGAAAGATCCCATGGCATTTTTCGAAGAAGAGTAGAGGGAATTCTCCCAACATTTTCCCTCAACCAACATCACTGAAACAGATGATCTGGTCATTTATTTCACTGCTGTGCACAAATTGGCTGCTGCACGTCCTACATTACAACAGTGAATACACTTCAAAAAGTACTCCAGTGGCTGTAAAGCACTTTAGGACATCCTGAAGTCATGAAAGGCACTATAAAAATGCAAGTTCTTTCTTTAAATGTCCTTTCCTGACCCCTGACTTTGTTTCTTCTTTTTATGACCTGGTCATCTGCATTATGGGAAAGCCACAGGAACTTTTCTGTGTGGATAGACTTTCACCATAGTCTGGAGGCAGCGAGTGTAGCAACATGCCACAGAGAATGTGAAGTTTAGAGTTCTCTGCCATTAGCTGTAGTTGAAACAAAAATGTCCATAAATTATTTTTAAAAGGTCATAAATAGCTGCTTGAAAAAGAGGACTATTAAAGGAGATGGGGAGCTGCAGGTTTTCACTGAGGGCCTAATGTGATTCTGATTGCCCTAGACTTCCTTGGGCTGTGTGTTGCAAGGGGTTTGCAGATGAGTCGACCACATCTGGCGCTATGATGGCTGGTTTCTAGCACCAGCTCCCATATTGATTTCTCCAGCTAGGTGGCCACCAGTGCCATTAACGTGTGTTCCTTATCTCCCAGGTTCTGGAAGTAGGGCTTCAAGTGCCTGGGCAGTAAACCTACCATTCTTCAATTTATAATGCCCCCCATCTTTCCAGCAATTTTGCTTTGTTAACAGCTGCACTTGGCCTCCTCTGTGCTATTTCAGCTGTTTAAATTCCTCCTAATTGCAGTTCTCAACTGATTATGAGGATTATTGCTTCTTCTGTTTCATTGGCTGGTTCACGGTGTGGGTCTTTAAGCTGATATGCTGAAAACACTTGCGTTAAGCTGCTTACTTTGTAACCCTCAAAAACCAACAGCAATTTCCAGTTATTCTTTTCTACGGGCTTCACACACCTTTATACCTTTCTGGTAAAGTTATCCAACAGCAGAAAAGATGTCCCAGAGTGACAGTTAAGGCCGCAAAAAAACAAAGAGGATTTTTCTTTTAAGACTGTGTAATCTGCTTCCCCCCCCCCCCTGCACCACCACTCCTTCCCATAGCCCGTTGGGGATTTTCAGAGAGTTATGAGTCAAACTGGACCGAAACATCATAAAATTATTATTAAGGTCATAAAGTATGGACGTGGAAAATACCCTTTGGCCTTCTGAGCCCATTCTGCTCGCAACAGATCTTGTACAATTTGCACTGTCATGGGCTCTCTCCACTTTATTTAATCTCCTGAGGAAGGTGAATAGCCACAGGTAAAAGTTCTGAGCGGATAAAGCTCTTGTGAAATTTCTTCCTCAACACCTGAAGGTAATTGAGTGAAAGACCAAGGATATCAATCGAACATTGTATTAAGTATCGGTGCTTACAGAGGACAAGCACCCAGTTTCTGGAGATTGCTTTGATATGTTTCCCATTAGTTATAGAGAAATGGACTTCATCCAGCAGCTATATAGTGAAGGGATTTCTCTGAAGCCAAATGTTTGTCCCCTTGTGGGGTCCCAATGCTGACTTTGATAATGGTTAATTACATAGAATTACATAGAAATTATGGCACAGGAACAGGCCATTTGGCCCAACGGGTCCATGCCGATGTTTATGCTCCACACAAGCCTCCTCCCACACTACTTCATCTAACCCCCTCATCATATCCTTCTATTCCTTTCTCCCTTTATCCTATTTAGCTTCCCCTTATGGGTTCATGAGGCCCCCGCCCTTAATGTTTCCCTCTCACTCGCATGTGTAAATTATTTCTTATACACAGTGTGAGCAAACAGCAGAACCCTCTCGTCCTTGGCGTTGTGAGTGGCGGGGTCAAATGACAGAAAAGAGGCAGTTAGTTTAACACATGAACCAAAACATCTAGATGCTTTCTGATCTGTGCTACAAAGAAATGTACAAAACATGTTTTTCACATTTGGGGGCGGGGTGAACAGCTTGTTTAATTAGGACCTGCACACAGGCCATTGTGACTACAATCAATTAAAAATTCTGATCAACAAGAATGTAACTAAGGAACATGTGGCATTGTTTACCATAACAGTATTGGCATATCATGGTACAATACAGTGGCCTGGATTTTGCATTAAGTATAATGGTGAGGCTATCAGCATTCACCATTATTAGGGAGTAAATCGGACAGCAACTTCTGGAGTACACACATGCTCAGTTAAACGCGGAAATCAGGAAGCTTCTGTCCGATTTGCCCTGCTCCTCCACAAGCTTTGCTGCACTGGTACCTCTCCGAGAGATTCGGCATTCGCGTACATACATTTCTCTCTCTTAATCCCATCTTTCTTTCCCTCTCTTTATTTTGCTTTCTGTGCATGATTTTACATTGAATTAAATAATCGAATTTACACTTCCTGGTTCAGATTCTGCGTGCCTCAGTGAAGATTCTGCAATCTGATTGGTTGAAGAGACACGCTGTTGCTTGTCCTGTTTGCACAGGTCCCAGATCCCCTGGCAGAGGGTGCCGCGCTGTATCAGACTCCCAGTGACCGAACATTGCCACTCAAAAGCCCACAAAAAGTCTGTGGGCAGCTGTAAGCGTAGTGAGTGGCGAGTGCCATTCGATCGCTGTTGACTGCAAAATCCGGGCCATAGACTTGATCTGCTCATTCTGATTCTGGTGTACAGGGGCTGCTGGCAACATTCTAATAGGCTTCCAAACTCCAAAGTGTATAATAGAATTCTTCAGCTTCAGCCAACTGCAGTATAGGCTGAAGTGTCAGCTGTGGCTCAGTGGGTCGCACACGTGCCTCTGAGTCAGAATGTTGTGGGTTCAAGTCCCATTCCAAGGACTTGAGCACATAAAGCTAGGCTGACACTCCAGTGCAGTGCTGAGGGAGTGCTGCACTGTCGGAGGTGCCGTCTTTCAGATGAGACGTTAAACCGAGGCCCCATCTGCTCTCTCAGGTGGACATAAAAGATCCCATGGCACTATTTTGAAGAAGAGCAATGGGAGTTATCCCTGGTGTCCTGGCCAATATTTATCCCTCAACTAACATAACAAAAACAGATGATCTGGTCATTCATCACATTGCTGTTTGTGGGACCTTGCTGTGTGCCAATTGGCTGCCGCGTTTCTCACATTACAACAGTGACTACACTTCAAAAGTACTTCATTGGTTGTAAAGCACTTTGAGATGTCCGGTGGTCATGAAAGGCGCTATATATAATGCAAGTCTTTCTTTTTTCTTTTAGATATAATACAGGCAACGTGAGGCTTGCTGGTAATATCACTATTTAATGTGGGCTCCGTATCTCACAGTAAGATGTTGAATAGGTGAAAGGTACACCAGTTTAGTGAAAAGACTCAACTTTTATATAGTGCCTTATCATGTCTGACAGAAACTCTCAACGTGGTTCACATACAATGACTTGGTTTGAAGTGCACTAACTGTTGTTATACAGGCAAAGAATGAGATGAATGACCAGTTTGTCTGTTTTTAGTGGTTATGGGGCAGGCAGAATGTTGGTCAGGACACCAGGAGAACACCATGCTCTTTAAATAGTGTCATGGGATGTTTGATATCAACCTGAGCCACTAGAATAGGCAGATAGGGCTCAATTCAACATCTGATCGTGAGGATGACACCCGCCAGTAATGTAGCGCTCCTCCAGTACTGCCCCGGAGTGTCTTCCTAGATCTTGAGCTCGAGTCATTGAACCCGCAATCCATTGACTCAGAGGTGAGAGTGTTACCAAATGAGCCAAGCTGACACAGTGAGCAACAAGTATATGTTCATCCAATTAACTATCTTGTGAGAGTAATTTTAAGGTAACATGAGAAATAATTGAAAAGAACTTTTGTTTTATTCCATTAAATTCAAAGATCATATGGTTAAGGAAAAACATTTCCTTTTGTGACATCATCCAACTGAAGCTTTTTTATTTACATCGAATGTACAGGACAGAAACTGGCCATTCGGCCCAACTGGCCCATGCCGGTGTTTCTGCTCCACACGAGCCTCCTCCCACCCATTTTCATCTCACCCTATCAGCATATTCTTCTATTCCTTTCTCCCTCATGTGCTTATCTAGCTTCCCCTTAAAAGCATCTGTGCTATTCACCTCAACCACTCCATTTGGGAGCGAGTTCCACATTCAAACCGCTCTCTGAGTAAAGAAGGTTCTCCTGAATTCCCTATTGGATTTATTAGTGACTATCTTATATTTATGGCCCCACAAGTGGAAACATCTTCTCTACATCTACCCTATCGAACCCCTTCATAATCTTAAAGACCTCTGTTGGGTAAATTTACATTAAATTTAACTCTGAACCATTGGACAGAGGGTTAGTGGCAGGGTTTTTTTTCCAATTCTGCACTCGCCCATTCTGTGATATTCTGACCATTCACCTTAATGGATGGATAATTATGGGCTGGTGATCGCAGAAACAGAAAACCCCGGCCTACCTATTTTAGAACAGGAGCTAGCAGGAATCAGTAAGTCCTGTATTAGTACGAGAGATGTTTATGAGACCACACCTGGAGTACTGTGCACAGTGTTGGTCTCCATACCTAAGGAAGGATATACTTGCCTTAGAGGTAGTCCAATGAAGGTTCACTGGATTGATTCCTGGGCTGAGAGGGCTGTCCTATGAGGAGAGATGGTGTAGAATGGGCCGATACTCTCTGGAGTTTAGAAGAATGAGAGGTGATCTCATTGAAACATATAAGATTCTGAGGGGGATTGACAGGGTAGATGCTGAGAGGTTGTTTCCCCTGGCTGGAGAGTCTAGAACTAGGGGGCATAGTCTCGGGATAGGGGGTCGACCTTATTTCTTCACTCAAAGGGTGGTGAATCTTTGGAATTCTCTACCCCAGAGGGCTGTAGATGCTCAGTCATTGAGTATATTCAAGACTGAGATCGATAGATTTCTGGACTCTAAGGGAATCAAGGGAAATGGGGATTGGGCAGGAAAGTGGAGTTGAGGTAAAAGATCAGCCATGATTTTATTGAATGGCAGAGCAGGCGCGAAGGGCCGTCTGGCCTTCTCCTGCTCCTATTTCTTATATTCTTATGTTATTATGTGTGGAGAGTGTTGTCCTTTAATACAACTGTGAGATGGAGTTACTATAATGTAATGAAAGAATTAACAATGACATAATGGAAAACAATGACATAATGGAAAACAATCATTTGTTTTCATTATCTTTCTGGTGCTCATCAAAATCGGGGAATGCCAAACGGGAACATTTTCACTTTCAGTTACACTTCCAGCTCAATGTGAGTTAGATGCAGGTAAAGCATTTGCATCATCCGAACAAACCAACTCAGGAAAACACCACTTACTGCACTTCAACTTCCCCACCAGCCATCCTTGCTGTTTCCCTGAGTCAGGACAACAATATAGTGGCAATTTACGTTGCAGTGAAAGTGTTTTTTACGCAGTGGATTTATTCGTATTGGATCTGGGTTGACTGCCCAAAATCCCTGTAGCCGTCAGAAGGAGCCGTCGGTCTGAAAACATCCATTGATTGCTCGGAAAGATTTTGAGGCTAGTTCGCAAAAATTCCTCTCGGGGAAGTCGGCACTCGTTAGTCACAAACAGAAACCTCTGTCCAGTGTTCTGAACTGTGCAGCATTATTTTTAAATTATAGCAATAGTTTTGCAAACCAGTATTCTGGATTGTGTATTCCACTAAGAAACATTGTTTTTTTCTTTTAAAAAAAAACCAGTAGGTAATGTCTCTATGATAGCGCAAAGATTAAATAAAGCGCCTGGGATTTCCATGGGAGTTCTCTGGTGGGAGATTGGTGGAACTCCCGGAGAAACGACACAAATGGCTAAAGACGGCTGTTCACGCTCTTTCTGCAGGGTTACCTGGCAGGAGATTGGGAGAACAGCACAGAGATTGAGGGCCGAGATGTACATGAGGTGAAATAATAGAAGCATTACAAGCCGTGGTTCTTCACAATACAACTGGATAGTGTTTACAACACTCTGTAGAAAACTCTGTGAGTGAATTATTCAAATTTATTGCAATTGTTTAATTCTCCTTTTAAAGGGCTGATTCACCTGGGGAGTTCTCGTCACAGCCCCTTTTAAGGAAGTTGCAACAACAACTTGTATTTATGTAGCACCTTTAACGTAGTAAAACGTCCCAAGGAGCTTCACAGGAACATAATCAGACAACATTTGACATCGAGCCACAGAAGGAGAAAGCAGGACAGGTGACCAGTCGCTTGGTGAAAAAGGGTCGGTTTGAAGGAACGTCTTAAAGGAGGAGAGAGAGGTCGAAAGGCGGAGAGGTTTAGGGAGGGATTTTCCAGAGCTTAGAGCCCGTGGAGCTGAAGGCACGGCCACCAATGGTGAAGCAATGAAAATCCTCCTGCATTGTTACATCTGTGATGGCATCATTATGTTACACAAATTTAACCATTTTGATGCAGTAGATCAAACTGCTATAGTACTTAACTCCTGCCACTAGATGTCACTTGTGTCTTTCCATTACATAGTGCGCTTCTGCCACCTAATGGCAGAAATGCTACAGCAATATCATTGGCTAAATGACGACCCATGAATTGGCTTCACAAATAGCTCAATTCTCCTTCATAGCCTCGGCCAACACCTTGGTCCTTTTGTTACAGCTGCAGTTTCTAAGAGGTACAGTACTGATACTAATCATTCGGAAAGTGCTTTTCACTGGGTGCCTTGATAAGTTGGAACAAATTTCACTTGCCATAAAATCTGTGCTGCGGACTTCGCAATCTAATTGTGCAAGTGCAATGAGTCAATTTGTCACTGGCCACTAAGAAGTTAAATGGCAACGGGCATCTCTGCAATGTGTGGGCAGGCTAGCTGAATGAAAGATGAGACCGAAGGTTGGGTTTGTCAATCTCCCAGCCGAACCTCAGTTTGGTGAGACAGGAAACTCGAAGGTCATTATTGGTCTCCCTTCAGGCAAAAGATAACCTTCCCATTCCACACTTGTTAGTCGTTTTACACTTTTATTTACTAGGCACTGCCCTTGTCGATACAGCCCTCCCCGCCTGTCTCTGTTTGATTCAGCAGGGCACGGCGCCACACAATGTGACGTCATCAATTCAATTCAATTCAATTTTATTTGTCATATATGCAGCAGACGTGTGTACTGCACAATGAAATGTTGATTTTTACGAGTCCTCCCAACATCGAGATTGGTCCGAAGCATTTGCACTCAACTGTCCTTAATTGAGGATTGAGGGTACCTTTGAACTAGTCGGTGTTCAGTATTGAAATGAGGTGCGACTTAAACAAATGAGAGAGCGCGTTAATAAACTCCCAAAGAGCTGCTATTTGACACATGGATATTGTCCTAGAGCTGTGTATATCATAAGACAGTTGCCTCTAATTCTGCACAGCAAGATACAGGCAGCAGAATGCATAGCGTTTGAGTTACAAATCTTGAAGCAATATCTGAAGCAATATTTTTCATTATCTGCTATTCATGTATATATATATATATGTGTGTAGTTACGTTCTCAGTTTCTGAGTAACAGGGTCTCAGATACAATACAGGGAAGCTTCTCTACAATACTCTCACCGTAACGACGCCATGGAAAGAGGACATGTTATGGGCAAGGTGTTGATATGGTTCCTGTATTACTGAGGGAGCTATAACATTGTGTGTTATGTGAGAGGTCATGGCACATATCAGTCTTTACATTGAGGGGCTGCTATAGTCAAAGTAAAACCTGTCTCTCTTAGTCACTAGATGGCAGTATTGCCTCCTAAGATTTGGCATGAAAGAATGGTTTGTAAAAGTTACCCAGTTGGTAATGTGGTCAGATTTCTGTTTATTTTTAAACCTAATTAACTACTTTTAAAGGTTAAATTGTCTCCTTTACAGCAATTCAAGCTGGTCTCATTGTGACACTAGAATGGAACTAATACTTTTAAACTAGCCTATTTGCCTTCAAATTTCCATAGGTTATTCCAATTGTGAAATGAGACTATTTAGGTTATTGAAACCTGCATGGTAAATCAAATGAAAACCAGACCATAGCCACAGCTTGGACTGTGCCCTGCAAAAACTGGGGGGTGGTGGGGGGCGGTGTGCCAGTGTTGGGTGTCGCTAATCTGCTGCCCATATCCTAACTCACACCAAGTCCCGTTCAAACATCACCCCTGTGCTCGCTGACCTATATTGGCTCCCCGTCCGACAACGCCTCGATTTTAATATTCTCATCCTTGTTTTCAAATCCCTCCATGGCCTCGCTCTCCCTATCTCTGTAACCTCCTGCAGGCCTACAACCCTCCGAGATCTCTGTGCTCCTCAATTCTGGCCTCTTGCACATTCAAGATTTTAATCGCTCCACCATTGGCAGCCGTGCCTTCAGATGCCCGGGCCCAAAGCTCTGGAATTCCCTCCCTAAACCTCTCTACCTCTATCTCCTCCTTTAAGACACTCCTTAAAACCTACTTCTTTCACCTGTCCAGTATCTCCTTATGTGGCTCGCTGTCAAATTTTGTCTGATAACGCTCCTGTTATAACCGTGGGACGTTTTACTATGTTAAAGGCGCTATATAAAGGCAAGTTGTTGTTTGAGATACTCAACTGTGTGATGTGAAGAAAGGAAACTAAGTGAACAAGATGGACCTCCAGCATTCCCGAATCCATCTATTAATCCACAAGGAGCAGAGCAGGATAGGATACCAGGAAAACTACCATTAGGCCAAGCCGCAGTTTATGTTATCCCTGCAACAAAATTTTTCAATGCTTATAATGGTTTATTTTCTTCTTTCAAAGCGATGTGAAGGCCCTTGAGAGGGTGCAGAGGAGATTTACCAGAATGGTTCCGGGGATGGGGGATCTTCGCTACAAGGACAGGTTGGAGAAGCTGGATTTGTTTTCATTAGAGCAAAGGAGGTTGAGGGGTGATTTGATCGAGGTGTACAAGATTATGATGGGTTTGGATAGGCTAGATGGGGAAAGGCTGTTCCCACTAGTTGATGGTACAAGGACTAGGGGACACAGATTTAAGGTTTTGGGCAAGAGATACAGGAGGGATGTGAGGAAAAACTTTTTCACACAGCGAGTGGTGAGGACCTGGAACTCGCTGCCGACAGAAGTGGTGGAAGCGGAGACACTCGATGTTTTCAAGGGGAGACTGGATAGGCGCTTGAGGGAAATAAACTTGCAGGGCTACGGGGGTAGAGCGGGGGGAATGGGACTGACCGGATTGCTCTACAGAGAGTATGCATGGACTCGATGGGCCGAATGGCCTCCTTCTGTGCCGTTATGACTCTATGGCCTAGAAATTTGGTGGCGCAAGCTCGCCTGGGCACCGGAATTACCGCTGCGAACGGAGCCATTTGCGCCATCCTGATATTCCGTTTCAGCGCCCCAAACGGAAGCATGGCGCTGCTCGAGGCGCCCCGCATCCCTCTTGGGGCGCTGAAACGAAATATCGCAGCGCAACGTGCTGCAGCGCCACACGCTGCGGCACGACGCGCTGCGGTACTGCAGGCCTTCCTCCCCTTCTTAAAGGGGAGGGGCCTGCACCAGCGCGATCCGAGATCACGAGTGCTGGCAAAAGAGCCCGGCACTGAGGAGAAGTGCCGGGCTCTTGGGACACAGCTGGCACTGCCCGGCGGGGGGTGCTCAGGAGGCCGGGGACGGCGGCGCGAGGAGGTGCTGGCAGGCGGCCAGCAAAAAAAATGGCCACCCCGCACCTCCCCTTTAATTAGTGCCACTACCGCCGCAGGTAGGCCCCCCTGACCCGGTCGCAAATTGCGACCGGCGTTACAGCGGGGGGGCGCGACCAAATATCGCGATCGGGGCGCTGCCACACCGATGACGTCATCGGTGGCGGAGCAGCGCTACAGGCTAACGCCGCCATTAGCGCCCCGCTAAATATCGCGGGAGGCATGGCCAGTGGTGCTAAAGCCACTGAGTGCCCTCTTTAGGCGCTAACTGGTGGCGCAGCCCACCAAATTTCTAGGCCCATGACTCTATGACAATCTCCTTTTCACAGAATCCCCACAGTGCAGATAGAGGCCATTTCGGCCCATCGAGCCTGCACCGACACATATCCCACCCGATCCCCGTAACCCCTACACCAACACATATCCCACTCTATCCCCGTAACCCCACGTATTTAATCCCCCTAACACTAAGGGTCAATTTATCATAGCCAATCATCCTAACCCGCACATCTTTGGACTGTGGGAGGAAACCGGAGCACCCGGAGGAAACCCACGCAAACACAGGGAGAATGTGCAAACTCCACACAGACAGTCACCCGAGGCCGGATTCGAACCCGGGTCCCTGGCGCTGTGAGGCAACAGTGCTAACCACTATGCCACCGTGCTTTTCTCAGGAGCTTATCTCAGGAGCTGATTTGAAAGGGGGCTCATCACTACTTCTGAAAATTATTTTGTATTGGAGAACAGAGTGTACATGGTTCCTTCAGTACAGCGTTTGAAACATGCCAGTATTTAGGTTATGCCCACTTGCCTTTAAGCACCTGAATTGCATGCTGTCCAGATGTGGTCTGGTGGGATCTAGCACCTCCTCAAACAGCTTAACTCCATTTTCCTAAACAAGGTATGGAGTGGGCATGCTGTGAGAAACTTCCTTCACCCAGCTCGACAACTCCGCTAAAATGAATGTACTTCAAATATAACAAAAAGAAAACAAAATTTAAAAAATAAAACAAAACAATCTATGAAACCATAGAGGGGCCAGAAATTATTGCAGATAATCAGCCTGTTTATCATAGAATTAAGTCACAAATATTAGGAATGCAACAGAATATAAAGGGTATGGGATGTATTGATGGGTAGTTAAAGGGGACTTTTGTGTAGAGATCCCTTTCATTACCCCGCAATATATCCCACTCGCTTGAAAACAAATGACCCTTCATTGTATCCCACACACTTAATAAGAATTGGGATCAGTGTGGTTATAATGTTTGCTGTTCGTTTATCATGGAATCATAGAATAGTACAGCACAGAAGGAGGCCATTTGACCCATCGAGTCTGCGCTGGCTCTTTAAGAGCAATCCAGTTAGTCCCACTCCCCCGCTCCTTCCCCGTATCCCTGCAATTTTTTTTCCTTCAAGTATTTATCCAATTCTCTTTTGAAGGCTACTATTGAATCTGTATCTACCGCCCTATCGGGCAGCGCATTCCAAATCCTAACCACTCGCTGCGTAAAAAAGTTTTTCCTCCTGTCGCCTCTGGTTCTTTTGCCAATCACCTTAAACCTGTGCCCTCTGGTTATCGACCCTTCAGCTATTGGAAACAGTTTCTCTTTATTTACTCTATCGAAACCTTCATGATTGTGAACACCTCTATCAAATCTCCTCTAAGCCTTCTCTGCTCTAAGGAGAACAACCCCAGCCTCTCCAGTCTATCTACGTAACTGTAATCCCTCATCCCTGGAACCATTCTAGTAAATCTCTTCTGCACCCTCTCCAAAGCTTTCATGTCCTTCCTAAAGTGTGGTGCCCAGACTTGGGCACAATACTCCAGCTGGGGCCGAACTCGTGTTTTATAAAAGTTTAACACAACATCCTGGCTTTTGTACTCTCTGCCTCTAATTATAAAGTCCAGGATCCCACATGCTTTATTAACTGCTTTGTTAACCTGTCCTGCCACCTTCAAAGGTTTGAGCACAAACACCCCCAGGCCTCTCTATTCTTGCACCCCCTTTAAAATTGTACCATTTAACTTGTAACTGATTGCCGAGCATTTCTTTAACCCCCCTTCCCCCCACACACACAGTATCTGTTGAGGATTGGCGGTGTGATACTATGGAAAAGAAAATCAAGAGTTGATTCTCAAGTATCTGTCTCCTGGCCCTCCAAATGTGATATAACACAGGGATAGTAGGAAAGGAAGATGGGAGAGTATGAAGAACATAGGCAACAGGAGCAGGAGTAGGCCGCACAGCCCCTCGAGTCTGCTCCGCCATTCAAAAAGATCATGGCTGATCTTCTACCTCAACTCTACCTTCCCGCCCTATCCTCATATCCCTTGATTCCCTTAGTATCCAAAACTCGATCTCTGTCTTGAATATACTCAATGACGGAGCCTCCACAGCCCTCTGGGGCAGAGAATTCCAAAGATTCACCACCCTCTGCATGGAGAAATTTCTCCTCATCTCAGTCCTAAATGGCCGACCTCTTATTCTGAGACTGTGTACCCTAGTCCTAGGCTCTCCAGCCAGGGGGAAAACATCTTAACAAAGGAGAAGTCTAATCTCCAAAGTGCTTTCAGATAAGCAATTAAATTCATACTCTTTTTATTGCAGTGAGCATTACAGGACATTCGGCCCATCGTGCCTGTGCCGGCTCTTTGAAAGAGTTATCCAATTAGTCCCACTCCCCTGCTATTTCCCCGTAGCCCAGCAAATTTTTCCTTTTCAAGTATTTATCCAATTCCCTTTTGAAAGTTATTATTGAATCTGCTTCCGCCACCCTTTCAGGCAGCGCATTCCAGATCAGAACAACTCGCTGCATAACAAAAAATTCTCCTCATCTCCCCTTCTGGTTCTTTTGCCATTAGAATTAGTTTACAACATGGGGTCCAGCAAACCCGCTGGCCAACAATCCCAACAATTATGCTGCGATCACAGTCACTGGTGACCGCCGCCACTGACCCCCTCGGAGTAACTGACTGCTGTCACATAATCCTCCAATTGACACCCCTGTACCACCCCTTGTTGCATAAGCCACTGGAACATAAAACCTTTTTCGTATTTCTCCACGGAATAATTGCAAGGAGGAAGATTTCCTTTGTGCATTTAGTGTAATCAAATTGTAATCCTATTTCTAAACCAATTTATGATATGATTACTCATACAGAAAAACACAAATCTTTTTTCAATAAAAACAGACAAACCCCCAAAGCAGACAAATAGGAACATGGGAACACAGGAATAGGAGGAGGCCATTTAGCCCCTCCAGCCTGTTCTGCCATTCAGTGAGATCATGGCTGATCTGTGACCTAACTCCATATACCTGCCTTTGCCCCATATCCCTTAATACCTTTGGTTAACAAATATCTATCAATCTCAGATTTAAAATTAACAATTGACCCAGCACCAATTGCTGTATCTAACTTCGCCCCTGAAAGGTCCGGCTCTAATTTTTGGACTATCCTCCCTAGTCCTAGACTCCCCAACCAGCGGAAATCAAATTGGTATCGCAATCATTTTTGTCGAGTATCCCGTATCTTTTTGTGCAGGTTTGGGTATCCATATGTGCTTATACATTCTATCTTGCTAAAGAATATGTTCTTCTAAATATTGAGAGAGAGAAAGAACAAGGGAAAGGAAAAGGATGGAAGTTTTTCACGTTTTGTTTTTTACCATATTGCAAAATTTGGGGATTTAGGCTAGAAATTCCCCCCTTCATTAGTGTTGCCAACTTTGGTTGCATCTATTTCTGGAGGTTTCATTGGCCCAGAAATTCGGGTCGGGGGCTTCCTGCGGATGCAAGCCCCCGACCTGCACTTACCTAGCGCGCCGGCCGTTGAGCTGTGGGCCCCCGTGGAATTCCGATCTGGGGCCTGGTCCAGCTGCCGGCGTGCAGTGCTTGCATATCCCAGGGGCGCAGTTAGTTCGATGCATCCCCTGGGATCACGTGGGCCATGGGCAGCCAATCGGAGCAGGGAAATGCCCGTTCATAAAATTGACAGGAAGAGCTGTCAAAACTTATAAATACTACTGCCCCAAAACATCACTAAACCTTCAAATAATTTTTTTTTAAATCACATTTTTAAAATAAACTATAAATTACATGAAATAACTATTTTAAACAATAATTTAAATTTTTGAAAAAAATAATTTTATTTTTGAACAGGGCTAAAAATAAACTTACCTTGCTTTAAAGTATTTAAAAATAATAAACCTGTGGAAAAAATGCTTTAATTTTAATTAATTCACCACTTACCTTGTAAAAAGCAGGCCTTACGCCTGCTTTTTAAATGTGTAACTTCTGCAGACTTACCCTCCCGGGAAAACCGAAGTTCGATGCGCATGCGCAGCCTCTCCCGCGCATGCGTTCCACCTCTGAACCCCTTCGTTCGGGGGAACGGAAGTGCCGGTTTCCCGCGCATGCGCTGTGCATGCAGGAAACTGGCACTTCCATTGGGCCTACGGGTGAGTACCCCATGCGTACTCACCCGTGGAGACCCGAATTTCTGGGCCATTATCTGACTGCCTGCTTCCAACTGCCCCGCTTCATGGCTCCCGCTATTGGTCGCCCTACATGTCCATCCTTCCCATGCCAATTGGAAAGCCCATTGGCTGATTCTTGACTGGCCAGTCAAAACAACGTTTATTTCCCATCTGCAATATTTTTATAATAATTAATTTAAAAAAGTGTTTAAAGAAAATGAAAAAAAAAACCATGCACACAGTTTTTTTTTAAATGGTCCCAATGATTTTTCTCCTGGGTGTTGCTCGCAGCAGAGTCCTGGAGATTAATCTTCAATTCCTGGAGACTCCAGGGAAATCCTGGAGGGTTGGCAACCCCTACCCTTCATAGCCAATAAGGGGAAAATCCCCACACTTGTGTTGTTGGTGACAGACCTGACTTTGCGAGACAATTGTGACAGAACAGCCAACGAGGAAACATAGAAGATAGGAGCAGGAGTAGGCCATTCGGCCCCTCGAGCCTGCTCCGCCATTCAATGAGATCATGGCTGATCATCCAAATTCAGTACCCTGTCCCTGCCTTCTCCCCATATCCCTTGATCCCTTTAGCCTTAAGAAATATATCTAACTCCTTCTTGAATATATTTAATGAATTGGCCTCAACTGCCTTCTGTGGTAGAGAATTCCACAGGTTCACCACTCTCTGGGTGAAGAAATTCCTCCTCATCTCTGTCCTAAATGGCTTACCCCTTATCCTTAGACTGTGACCCCTGGTTCTGGACTCCCCCGCCATCGGGAACATCCTTCCTGCATCTAGTCTGTCTAGTCCTGTTAGAATTTTATATGTTTCAATGAGATCCCGTCTCATTCTTCTAAACTCTAGCGAATACAAGCCCAATCGACCCAATCTCTCTTCATACGTCAGGTATGGTTGTAACTGCAACTTTCAAATGACTGCGAGTGCATGGCTATATTGTATTGCCACGGTGCTATTGAATCAGCCCCGCCATGCAAATGGGGTAGATCTACCATGCCGAGGGTCCTGTGGACGAGAGACCCATTTGAAGTAGAATCAATAAACCTGATGCTACATGGTAAACATTGAAACATAGAAGATAGGAGCAGGAGTAGGCCATTCGGCCCCTCGAGCCTGCTCCGCCATTCAATGAGATCATGGCTGATCATCCAAACTCAGTACCCTGTCCCTGCTTTCTCCCCATACCCCTTGATCCCTTTAGCCTTAAGAAATATATCTAACGAGCCGATCTCTGCAAGCTGGCACCTTCCTGTCAATAGGCCCATACTGATTCTTGCTCTTTCCAAACATAACTGGCCTCAATCTTGAAAATCTTCTTAGCAGAGTTTGCAATTTTAAGTTTACCATTTCATTCTCCCCCTTAGTGGTGCATCCTTTACTGGCAAATGTTAGTACGGATCTTTAGTTCTATGACTGTTCTCAGATCGCAAATATTCTGTCAAGTGTCAGTGACTGTATGGGAAAAATCTATTTTTACACTTTAACTGTATATAGTAAAGATAATTCAACAGCCATTCAGTAGTCAGAGAAAGAGAGGTAATGCCCATTGTGTTATCAGACCATGTGATAAATGTCATATTGCACTGTACTGTGTTAACACCCATTGATCAAACACCCATTGTAACAGCACAACCTATTTTCTATAACATTTTAATCTTCCAATAATTTCTAAGTTAATCATTGTTTGCGGAGGCCTTTGTTAAATGAACTCACATAAAACACACTACAGTGTATCCTTGTAAGCCCGATTCATTTTTACAAAAATCTCTGCCAATCTTTCTGGCTTGTATTTAAAATAAATGGCAGATTGCCTCCCATAAAATAAGCCAGATGACTTGATGGGAACATTACCTCTGTTGGGTGTACCCGTTGCCTAGACAGATGGCGGTTTTGTTATAGTGTTTTATTTATATATGGGGTAAATCTTTGCCCCTCAAACAGAAAGATTACAGTTCGGGGAAGAGAAACACTTGATCTATCTTTTGCAACCGTGTCAGAAATGCTACCCCTATTACTACTTTCATTTCCCCTACCAGTTATTCTTATGGCCTCTGTAAGTGAGATTGCCCAGTTAGTACCATTTAGAGCCAATTTGTGCCAAATTATGAGCAGTTTTGTGTCATGGAGTCACATCAATTGGGAACTGGGTTAAGAATTTCTAAACTCAATTTGTTAAAGGCCCTTAACAGACAGACAGACAGACAGAAAGACATACATACATTATTTATAAAGCGCCTTTCACGACCACCGGATGTCCCAAAGTGCTTTACAGCAAATTAAGTACTTTTTGAAGTGTAATCACTGATGTAATGTAGGAAACACGGCAGCCAATTTACGCACAGCAAGCTCCCACAAACAGCAATGTGATAATGACCAGATAATCTGCCTTAGTGGTGTTGGTTGAGGATTAAATATTGGCCAGGACACCAAAACAGTCATCAAAAAGAAAAGCCCTTTATTCTATAATCTGCCAGTCTGTGCTGGATTCAAACCCAGCTCTGTGCTTTAAAATAAAAAATCCTCCTCTGCATTTAATATTCCCTCCAAACACTTTTGCTCACCATAGTGTATAATTCTGGATCTACGAGTGTGGAACGTGTGTTCCCTACATGATTTCAGCTGTCAAGGGATTCAGTCAAGAGCCCAGAAGACTCATACAACAAAGATAAAGTAAATGGAGCCTGTACTCAAAGGTGTGATCTTTTGGTTGGATTGGGGGGGAAGGTGGGGGGAGCAGGTTTTTATAGATCCCTGATCTTCCATATCCACTATACTCACTGTGTGTTAGTTGTGGCTCAGTGGGTAGCACTCTCGCCTCCTAAATCAGAAGACTGGTGAGTTCAAGTCCCACTCCAGAGACTTGAGCACAAATCTAGGCTGACACCCCAGTGCAACTCAACTAACACCTAAAGTTAGTTTATCTGAATATTTATCTCATTGCTGAATATAAAGCCTGGCTGTGCGCAAATTGGCTGCTGCGTTTCCTACATTACAACAGTAATATAGGAAACACTTCAAAAGTACTCCATTGGCTGTAAAGAGCTTTGGGACACCCTGAGGTTATGAAAAGTGCTATATAAATGCAAGTCTTTCTTTCTGTCTGTCTGTCTTTCATTCTTTCTTTCTTTCTTTCTCTCTCTCTCTCCAGCTGGGTCCCACCAACATCATATGCCATCCGCCAATTCGATGGACAGAAAAGGAATCCTTGGCCTTTCCCAGCCCTGCCCTTTAGCAGGCTGCTAGAATGTCCCCAAAGAATGACCCAGGTTAATTTGCCCTTCAGTCTATCCCTCCCTTTGAAGTATTTTCTTGCTTTAGCTAAACAATTTAACCATTTTCAGAAACTCACCTTGTGGCAATCCACAAGGATAGGCTTGCATCCAACTTGGGATGGATCCCAGATTTGTAACGACTTTCCACTGGAGACTCTTGTGATGCAAATTCCATTACGGGCAGCATTTTTGAACAGCATAGAAACAGGCCATTCGGTCCAACTGATCTGTGCCGGTGTTTATGCTCCACAAGAACCTCCCCTCTTCATCTAACTCTATCAACATAACATAGAAACATAGAAGATAGGAGCAGGAGTAGGCCATTCGGCCCTTCGAGCCTGCTCCGCCATTCAACGAGATCATGGCTGATCATCCAAACCCTAGCACCCGGCCCCTAGACCGACAGCCATCCCACCCAAGCCCTATCCCCGTAACCCCACGTATTTAATCCCCCCTAACACTAAGGGCCAATTTACCTAACCCGCACATCTTTGGACTGTGGGAGGAAACCGGAGCAAACCCACGCAAACACGGGGAGAATGTGCAAACTCCACACAGTCACCCGAGGCCGGATTTGAACCCGGGTCCCTGGCGCTGTGAGGCAACAGTGCTAACCACTATGCCACCATGCTGCCCTTCTATTCCTTTCTCTCTCATGTACTTATCTAGCTTCCCCTTAAATACATCTATGTTATTTGCCTCAACCAGTCCCTGTGCTAACGTGTTCCACATTCTAACCACTCTCTGAGTGAAGAAGTTTCTTCTGAATTCCTTATTGGATTTATGAGAGACTATCTTATATTGATAGCCCATAGTTTTGGTCTCTCCCACAAGTGGAAACATCTTCTCTACATCTATCCTATCGAACCCTTTCCTAATTTTAAAGACCTCTATGAGCTCACCTCTCAATTGTCTCTTTTCCAGAGAGAAGAGCCCCAGCCTGTTCAGCCTTTCCTGATAGTTATAAGCTCTCAGCTCTGGTATCATCCTTGTAAATCCTTTTTTGCACCTTCTCCATTTTCTGCAATATTTCTGTCTCCTTTGCAGCAGCAATGGGTGGAGGGAGGGGAAGTAGATAGGGTTCCATTACGATATTTGTAAAATCTATGAATGTCGCCGTTGTATGGTCATTATAGAATGTGCTGCTTCACATGAAAATAATTTAGCTCCAGAAACCAATGTTATTTTACTCAAAGTAGCACCATCGTACAGAAAGATATCACCTGGGCAGCTTGTATCTCTGATTAAGTAAGTCATTTTATTTCCAATTTCCAAATGACTGTCCTGAAAAATCAGCTTTAAATATATTTCTGACAACTTGCAAGGATCGATTTCTGCCCCCCCCCACCCCCCGCCAAAACGCTGCACTGTAGGCCACAATCCAGGCTCAGAAAGGTCAAAAGGTCAACCAGGTTCAAGTGGTGAGGTTTTGTTGTGCCTTTTGTGTTAAGTTAAGTTAAGAGAAAGCATTAGGTCCTTGAAATGATGATGTAATATTAGAAGACAAGCAATTACAGGAAACTCTCTGGTATCCGGCGCCAACGGGACCAGGATGGTGCCGGTTGATTAAAAATTCCGGATGACGGAGAGGGTTATCTACCGAGGTTATTTTTAACAAACAAAGGGTCAGACTCCTGTTATTGAGGTGTTTGGACTTCCGACAGCGCCAAGAAGCCGAGTAGTGGCAGTTTGGAGAACTACCCCCACTGACTAACTCGGCCACCACGGGAGACTCGGACTCTGATTCGGCAACTTTTCCGGTTATTGAGGTGTTTTCAGAGTATGAATTTTGCCGGTTAATAGAGAATTCTGGATATTTAGGTGCTGTTTAAACGAGAGTTTCCTGTCATGTGTTTGTAAAAAAAATCCTTTGTCTATCTTTTTAATGACTGTGTTAACAGATTAAAATTATATTGCTTAATGTCTCCGATAAGATGGTGGACAAAGAAAGTAAATACAGACACATCGAAAGAAAGATAGACAGACTTGCATTTATATAGCACCTTTCACGACCTCAGTGCTTTATAGCCAACTAAGTACTTTTGAAGTGTAGTCACCAATGTTCCCTCTCATTTTTTTTCCGTGCACGGTCCCGTTAACTGGCTGAGTGGCCCTGCAGCTTAGCGGGAATGTTGGTAGTCACTGTTGTAATGTAGGAAACGCGGCAATGTTGGTTGAGGGATAAATATTGGCCAGGACGGCGGGGAGAACTCCCCCTGCTCCTCTTCAAAATACTGGCCATGGGATCTTTTACATTCACCTGAGAGGGCAGACGGGGCCTCGTTTTAATCATTCGCACACCAATATCGACCAGTGGAATTTGAAGACTCAGGAAAATTGGTCATAGCTCAGAGCACATGCATCAGGAAATAAAATCCACCCATAATGGACCTTCAGCTTCTTAAAAAGAGAAACGACAGCTTAAAAGTTTTCACCAGAACACTGACAACATAAATGGACTGAATACTTTTGGAATAGCAACTTTTGAATGGTAGCTAACTAACTGGATGTAGTCAGTTCGACTCTTCCAAAAAAGACTGTCAGTTTGATGGATACTATTCCCATGAGCTGCATGAGTTATTTGACAGGAGTCCTTTTGCCAGCTGGTTTCATGTCACAATCTTTTACTTTTTTCATTCATTTCTTTCTTGTATCGAAAATGACAGGCGAACTATTTGGAGGGCTATGTTTACATTTTCACATCTACTGCTGACAGATGGTCATCATTTGAAATGCTGGAGAAGATGGGTGAAAGACGGATGATTCCACCTTTCAAATGGAAACTCTCAATTTAAGGAAGCTTTATTTTTTTACAGATTTTTTTTTGTTTGATGGGCCGTTTTAACCAGGGGGGGAAATTGAACTCACGGTTGTCTGTTTTGCGCCTGAGAAACGTTGCGGCCAGAGGAGTTGGAAATTGGGCAGGGGCCCCTTGGCCACTTATTGATGCCCCAGGAAAGTCTGATACCATATTCAACAACAACTTGCATTTATATAGCACCTTTAACGTAGTAAAATGTCCCAAGGGGCTTCACAGGAGGGTTATCAAACAACATTTGGCACCGAGCCACATATTAGAAATAAAATCAGAAAATGCTGGAATATACTCAGCAGGTCAGGCAGCTTCTGTGGAGAGAGAAACAAAGTTAATGTTTCAGGTCGATGACCTTTCATCAGAACTGGAACAATTTAGAGATGCAACAGGTTTTAAGGAAGTACACAGGCAGGGAAAGGGGGGAATGGGAGGAAAGAACAAAAGGGAGGGTCTGTGATAGGGTGGAAGGCAGGAGAGATTAAATGACAAAAGCGATGACGGTGCAAGGCAAAAGCGGGTGGTAATGGGACAATAAAACAAAGATGGGTCTAAATCTAAGGAGATATTAGGAAATGGCCCAGAAATTCGTGTCGGGGGCTTCCCGCGGGTGCAAGCCCCCGACCTACACTTACCTAGCGCGCCGGCAGTTGAAGCCTGGGCCTGCGTGGATTTCCTGTCTGTGGCCCGGTTCAGCTCCCGGCGCGCTGTGCTTGCGTGATCCAGCGGCGTACTTAGTGCGATGCATCGGCTGGGATCACGTGAGCACTAGGCAACCAATCGGAGGATGCAAAAGTTCATTCATGAGTTTGACAGTAAGAACTGTCAAACTCATGAAAACTCCGGGCGCCCAAAACAGTACTTAAACTTGAAATAAAATTTTTAAAAAATCACACTATTTAAATGAACTATAAATAACTTTAAATAACTATTTTAAACAATAATTAAAATTTTTGAAAAAAATAATTTTATAAAAAATCGGGGCTAAAAATACATTTACCTTACTGTAAAGTCTTTAAAAATAATAAACCTGTGGAAAAAAATTCTAATTTTAATTAATAGACCACTTACCTTTTAAAATTAAGTCCTTACATCTGCTTTTTTAAAGTGTAAAAAGTGGAGGCCTTCACGCACGGGCAAACCTGGAAAAAAAAAGGAAGTTCAACGCACACGCGCAGACTCCTGCGCGCACGCATTCGACCTCTGAACCCCTTGGTTCAGAGGATCAGAAATGCCGGTTTCCCGTGCATGCGCTGTGCATGCACGGAAAACCGGCAATTCCACCGGTCCCACGCGTGAGTACACGGTGCTTACTCGCGCGTTGGGACACTAATTTCTGGGCCATTAGGACATGCGATCAAAGAGGTAGGTTTTAAGGAGCGCCTAAAAGAGAAGAGCGAGATAGAGAGCCGGAGAGGTTTAGGGAGGGAAATTCAGATCTTGGGGCCGAGGCAGCTGAAGGCACAGCCGCCAATGGTGGGGCAAAGGAAATCAGAGATGTGCAAGAGTCCAGAATTGAAGGAATGCAGAAATCTGGGAGAATTCTAGGGCTGGGGGAGGTCACAGAGATAGGATAGTTTGCTCCAGGAACTAGACTACTTTAAAACATGTCCAACTGTCAATAGAGCTCAAGAATTCAAAGTAAAAGCTTTGATCAAAACTCATAATAATCAATGTGAATGGTGAAATGTGATCAGGTGAAGTGCTCTTAAATTTGCCTTGAAGCAATGTCACTGAGGGGGTGGTCAGGTGATCACATGATCACTGCTGAAACCTCACTTCCATAATCTGAAGCTCTGATAGTGTTACAAATGGACTGTTTGTGTTCTGAAGCAGGGTTGTGAGCCCCAATTTTTAACCCTGCTCATCGGCGAGAACGGTGCATGCAAGGGTTAAAATGGCGGGCGTTCCTGATGCGTTCGCGCATGCCGCCATTTTAACCTCCGCTGATTCGGGCCACAGGCAGGTGGGGATTGTTCCTTCGGAGGTCCCTGACGGAGGTCTCCTTGCCGCCCAAATTCCCGCTGCCGCCCACTGGCCTCCACGGCATCCCCGCTGGGCTTCGGGCGGGAATCGGAGTGGCGGCTTCAGCGGTCAGGGTGGGCAGTGCCTGATCGACACTTCAATGACCAACCTCCGATGCCTGCTGGAGAAAGCGAATAAAATGGGGGCAAATATAGGATTTTATTTAAAAATACACAAAAATAAATACAATAACTGAGACTAAATTGCAAGTGCAGTGAAATTGTTGCTGAAAAATCACCAACCCTGAGCACTTTTGTATATTGGCGATCGTTCATTACAAAAAATGAAGAATAATTTTGATGGCTTTTATCAAGACATACTGGGGAGTGAATTTGGGAGCGCCCTCCCCCCCGCACGTCGATATTCCCCCACGCATGAATGGTGTGGTAAGAGGAGCCCGGGATATTGGGCCTTAGACCTTGTCATCTTAAAGGTGGCGCTGTAGTAGGAGCCGCACCAGGTAAGGTCCTCCAAAGACACCTCTTGTTTTGTCCTTTCCCAGTTTGGCAGGTGGCCTACTTTCAGCTGGTAATGTGTGCACGCTTCTTTCCTGCCATTTTGGGGCCTTAGGAGGCTGCCTAGCGCCTAAATAAAAGATGCTGCTCACCTCAATTTAGCCCCCCACTATCATTCACTGCCACATTCAGATAGTTCTGAAAGATCGGCTAAAAACATTGAGTCATGGATGAATAAGCCACCATCCCTTGTGTTGTGCATGTCCACTTTCACTGGAAGTGAAGAGTAGAAATGAAGCATTGAATATAACACGAAAGACTCTCTGATAGGAGATGTGACTGATTTTTTATAATGCAGATAATATGCGATCTTTAACTTTTATTTTATTTTCTACAATGCAAAACTGAAATACTTTTTAGTCAATTATAGAGGGGCTCAACTGTTGTTATACGACCAAGAGAAACAAAGTTCAAGAGGATTATATTTTTGTCAGCTGTGCTCTGAGATTAGATCTCCCTTCCAAATTCACTGAAGTCATCCATTATTGTGAGCACTATATGCACTGTAGGGTTTTTATTTTATAAGAATTACTTTTCTTGTTATTACAGATCCATCACTTTGTCTCGATTTCTTCTTGCCTTTGCCACTACCTGAAGAATGTTGAATTGAGGTTGTAGGTCCTTGAGTTTGACCAGCTTACTTTATAAAGTGACTTGCAGGAACAAATGACTGCCCCTGTGCACATTGGGGTAGAACTCCGTCATCATTTTACCCTCTGCCAAAAATGGGGGCAAGAATTGACCAGGATAACTGAGAAATGAGCAATGCCATATTGGCCCCCTTGCGTGTGCCAATGAGGGGCCAAGCCGTTCATTTTCAGGTCCCTCTGAGAAATTCGACTTCTCGGGTTTTTCCTGGTGTGGCTGTGGCCTAGGAGCCTCTCGCCACCAAAAAGGTCAAATTTAAATTTTAATTCTTTTAAAAAATAATTTGTGAGGCACAGGAGTGCCCCTCCTGGCTCCACAGCACCCCTGCTGGCCACAATCAGCCCCTCCAGCTGTCCTCCGCCCCCTACCCCCGCCCCGGTACTTACCTGAGGAGGCAGTTGGCTCAAAGTTCACTCCTGCACAAGGTCGGGTTGTCAACTCTGATTGGACGTATTCCTGGAGGTTTCATCACATGACCTCCTGCCCCCTCCCCCCCCCTCCGGCCTCCAACCACCCCGCCCTGGTCTAACGACCTTTTCTTTCGCATCTCCGATATTTTTATAACTAATAATCGAAAATGTTCAAAGAAAATGAAAAGAACGCACGTTTGTTTTTTCTATTGCCCCTCTGCCGGGGTTGCTCACAGCAGTCTCCAGGAGATTAACCTTTAATTCATGGAGACTCTAGGTCAATCGTGGAGGGTTGGCAACCCTGTCGCACGGACAAGCTGCCCGTTGAGGCGCAGAAGGCCCAATTCAGGTAGGCCTCAGGCCTTCCGGTTCGGGCGCGTGTTGCTCCAGCACTGTCGCTTTCACGCTCGGAATAGGGGTGTCGATGAATTTCTACCCCGTTATATCCTACATGCCACGCCAGCTTTTGTGAATCTCGCACTTCATTTCGCAAGAGGCTGGGATGAAAACTTCCTACCGCTCCCATCACTTTACACACAATAAGTATGTTGTGGAGTAGAAATCGCAACTTAGAAAAAAAAAGAATGGTTCCGAATCGATCTTAATAAAATGTCATTTAATTTGGGGTAGATTTAAAACAAAATCCAAAATTCAGGAAGATGCTTCTATTCAGGAATGACTGTTAAGGTCATTTCAAAATTCTGAGGGGTTTTGATAGAGCAAGTAGGGAGAAACTGTTTCCTGTGGCTAGTGGGTCAGTGACCAGAGGTCATAGGTTTAAAATCACCGGCAAAAGAACGAGAGGGGAACTGAGGAGACATTTCTTCACACAGAGGGTTGTTTAGATGCGGAATACACTACCCGAAAGGGTGCGGGAATCAGATTCCATAGCAACTTTCAAAAAGCAGTTCGACATGTATTTGAAGAGGACCAATTTGCAGGGTTATTGGGGAAAATGCTGGGGTGAGGAATTAATTGGACTGCTCTTTCAAAGAGCCGGCACAGGCACGATGGGCTGAATAGAAACATAGAAGATAGGAGCAGGAGTAGGCCATTCGGCCCCTCGAGCCTGCTCCGCCATTCAATTCGATCATGGCTGATCATCCATATTCAGTACCCTGTCCCTGCTTTCTCCCCATATCCCTTGATCCCTTTAGCCTTGAGAAACATATCCAACACCTTCTTGAATATATTTAATGTATTGGCCTCAACTGCCCTCTGTGGTAGAGAATTCCACAGGTTCACCACTCTCTGGGTGAAGAAATTCCTCCTCATTTCTGTCCTAAATGGCTTGCCCCTTATCCTTAGACTGTGACCCCTGGTTCTGGACTCCCCGACCATCGGGAACATCCTTCCTGCATCTAGTCTATCTCGTCCTGTTAGAATTTAATAAGTTTCGATGAGATCCCCTCTCATTCTTCTAAACTCCAACGAGTACAAGCCCAATCGATCCAATCTCTCCTCATACGTCATTCCTGCCATCCCAGGTATCAGCCTGGTGAATCTTTGTTGAACTCCTTCCATGGCAAGAACACCCTTCCTCAGAATGGCCTCCTTCCACACAGTAAGATTCTATGATTCTAAGGTACAAGTCATGGCCAAGATAAAGCACATCTTGTAGGAACAGTTAAGTATATATATATATATATTTATTAACTATATTTGAAAGTCTGTTTACAATGGTTTCCTGCCCAAGGGATTATCAAGGAGATCCCATAAGCTTCAGGCTACACAATAAAAACAACACAAATCAAATCCAATACCAATCACCACAGTGTCGTTGCTAAATATTTCTCATTGTTTTGTTTAGCGCTGCTATCTGTAATAACATCAGGCTGGGTTAGAATTGCCAACTCTGGCTGGAGGTATTCCCAGTTTCACACATGATTTCCCACCTTCCGCCGCCCCGCCCCCACGCTCCCACTATTAGTCAGTTGACACGTCCGTCCTCAAGGCAATATTTTTCGTAGCTGAAAACAAAAGTGTTCAAAGGAAATGAACAAAACGCACCATTATTTTTAATGCCCCTATGATTTTTCTCCCAGGTCGCTTGTAAGAGTGTAGCAGGAGATTCATCTTTATTTAATTCCTGGAGACTCCAGGACAATGCTGGAGGGTGAGCAACCCTAGGCTGGGCATTCTCACACGTGATCAGATTGAACTGTAATATTTCCCTCTCGGGAAGCAAAATGCTGACATGTTAAAAATGCCCCTCGTGTAGATTGAATTGTTAATTCGCAAGATGGTCTTAAGTCAAACTATCGTTTGGTAGTCGAGTACTTTGATTTCAAGTGTTGAACAAGGATTCTTCCGCCAGGGTGGGAAGGAGAGGTGGGACCTGTGGTTTAGGAGAAGATTAACGTCTATCTCCCAGGAGCAGCTAGTTGTATGAGCTAAGCAAACAATAATGTAACAATAATGCCACTGGGGTATCAAGCAGAGTTTGATAACTGCAATGTTAACCATCAACCACAGAAACAAATGCAGATTTTTAATCTGTTTTTATAAAGATCTTTTTACTTGTGTCTGCCATTTGACCCTCCATTCTCTCTTCTTTCTAACTCTCTTGCTGCTCTTTATATAGTTTTTTTATAACTTAAGCCCATTTATCCATGTTCTCTATACTTTTCATATTGTTCTGGTTCCCATGCTCCGTTTTGAAGGCGGGAGCATATTTTACAAGAAATTAGCCTCTGATTGACTAATACAATGGCCCAGAAGCTGTTAATATTTTTGTTCACCCAATCGAAGGGCCTAAAGAGTGAAGACTGAGCAGCCCATCTATGATGTGTAAAGACGTTAAGAAACAGACCAGTCTGTCGACGAACAAGTGAAGTCGTCAGTGTCCACAGAGAAATGACGTACTAGGATGGGTAAACTCCCCCTCGGTGCACTAAAAGTTAATGGTATCAAAAAGAGTATGTATAGTAGCTGTGAAACACATTGGCCTCGACTTTCCGCTAGGGGGGCGCAATCAAGAAATACGCCCGGAATGCGCTGGACGCCGCGTCGGTCTTGTTGAGGTTAGGCCCAAGTTTCTGCTCAAACTCATTTGCATAAGCCTGAACGTAAACTCTCCCGTGAATCAGTCAACGGAACACATGTACTTGAAAAAGAAAACCCCAACGGATTGATGGAAAATAGTGGCAGAATCTCATCGGTGCCCGGTGCAGGGTGCAAAGGTGGCAACACATGCTCAAACTGGGCAGCCGCAGGGCGTTGGTCCCCGAAATTGGACTCACTGGGGGCAATCTAGACTTTGTGCCACACTACAAAATGGGTGATAGCGAATGGGCAGCTCCTTTTACATCTGTCCTGATTATTTATTTCTATTGAAGTCAATGGACTCCACGCAGTGCGGGTTCTACCCCCTTAATCTTAATAATAATAATCAACTTTATTGTCATTGTTAGTGCACAAGTGCAGTACAACGAAATGTAGGCTTGCGGCTCCCGAGAGTGTACATTTAGATTAAGATCTTGAACTACATCGCGTATGATTCACCTGCTTCGCCAATCCTCCAAACATGTCTTTTTCCTTTTTTGCATCATTCCTTTCATAGCAAGTATATGAAAAATAAACCAGTGAGCAGTAGCAATGCCGTTTCCAGTTACAGTACTTCAAATGCTGACTAGGTCCAGTGCACATCCCAAATTGTCTATTTTGGTCGCGAGCCAATTAACAACACAGATGAATTTGCAAAAAATCTTTTGGTTCTAATATTTCATTTACATCAAGATTAGTGGGTGATTCTCGAGGCTGCTTTGCCCTTTCTTACTGATTATTCATAATTCTATATATGCATCGCTAATAGCACTCTTTTTGTATCATTTTTCAAAATCCATTGTCAGGGGTGATTCTTTTATCTTGTTGCAGGTTAGCAGCACAGGGCTTTGTAATAAGACCATTCCAACACCTGCCCCGTGGGAGCTGTGTCACGTGAACCGCAGATTTCTGATATCTATTGTGCTGCTGTGCTTCTGTCCGACGTGGGGTCGTGAACTTTAGACTCAATAATAATAGCTAGAAAGAAATGCTGGAGGAAGGAAATGCTTTAAACCGCGAGCGGGTGCAGGCTGAAGTGGAAACTGCAGACTTGCTGCTCAGCTTTCAGAGCTCCCAGGTACTTGCAGTAAATTATGCAAAACAGTAACGACTGAAAATAATATTCTCTTTTTTTTATTCATGACGTCGGTTCGTCAGTGCAGATGAACCGATGAGTAAAATATAAGTTGTGTTTAAAAACGTAATTGCTGATCTGCTCAACCTGTGCGGGAAACAAAAAAAAAAACCCAACTGACTGAACTCATATTTTTTTATTAAATGGTAGTGCTTATTGCATTGGTGAACTTTTAAAACCGCATTCTGCAACTTGTCATTCTGTATAATGGGATTTACACGTGACTGGCATGTGGAGGGCAATAGTTTGAGTATTACTGTTGCGTTGAAATACTGCTTTTTTAATTGCTGTAATTATTAAAAATGCGCACACAGAAATACATATTATCCGCAAACATACACGTATGGAAATAATACATATATGTCATAAACTGACAATCAGATGTATATAAATAACACACATGGGCACACAGACTTGTATTTCTCATACACACCATAATCATACGTATATAAATAATAATACACATACATATGTGTGTCATACACACATCACACGTTATAATACACACATATGTAAATACATTATGCACATATACTTTTATACACACACATCTGTTTCTGATATGCTGAGGGAAAATGGCTGAAGCCTTCCTTTACACAGCATCGGAAGATTTTAAAACGGATTTTAATAGTCCAAACTGGTGCTTTGCTTGTTCACCCGCTTACAATGAGTCGGAAACACTGATTTGTGTTTCTCCCCCCACCCCACAAGAAAGAATCACACTCCATTGAAGTTCAAACGCACACACAGTTTGTAAACATCGACAATTCAGCCATTTATGTCTGAGGTCACACAGATTGTAATAGATCCGCCACCTACTGTGTGTACGTTTTGTATGACTCTGAGCCCCGGTGATGAAAACCCGACTGACATTACACTCAAGCGCTCGGCCAAATGCCTGTAATCTCCCGGGCCTGCTCATCACTCAGTCAGGGAAATATAAAGACACCCTTGAGTTGGGAGGTTAATTTTCCAACTTCTGCTAATGCCCTCCCGTGTGAGTGGAAATCATTATTTCACATTTCTTGGGAGCAAAAAATTCTGCAGTACACAGTTCTCACTTTTTGGAAATGTCCCCAGGATTGTGTTCAAAACCAGACATTCTGGAGCGTTCAGTGAATGAAGAATAAGAATCTGATTTTCATGTTCCGAATTACTTGCCAAAGTCAGGCAGTTGCCAGCAATTTCTTTCACTCTTTGAGAAAAACAGTGATGAAGGGGAGTGACCATTGATAAAGGGGGCTGACCATTGATAAAGGGGACATGAACATTGATAAAGGGGACTGACCATTGATAAAGGGGAGTGACCATTGATTAAGGGGACATGAACATTGATAAAGGGGAGTGACCATTGATAAAGGGGAGTGACCATTGATAAAGGGGAGTGACCATTGATAAAGGGGAGTGACCATTGATAAAGGGGAGTGACCATTGATTAAGGGGACATGAACATTGATAAAGGGGAGTGACCATTGATAAAGGGAAGTGACCATTGATAAAGGGGACATGACCATTGATTAAGGGGACATGACCATTGATTAAGGGGACATGACCATTGATAAAGGGGCATGACCATTGATAAAGGGGTGTGACCATTGATAAAGGGGTGTGACCATTGATAAAGGGGACTGACCATTGATAAAGGGGATTGACCATTGATATTGGGAGTGACCATAGATAAAGGGGAGTGACCATAGATAAAGGGGAGTGATCATAGATAAAGGGGAGTGACCGTTGATAAAGGGGCATGACCATAGATAAAGGGGCGTGACCATTGATAAAGGGAAGTGACCGTTGATAAAGGGGAGTGACCATTGATAAAGGGGACATGACCATTGATAAAGGGGAGTGACCATTGATAAAGGGGAGTGACCATAGATAAAGGGGAGTGACCATAGATAAAGGGGAGTGATCGTTGATAAAGGGGAGTGACCATTGATAAAGGGGAGTGACCATTGATAAAGGGAAGTGACCATTGATAAAGGGGAGTGACCGTTGATAAAGGGGAGTGACCGTTGATAAAGGGGACATGACCATTGATAAAGGGAAGTGACCGTTGATAAAGGGGAGTGACCATTGATAAAGGGGACTGACCATTGCTAAAGGGGAGTGACCATTGCTAAAGGGGAGTGACCATTGATAAAGGGGACTGACCATTGATAAAACGGAGTGACCATTGACAAAGGGGAGTGACCATTGATAAAGGGGAGCAACCAACGATAAAGGGGAGTGACCATTGATAAAGGGGAGTGACCATTGATAAAGGGGGGTGACCATTGATAAAGGGGAGTGACTATTGATAAGGGGAGTGACCATTGATAAAGGGGAGTGACCATTGATAAAGGGAAATGACCATTGATAAAGGGGAGTGACCAACAATAAAGGGGACTGACCATTGATAAAGGGAAATGACCATTGATAAAGGGGAGTGACCAACAATAAAGGGGACTGACCATTGATAAAGGGGACTGACCATTGATAAAGGGGAGTGACCAACAATAAAGGGGAAGTGTCAAACTTGGCTCAGTGGGCAGCACTCTTGCCTCTGAGTCAGAAGGTTGTGGGTTCAGCTCCCACTGCACGAACTGAGTATATCTACTAGTCTGATACTTCACTGTCGTACTGATGGAGCACTACATTGTTGGAGGCACCATTTTTTGGATGCGATGCTAAGTTGAGATCCCACCTGCCTGTTCTCCTGGTGCCCTGTAAAAGATTTATCCCTCAATTATCACCACCAAAACAGATTAACTGCTCACTTATCTCATTTGCTGTTTGTGAGATTTTACCTAAATTGGTTGTGTAACAGCAATGACTCCACTTCAAAGGTACGGCATTGACTGTGAAGAGCTTTGGGATATCCTGAGGATGTGAAAAGTGCTACATAAATGCAAGTTTTAAAATAAAATTTTAAAGTGATCCTTAAACCAGGTATACAATTACATCTTTTAATACATGAATGTCTTTTATTGGATGGCCATCTTAGTTGTTGCTGATATTTGGAATTGTTCATTTTAAAGCTCAGATTCAGGATAGTAGATTCAAAAGTGTGAACAGATTAAGATTTGCTGCTTTGCAACCATCATCTGAGAGAATGTACTTCGTGTCCAAAATTACTCATTAGAACACTTCTGACTTAAGTCATTGAATGTCATTAATAGGGAAGTACTCGGCAAAGTATGTCTCCCGACTGCGAGGGGGGAGGAGGGAGGTGGAGTGAGTGCGTTACCCCAGGCTAGTTTAATGAAACTCCTAATGAGTGTGTACAAAGCAGCACTGTGAGATGCCTAGAGCAGGCCACCTCCCTGCCCTGTCAGATAGAATGTAGAATGTGGCCCAGAGATGCACGAGGAGTCACCAACATTTTATTGAACCCTACTTTTACAGAATGCACTTCTGCACAAATCTGTGATGCATGCAGTATCTGACATGAGAAAGATGCAGTGTGCATTTTAATGTGTGCAGCCCAGGATTTCTAGGGGTGGGGGGGACAAGTGAATCTGCCCATAGAACCAGTTCCACCCAATCTGACCATAGGTAACAGCTCTGAATGCTTGCACAAAGAACACATAATAATGTCATTCATACTGCAAAATTAGCACTGGAATGAGACCAAGCACAGACTGTACTCCAGCGTGAATTTGTCAGTGTAAACACTTGCCAAATGACACACTCCAAACTCATGTCAGTATGAAAGTGCTTGCCTCCGCGGGCAAGGACAGATGCCAGTGAGAGTTTGGAGACAGCTATGTGAGAAGAGTTGAAAGTAGCGCCTCGCTTCTTTGCTGCCCGTCAGACAGTACCCGCTAGACGGATCCCAGATGTTTCCGTCGATCCTGGCCGCAACACATAACACGCGCAGGCCATTTTAAACTGAAAGAAGTCAGAAACCTAATTCAGTCAAATGCTTTTTACTATAATTGCGGATAAGAAACCTCGAAAGCTTAGAGCGAATGTGCCCGAGACTAATATTTGCACAAACTGCAGAGCCACACTCGCAGTAAATTGACAATTTTTCTCCATAAGGTGCCCCATGTTCTTAATTGAAATGATGGCAATTTTGTAACCGTGGCCCTTCCACGCCCAGCTCCGAACTCACTGCTGAAAACAGCTTAAGGTCAAATCACTTGCTTCTTTTGTCCTACATGGGCATTTGCAAATAAAGGGCCTAATGCTTGCTTGAGGTCCGCTCTCCAAGATTGGTTTGCCCTGAGGTGGCCAGCGCCATCGTGGGCTACACTCAGAGAAACCAGCCCAAGGGATCGCCTGCAACAAAGATGGTAAGTTACTTACTCCTGCTGCTCCCAACCCTGATCCTCCCCCTCCTGATCCATGGACTGTCGCCGCCCCCCATCCCCCACCCCCACCCCCTAGGCAACTTTTCCGACCCCCACCCCCAATTGTCCTTCACCCCACCCCCCGGCAACAAATCCTTATCGTGGACTCTCGGTTTTCTCCCCCCCCCCGCCACGAGCCCCGATCGCCCTCCTGTTGGCCCCCCGCAGCTCCAGGCCACCTGGCCCGATCTGCGGTCCCCCATTCCTGAATCGATACCCGGACTCACTTACCTTTAGTCTTCATCCAATCTCTGACGGTGGGCCGTTGAGTTGCACCAGCTCGATTACAATGAGTTCCAAGGCCTAATATCTCGGGAGCCTCAGACCTCACCATTCAGGCACAGGGTATTTGCCCTGAGTGCCATAAATGGGTGCTCCCAAATTCTGGGACCACAATTTGCATATGCAGGGACCCTAATGCCTGTTTTATCAGATCAGATGCCCTTCAGGCCTTATTAGGGTGCAGGATGCTTGTCCCTGAAATTGGCACTTGCTGTGCCCGTTTTACACCTGTAAAATGGGTGCAACGAGCTCCAGTGTCTACCCCAGTATGTCATAAAGTGGGCTTCTTGTCATTGCAACTGGAAATAGTGATGGTTAAGAGATTACTTTTTCTTCTGTCATTTGTGTACCTCATTCTGCTTGCAGCCTAGTAGGGTTATGTGTGTGCGTGCATATTCAATTTCTGAGAGTCTAGGTCCTAAGCTCAGGAGAACTCCATGTCTCTGGTGATCAGCCAATTCCTTAATCACTACCATGGTGCAACACTCACCTCTGAGTCAGAAAATCGTGAGACTTGAGCACATAATCCAGGTTGACACTTCAGTGCATTAATGAGGTCCTCTCAAGTGGATGTAAAAGATCCCACGGCACTATTTTGAAGAAGAGCAGGGGAGTTCTCCTCAGTGTGCTGGCCAATATTTACCTCTCAGCCAACATCACTAAAACAGATGATCTGGTCATTATCACATTGCTGTTGTTCAAATTGGCTGCCACGTTTCCTATATTACAACAGTGACTGCACTTCCAAAGTATTTAATTGGCTGTAAAATACTTTTGGATCTCCTGAGGTTGTGAAAGGCACGATATAAATGCAAGTCTTTCTTTATTCTTTTACCATTCCTTCTCTGACCACCCAACATCTCTTTTCTCTTTCAGTGGGCTGGTTGCACTCACTGAAGCTCTCTGGGGGCTGCCTTTTCCCACAGAACCTTTCCGCTCGGTTTAATGATATTTTCTAAATTAATTAATCAATTTCTTTCCTTCCTTCCTTCCTTCCTTCCTCCTCTTTTTCTCCTTCCTTTTCTTCTTCTTCTTCTTCTTCTTCTTCTTCCTCTTCCTCCTCCTCCTCCTCCTCCTCCATCTCCTCCATATAATTCAATGTTTTTTGTCCAATGTAAGTTTACCACTTGTGGTGAGCTAGCTTTCAAATAAAACATCAATCAGAGTCACTTGACCCTTGATAATGACTGAGAGTAACTAAGGCAAAATGGCAGATCAAACTTACATCCCATATTTGGGGGACAGGAGCTCCATAGTTTAATAAAAAATAGTTCATTAAAAAAAGTAGTAAATCATGAGCTCCCAAAGTTGCTTGCCTACAGAATTCTAGAATTGATAAAATAAAAGTAGAATAGAGTGAAGCAAAGGATTAAGGAAAGTCATGTGACTCATAGATTTCAGAAGGGCGGTAAGTGATCCAAAATTATGGTCTGAACAGCAAATCGAAGATGCAGACATACTGCCTGAAGAAATGTAACCATACCTTTCTCCTTAAACTAGGCTTGTATTCTCTGGAATATAGAAGGTTAAGGGGTGACTTGATTGAGGTTCTTAGGATTTTGAAAGGAATTGGCAAGGTCGATAGAAAGAAACCCTTTGCCGCTGGCTGGGGAGTCTAGGAAAAGGAGACATAACCTTAAAATTAGAGCCAGGCCATTCAGGAGAGAAGTTAGGAAACACTTTTTCATGTAAAGGGTGGAAAAAGTGTGGAACCCACTCCCACAAGAAGCAGTAGGTGCTAGCTCAATTAATAATTTAAAATCTGAGATCGATAGAGTTTTGCTAGACGAGCGTATAAAAGGATGCAGAGCGAAGGCGGGTGGATAGAGTTAAAATCAGCCATGATCTCACTGAATGGCGGAACAGGCTTGAGGGGCTGAATGGCCTGCTCCTTTTATTATGTTATTTTCACAAGGGAGGAAAGGGCACATCTTCTGAGCCCTCTGTGCTATTTATTTTACGATGTACCTTCCACCATCCCATTCGCTGTATGAGAAGATCAGCAAAACGTGCTGTAAGCTGTTACAACCTGGATGTAAATAGCGCATTAAGGAGCATAATAAGTCATATCTAATTTTCATTGTCCATTGTGTCTGTATTCAATCAGATTTTGTCTGTAAAAATTTAGTTCATTGTCTGATACACTAATCGAGAACAAAGGAGAATTTATTACCGAAGTGCTAATGATTATGCCTGTAATTAGTAACAATGCAAAATACAAGTTTGTGGTAATGGTCTCAAAAGGAGAATTGAACCAGAATAACTATCCCACAATAGGTGCTGGCAGGATGCTAACATTATTGCAGACAGGACAACTCCCTTTCAGCACTTTCATTTCTTTTTCAAATTGTAGATTCAGATCTGATTTTTGAACGTGAATTTTATCCACAACAAAAGACTCTCAGCCACACCATGGGCAGAAAACTAAGCAGGTTACATAGGATTATCGCCAGCTGCAAGTTTCACCATGGTCAGTTCTTCCAGGACGTTCCCCAGGAGATGTTCCCACTTTCATGACCGGGACACCAGATCTGACGAGCTGGATCCTGGATCGAAACTCTAAACGTCTGAATTATTACTCTTGGATCCAATATTTTTGTCTACATTTCCAAGGACCCCAGCTTCATGGCTTGCCCCAGCAAACATTCGTTTTGCCTGGATTTGTGCTTCTAGCTTCGTCTGATTGACGTTCCCAGATTCTGAAGCAATGCCATAGGTTGCTTCCTACGGATACATTGCTGAGTGGTTTTCTGATGAAGGGTTACATCCAAAATGGTAACCGACCTTTCTCTTTCAGGCGTTGCTCAAACTGCGCAAACATTTTCCAGCATTTTCTGTTGCTCATTTGAGCCATAAAATTGTGTTTTAAGAGGTCAGCTGCTGCACTGAGAAGCCTTTGGAGTGCACAGGAGGTAATGTAGAATAAGTACATGGCTGACACCTTCATTTTGAGGCCTGGGAGATAAAGTCAAACTGGCTAGCTGTCGCATTGCTGACCAAAATCTGCCAACCATAACTCAAAGTTGCATGTCAATTATGTTTGGCAAAATAGCTTGTAGAAAACCACAGCTGAATAGATTTATTTTGCCCATTTAGGCAATAGGCAGTAAATATATAAATATGAGTATGAATGAGAGAGGACAGAACATAAGAACATAAGAACGTAAGAATTAGGAGCAGGAGTCGGCCATACGGCCCCTTGAGCCTGCTCCACCATTCAATAAGATCAAGGCTGATCTTCGACCTCAAATCCACTTTCCCGCCCGATCTCCATATCCCTTGATTCCCTTAGAGTCCAAAAATCTATCGATCTCAGCCTTGAATATACTCAATGGGCTGGATTTTCATTGAGGAGTCGGGTAGGAGGCGGGACCACAACGTTCGGGGTTGTAGTCCCGCCTCCATCGAGTTCTAGCCAACCCACGCGATTTTGACTTGATTGACCTTGTTGAGCCCGCCTAGCGGGCTCAGCAGGCCAATTAAGGGCCACCTGGCAACAGGTGATGTCACAGATTGATATTTCATCTGTCAAGACCTTTTGACAGATGAAATATCAGCATTCAACAACTGTTTGAAGCTGTCAAACACTGACAATCTGTATAAGTTAATTCCTTCCTGTCAGAATGATTTAGAGATCTCCCCGGAACAGAAAGCAGAATGCTGGAACTTTTGACAGCTCGCGGCCATTCTGCTTTCTGTGCCGGTGAGATGAGGGACTCCCGAGACCTGAAGGAAGGATAGCTGTAAAGGTAAGTAAAACTTCCTTAAACACTTTAAACACACCAAACACACTTACCTCTGCACTCATGCATCCATCACTCACCTGAACACTGGACATCTCGACCCCTCCAAGCCCTTCATCCCGACGGCCCGCCTCGCTAACTTGGCGTGGTTTGCAGCAGTCGGGAATCCCACATTTCAACAATGAAAATAGGGATTAGGCTAAAAACTGCCTGTTAACTACCTGTTAACAGGCAGTTAATTGGCACTAATCCCCTTCCCGCCTTGGGGAGGCGGGTCCCATTGCGGGTCGGCTACCCGCCTCCTTTGAAACTAGCATGGAGGCGGGTTGGGGGCGGGATGGATTCGTGCCCCCCCCGATTTCGGGATTTTAACCCCCCACACACCTCCAATCCCGCCTCCACGACCCAATGAAAATCCTGCCCAATGACTCAGCATCTGCATTCCTTTGGGGTAGAGAATTCCAAAGATTCACCACCCTCCTGATCTCAGTCTTAAATGGCCGACCCCTTATCACGAGACTGTGCCCCCTAGTTCTGGACTCTCCAGCCAGGGGAAACAACCTCTCAGCATCTATCCTGTCAATCCCCCTCAGAATCTTATGTTTCAATGAGATCACCTCTCATTCTTCTAAACTCCAGAGATTATAGGCCCAATCTACTCAACTTCTCCTCATAGGACAACCCTCTCATCCTAGGGATCAATCTAGTGAACTCATTACACCACCTCTAAGGCATGTATGTCCTTCTCAGATAAGGAAACCAAAACTGTGCACAGTACTCCAGGTGTGGTCTCACCAAAGCCCTGTACAATTGTAATACGACCTCTTTACTCTTGTAATCCAACTCCCTTGCAATAAAGGCCAACATGCCATTTGCCTTCCTTATTGCTTGCTGTACCTGCATGCTAACTTTCTGTGTTTCCTATATAAGGACACCTAAATCTCTCTGAACACCAACATTTAATAGTTTCTCACCATTTAAGAATATTCTGTTTTTCTATTTTTAAAAATTCATTTTTATGGGATGTGGGTGAACCGCTGCAGTCCGTGTGGTGAAGGTACTCCCACAGTGCTGTTAGGTAGGGAGTGCCAGGATTTTGACCCAGCGCCGATGAAGGATCGGCGATATACTTCTAAGTCAGGATGGTGTGTGACTTAGAGGGGAACTTGGTGGTGTTCCCATGCGTCTGCTGCCCTTGTCCTTCTAGGTGGAAGAGGCCGTGGGTTTGGGTGGTGCTGCTGAAGAAGCCTTGGCGAACATCACCATTTCTGACCTTATGTTGGAGGGAAGGTCATTGATGAAGCAGCTGAAGATGGTTGGGCCTACCAAAGTGAATAACCTCACATTTCCCCACATTATACTCCATCTGCCACCTTATTGCCCACTCACTTAACCTGTCTATATCCCTTTGCAGGCTCTTTGCGTCCGCTTCACAGTTTACTTTCCCATCTAGCTTTGTATCGTCAGCAAACTTGGATACATTGCACTCGGTCCCTTCATCTAAATCATTAATATAGATTGTAAGTAGCTGAGGTCCAAGCAGTGACCCTTGCAGCACCCCACTAGTTACAGCCTGCCAACTGGAAAATGACCCATTTATCCCTACTCTCTGTTTTCTGTCCGTTTACCAATCCTCTATCCCCCCAATCGCATGAACCCTTAGCTTGTGTAGCAACCTTTAATGTGGCACCTTATCGAATGCCTTTTGGAAATCCAAATATCCTACATCCACTGGTTCCCCTTTATCTACCCTGTTAGTTACATCCTAAAAATACTCCAATAAACAATTTCCCTTTCATAAAACCATGTTGACTCTGCCTAACCAAATTATGATTTTCTAAGTGCCCTGTTACCACTTCCTTAGTAATGGATTCCAGCATTTTCCTGACGGCTGATGTCAGGCTAACTGGCCTGTAGTTCCCTGTTTTTTCTCAACCTCCTTTCTTGAGTAGTGGGGTTACATTTTCTACCTTCCAATCCGCTGGGACCATTCTAGAATCTAGGGAATTTTGGAAGATCACAACCAATGGATCCACTACCTCTGTAGCCAGCTCTTTTAGAAACCCAGGATGTAGGCCATCAGGTCCAGAGGATTTGTCAGCTTTTAGTCCCATTAGTTTCTCAAGTACTTTTTCTCTACTGATATTAATTACTTTAAGTTCCTCTCTCTCATTAGTCCCTTGGTATCCCACTATTTTTGGTATGCTTTTTGTGTCTTCTACTGTGAAGACAGATACAAAATATTTGCTTAAAGAATGAAGAACAGGATTTGTTTCGTCACCTCCCATGGCACTATTGTCAGATCCCTTGGCACTACTTTGAAGAAGAGCAGGGATGTTATCCCCGGTGTCCCTGGCCAATATTTATCCCTCAACTAACATCACGATTATCTGGTTATTATCATATTGTGAGACCTTGCTGTGCATAAATTGGCTGCCACATTTCCTACATTACAACAGTGACTACACCACAAAAGTGCTTCATTGACTGTAAAGCACTTTGGGATATCCTGAGGTTGTGAAAGGCGCTGTATTAATGCAAATATTTCTTTCTCTTTTAGCTCTGTAAAACAAAGTCCTAACTGTGTGATTCCATTTCATCAGTAACACCCGTATCAATTAAATTGCAGTATCATTGTCACTAATAGTAAGATACTTGCTGTATTAGAAGCAAACCAAGGTAGTTAACCCAGGAATAATTAATGTACTCTACTTATTGAGATTGCTGGGAGTCTAAAAACTGATGAGCCATAATATTAATGGGAATTAAAATATGATTTATTTCTCCCACAGGTGGTCGCGTTAATTTTGCTTTCTAGTTTATCTTCCGACAATAAATAGGCTGGCATCAGCATCACTACAACATTGTTCCAGAGTTTGAGGTCTGTCAGTTAAGTCTGAAAATAGAGATAAATACCAAGGATTTGAAACTGTGTAATTACATAGAATTTTACAGCACAGAAACAGGCCATTCAGCCCAACTGGTCCATGTTGGTGCTTATGCTCCACACGAGCCACCTCCCATATTACATCATCTCACCCTGTCAACATATCCTTCTATTCCCTTCTCCCTCATGTGTTTATCTAGCTTCCCCTTAAATGCATCTATACTATTCACCTCAACTACTCCCTATGGTAGAGAGTTCCACATTCTAACCACTCTCTGGGTAAAGAGGGTTCTCCTGAACTCCTTATAGGATTTATTAGTGACCATCGTATATTTATGGCCCCTAATTTTGGACTCCCCACAAGTATCATATTGAATCCTTTCATAATTTAAAAAATAAATGTGAATGATATAGTTCACTACAAAAGATCAACAATGAGATCATAGAATCATGGAATCATACAGCACAGAAGGAGGTCATTTGGCTCATCTTGCTTGTGCCGGTTCTTTGAAAGAGCTATCCAATTCGTCTCACTGCCTTGCTCATTCTCCACACAGATCTGATAGATGTCTTTAGATTATGAAAGGGTTTAATAGGGTAGACATAGAGAAGATGGGGTAGATTTTGCTGAACGGTGGGATGGTGTCGGGACCCCCAAAGTCGGGATTTCCCCCCCCCGCCACACGCCTGAAACCCCGCTTGACGGCTCCCCGAAAATCTAGCCCGATGTTTCCACTTGCAGGAAAGACCAGAACTAAGGGCCATAAATATAAGGTAGTCACCAATAAATCCAACAGGGAATTCAGGAGAAACTTCTTTACCCAGAGAGTGGTTAGAATGTGGAACTCGCTACCACAGGGAGTAGTTGAGGCGAATAGTATAGATGCATTTAAGGGGAAGCTAGATAAGCACGTGAGGGAGAAAGGAATGGAAGGATATGTTGAGGGGTTAGATGGTGTAATGTGGGAGGAGGCTCATGTGGAGCATAAACACCGGCATAGACCTGTTGGGCCGAATGGCCTGTTTCTGTGCTGCAAATACTTTGTAATAGTTTAGAAGCACTCCAACATCAGGGCAAAACATCTTGGTGTTGCTTTAAAGGAAAAAAATATTCAGAATGAAACAATTACAGAAATTCAAGTTTAGGCTGATGACTGTCCAAAATGTGTTTTTAGTTCAGTGTTAAATGGAGCGGAAGTTGTACACTGCAGGTTCTAAAGAGTTAAGCAACATGTCATTGCCCCGAAGACATTGAACTCTGGTACATGAAGGATCTCATCATTTTCAAAGTAGAGAACAAACTTCTCTCAAACACAAGTTCTATGATCATTTATTTTTGTAGTTCTCGTTTTAGTATCTGTTTCCCAGATTAACAAAATGATAGAGCTGTTTTATGTATGTTCACACACCTTTAAAATGTTACTGTATTTCAAATCTTTTGAAGAGTTTAATTCCACTGATGTATTGACAGGAAGCCTTGCCCCTGAATAAGAATGGTGTACTGTAGCAATACAGTAATATACATGAAATGTAAAATCCATAATCACAATGATCTGTTTTTCTCTGAATCATAAACCATGATAATTATGCAATAAATCAACAGAAGTGGTTATGAAAGCTGTACCTTGGCCTTCTGCCTGAACCCATTATTTGGAAAAATGGCAGGATTAATGGGAATCTCATTGAGATGATGTGGGATACTCGTTGAAGCAATTATTATGCTATCATAATAAGAGAATCATTTAGTAACATCCCTGTGTCGAAATCAGCACTACCGCACGGAGAGCTCCAGTCAGCTGGTTTTAAATTTATGAAATTGAGCCAGAGTTGACGGAGAGATGATTGGAAAGGGGGGGGGGGGGATACACTACAGGCTTCACCTTCAATGACAACATTATTTTAATACCTGAAGATTAATGGGATGGAAACTCAAAAACACATCTTGTTAGCTCAACAGGGGGACCACTGTTGTGAAAGAAAGAAAATAGAAAGACTTGCGTTCATACAGCGCCTTTCACAACCACCAGACGTTCCAAAGCGCTTTACAGCCAGTGAAGTACTTTCTGAAGTGTAGTCACTGCTGTAATGTAGGAAAGATACTTTAAGGATCCTTGGAAAACTCTACAAACCAATAGAGCTATAAAAAAATAAGAGCTCCTGCTGGAGAATGGTAAGGGTTAAGCCCCACGTCTTTCAGTGGCCTTTATTCTCTGATTTGTTGACATGTAGCTGCTTGCTGTAGATTATAAGACAATCTTTACTGTGTCGTGCAAGAAAAGAAGACCAGCGAAAACCCCTCATGGAAAGAAGAAAGTCATTTGCTGTCAGTGGTACTTGAGTTACAGTATCATCCAGCTGCACAATACCCTTCAAATCTATATCAATAACAATTTACTAATATCAATATTAATCTGGCTCCCTGTGGATCAGCTTTCCCAGGCCAAGTCTGTCAGCTGCTTGACAACTCCCCGAGCTCTCGGTTTAGGTGTCAATAAGGTTGACTGCTGTTCAGGGATATTGACAGTTATTAAAAATGACCTTGCTTGATGTAATTTCATGCCCATCAAAACATGACCATATGCTCGGGATTATGAAAAGCCACGGTGAAGGAGAGTGACATGGTGCTCTGGGACCAGATTATGTGAAGATTATTGGCTTTCGCTGAAGCACTGGGGCTGCCCCTTGCACAGAGAACCTGTATGCCGCAGGAGTAATTGGAGCAATTTAGAGCTCGGGGGCACATTTTTCAAGAGCTGTCATAGCACATCATCATAACGGCTAATGCAGCGTAAAATATCAGGGGCACCTCTGAGGACCTTTTCATGTGTACAGCGGGGTCCTATCAGTGCTTTGCAGTGGCTGGCGATTATACTAGGCTTTCACAGGGCACACTAAATACATTCTGTCGCTGTGCAAGGCATCAAGCTCGCTGACTCTTCACTTTTATACAAAGTCGAAGTGTGTTTATTCCAGTAAATCACCTCCTTCCTTTATTGCTTTCAGACCTTGGACATGGTTGGGATATTACTCTATTCAAATTGCCATACGCAAAAAGTTAAGAAAGAAAATCGTTAAAATATATATATTTTTTAAAACTGGTACAGTTTTATTCGAATTTTTGGACAACATCCTAATTTATGATTGTTCACTGTTATCAACTGGTAACTGATTTTTTCCCATTGCTACAGAACTGATGCATCCCTCCTCACTGCTCTGTGCATGTGATGCCACATGGCCCAAATACAATACGTCACGCGACAGCAATGGGAATGTTATTTTTGTTCTTGCCCACTAAAGGCATTGTGTCAGAGTTTACCAGGACTCACGGCAGGATTTCATGATGAGTCAGGCTTTATTCACAATCATTTGAATAGTTTCTCTGAAAGAAAGACTTGCATTTATATTGCGCCTTTCACAACCTCAGGATGTCCCAAAGCCAATGAAGTTCATTTTTTATTTGAAGTGTGGTCACTGTTGTAATGTAGGAAATGCAGCAGCCAATTTGCACACAGCAAGCTCCCACAAACAACAATGTGTTAATGACCAGATAATCTGTTTTTAGTGATGTCTTGGTTGAGAGATAAATATTGCCCAGGACACTGGGGAGAACTCCTCTGTTCTTCTTCTACATCCACCCAAGCAGGCAGACAGGGCCTCAGTTTAACTGCTCATCTGAAAGACGGCACACTCCAACAGCGCAGCATTCCCTCAGCACTGCACTGGAGTGTCAGCCTAGAATCTTGCGTTCAAGTCTCTGGCAAGGGGCTTGAACTCACAACCTTCTGACTCAGAGGCAAAGAGTGCTACACACTGAGCCATGGCTGATACCTTCGATTGAGTCTACTGACTCTTATCTAGTAGGAATTCCTTGGCATAAACGGAATTAACAGGGCAAATGGACTTCACACCTGAGATGAAGATCCTTTAATAAAAAAAATCGAAATTAATGAGGGGATGATTTTCACTGTGTGCTATGTGCAACAAAATTGTAAACCCATTCTTTATAAACAGGTGTATGGATTTGTTAGGCATAGAGCACAGAGGACATCTTGCCCCAAGGTATCGAAACAAATACAGGGAATCGACATTTCACTTCTTTTTTAGGCAAATTGTTTTTTTTTAACTAGACTCAGGCCTGGTAAAATAGGCACACCAAAAAAAACCCATAAAGTTGAAGGACTGAGATGGATAAGTGGAAGGAAGGAAATTGTGCCAATACAGTGGATTCTATCCCTGTGGCTATGGATGCAATACAAGGTTCTAAGAAATCAGGGCTTTGAACACGTCATGAGAATACACATCCACCTGACGCGTTAAAGAAATTTCACCCATTTCCCCTCAGTCTGAATTTAACTCTGGGGTCAACTCCAGTGACAGGTGAAGCAGAACTGAGAGCAGACAAAATGACTGCAGTTTGTTGCTGTACACAATCCATGTATGTAATTAGGCCTCATCAATATTTTAGTAAACATTAATGACCTAATTATAATTCAAAAACTCTGCATTGTTTTAAAATCTATGGCAATTTTTTTTTTTATTGAACTGACCTTTTTTTCTACTGAGTCTGACTTTTTAACTCAAGTATACTGCATACCTCTGCAAAACTGTAGTTTTGGTGACAAGTCATTATTTTCTGCTTTTCTTACAATTGAACTTAGAACAGACCTTTTTTGACAATAGCAAAGAAAGAACTTGTATTTATACAATCCCTTATCACACATTCAGTGCTTTAAAACCAATGGATACCTTTTGAAGTCAGCGCTGTCATGCAGCCAAACACAGCAGTCAATTTATGCACAGCCAGGTCCCACAATTAGCAAATGAGCGAATGATCGGGTAATGGAATGCACTGCCTGATAGGGTGGTGGATACAGATTCAATGGTAGCCAAAAGGGAATTGGATACACACTTGAAGGAGAGAAAATATTGCAGGGATATGGGGAAAGAGTGGGGGAGTAGAAATAACTTGATTGCTCTTCAAAAGATCCGGCGCAGACTCGATGGGCTGAATGGCCTCCTTCTGTGCTGGACGATTATATGATTCTATGTTTGTCTTGGGTGGTAATGCAAAGCGTGCGATAGCGAATTGGCAACCTGTTGTGAACTCCACCCAGTTTTCTTTTCCATTCGCTATGACCCGTTTTGCGCTGCCACCCAAGACGGATTTATACTCTGATCTGTTTTTAGCTGAAGGAGGAATTTTGGTCGGGATACTGGAATTTTTTTTATAGATAAGCAGAAGCTTATGGAGGGCGGGGGATGTGAGGCTTGCCAGGAGAGCATTGGAATAGTTGAGTCTGGAGGCGCCAAAGAAACATGGATGAGCGTTTCAACAGCAGGTGGGCTGAGGCGGGGCGGAGACTGCCATGTTACTGACGTGAAAGTAGGCGGTCTTTGTGCTGGAGAAGATATGGAGTCAGAACTTCAGCTCGGGGTCAAATAGGGCACTGAGGTTGCAAAGAGTTTGGATCAATCTGAGACACTGACTGGGCAATTGGTGATGGCAGGCTGAAATTAAGAGGTCTGAGGGACCCAGTTCTAATGCATCTAATCTCCTTTTCTCCATGAAATCAAAATCCGCCCGAAGTAGGAGTGGGTGTTCCTTTCATCTGCTGCCCCCTTCCCTTGTAGACATCACCAGAAGAGGAGGGACTGGTGGGATGATCAAAACCATCAGAAGTCATTCCAGTTCTATCTGAGTTTTTCCGAACTCTTAAGGATGCCGACAGAGTGTGGGTCTAACTTTGGTGCCCAGCCCAAATCCTGATGGAAAACGGGATGCAACTGTTTCCAACGCCTCGATTTTAAAATTCTCACCCTTGTTTTTATGGCCTCACCCCTCCCTATCTCTGTAAGCTCCTACAGCCCTACAGCAACCCTCCGAGATCTCTGCGCTCCTCCAATTCTGGCCTCTTGCGCATCCCCCAATTTTTAAGGCTCCACCATTGGCAGCCGTGCTCTCATTACTGAAAGTTTCCGCAATTTACATTAAACCGACACCCTGTCTGCCCTCTCAGGGGGCTATAAGATATCCCACAGCACTATTTTGAAGATGAGCAGGGGAGTTCTGGCCAATATTTATCCCTGAATAACATCACTAAAACAGATTATCTGGTCATTATCACATTGCTGTTTGTGGGAGCTTGCTGTGCGCAAATTGGCTGCCGTGTTTCCTACATTACAACAGTGACTACACTTCAAAAGTACTTCATTGGCTGTAAAGCGCTTTGGGACGTCCTGAGGTTGTGAAAGATGTTATAGAAATTCAAGTTCTTTCTTTCTATTCAATGCAATGTGGATTGTAAAGCTTCAACCCGGTGGATCGGGCCTATTATAAAAGTGTTTGAGTGCGCGTTGTCCCACTTGCACCATCACTTGACATGAGCTAGGCTGCAGTGTTTGCACTGAAACCTATGAAGGAGTTTACAGTCTGTATGTTGGAACGAGTAAACACAAGAAATTGAAAGTGAGAAGGAGAGAAGGACACACTGGGACAGAAGTAAATCATAAAATTTGAAGGGATATTATGGAAGTACAGTTGAAAGGAAGGTTGCTGATTAAATTTTTTGATAGATACTGCATCCAGCTTTATTCATTCGATGCATCATCTCATATCATATATGTGTGGTTCGAGATTCTTTGACAGGGCATAACTTAGTCCTTTAGACAAGCTGCCAAAATTAATTCGTCTGGTATATTGAACGACCCTGTAGGATAATTTCAGTTCTGTAATCAGTATTATGGCAGCATTTTAGGGCTGGAGGAAGTGAATCGAGGATCCAACATTCATCTAAAGGCTGACCTTCTCCTTTGAGGGCACTTGTGTTTTATTGAGCCCATTGGTGTTTAACAAAGGTCACAGGTGCAAAGTTGTGAGAAGTTGGGTGCAGGGAGTGAACTGCCCTTAATGACAAGGCACTAAGGGCCGCTCATTCCTTGGACTCAGGTCCTCCAAAACCTTCTCTCGGAGCTCTGAAGCTTCATTCATTCCACACAGGTATAACGCCAAACATATCAGGTCATAATATTTGTGACCTAGGACGTATCGTCCTTCCATTGATAATTTCACTGAAAAGGTTGTTATAAATACAAAATGAGATTTCCCATTTCGCATTCACTCTGCTAATTTTTGGGGGTGAAATGATCAATAAGCCGAATTGCACCTTTTTAAATATTAACAATTTGATCTTTGCTGCCATTAGTTTGGTTCTTGCTGAGCAAATGCTAGCATTTCTGCCAACTGCAATGTTGATGCTCTTGTCATTTCAAATGGCGGCCAGTGATTCTACTGATGAGAATCGTAAACTTCAGAGCCAAGTATTCAGATTTACTACAGCCCTGCTAATTTGGCAATCTCTCAATGCACACGACCATTAACCAGCTCGAAAGTGCTATGTTTCTACATCCTAACCCTGCAGTTTATAAAGCCACAGAATTTTACAGCACAGAAGGAGGCCATTCGGCCCACTGTACCTGTGCCAGCCCTTCGAAATGCCATCCAATTAGTCCCATTCCCTGCTCTTTCCCCAAAGCTCTGCAAATTTCATCCCTTCAAGTATTTATCCAATTCCCTTTTGAAAGTTACAATTGAATCTGCTTCCACCACCCTTTCAGGCAGTGCATTCCAGATCACAACTCGCTGCATAATTTTTTTTCTCCTCATCTCCCCCCGGTTCTTCTGCCAAATACTTAAATCTGTGTCCTCTGGTTATCGACCCGTCAGCCAGTGGAAACAGTTTCTCCTTATTTACTCCATCAAAACCCTTCATGATTTCAAATGCCTCTATTAAATCTCCCGTTAACCTTATCTGCTCTGAGGAGAACAATCCCAGCTTCCCTAGTCTCTCCACATAATTGAACTCAAGCATCCTTGGACACCAAGGCTGCGATTTTACAAGCCGTGGCGAGCTCGGTGCGGCTGGGGCAGACAGGGGCCGCAAACTCCGCACCTATCTCCATCCCGCCTCCTCCGAGTGATTTCCCCCTGATTGGGCTTGTTAAGCCCGCCCTGCGAGGTTCCTGGCCAATTAAAAGGAAGTGGGTCTGATGATGTCATCTGATGCCGCATCATCAGCCGGTTTCCTTAAAGGGACCATGTCCAAATTCATTTTGACAGTTGTGCTGTCAGTGTTCTACAGCATTGAGGTTCTGCAATCGCTGACAAGCTCAGCACAGGGGTGCACGGCTGCACCCAGGCTCTCCCATGACTCCCTCCATATGCTTATAGAGGGAGCCACAGCACACAGGGAGGTCCTCTTCCCTTCCAATGGGCGGAGGACCTCCCCAGGAAATCAACGCAGCCTGGTTGCACATTGCACAGGAGGGCACAAGCAGGATGTCGTTAGGAGGACCAGGCTGCAGTGGCACAAACCTTTCAATGATCTCAGTAGATCACGAAACGTTACTGCCAAGCCACACTCAACCTCATCCTGCTGTGCCACTCATCACATCCCCATCACTCTGCCTTCCCTACCCTACTCCTGCACATCTTTACTCACACCAACTTATCTTGCACCTCCACCCATCCCTCTCTATCTATATTATCACTTCCCCATCTCACTAGCCACCTTCCACATTCACCCTCATTCTAGTCCAACCATAACAACTAACAACACACAAGGGGAGGCACTTGGGTGTTTTATGCAATGGTTGTGTAAACTTTCTGTTAATGTGTTGTCAAGCATTGAAATCCTTATTGTCACCACTTTGCCTTCTTGGACAGATTTGTGTGCACCTTTGAAAGTGTCTTAGTGAGTTGCAGTGAATGGTGGGACATAGCGTCTCCGCCACCCCCTACCACCCTCCCCACCCCCCCCCCCCAACTGGTGATGAGTGTGAAAGGAATGGCTTGGACATTGTAGGGATGCTTTATGGTGCTGGTGTGGGGTGGTGCCAACCTGGTGCATCATGTGGCAGCCAGGGTGTATGTACAGTGTTAAGTGAAACATATCTGGTCATGGTGAGGCCATCGCTGGCGTCCTGGGCAGCAATGTGCTCAGGTGATGATGCCCTGTGTCCAGTGCAGCATTAGTTGATTGCGGAGAAGGTTGGTGTGGATGTTGGCGCTGCAGGTGTGCCCGGTGCTGCTGGTGTTGCGGCTGATCATGTTGGGATTCTGAGGACCAAGGTGAGATTTTTTCAAGTGCACCGATGCCGATGTATGAATAAATGGCAGGTGAGGCTGAGATGACAGAAGTAATCTGTCAATGTTGAGATAGGTTGCTCCAAGGAGGTGACAGTGGATAGCGAAATTACTCCAAACACTTCAAAAGTGCATAAAGCTCAAAAGTGGGTTCTGAATACAGAAGGCTGAAGCTTCTGAGAGTGGAAACTGACCAGCTGTAAAATGATAGGTTTTAAACCACTTTTGCAGCTGTCACCTATTGAAAGAAATGGAGAGTTGTTCAGAACCCGACATACTTATCTGGCGTGACCCCGAGCGACGGGAACCTCATGGAAAACTGCTTTGGAGCTGGGTAAATGGGGATTTAATTACTTTAAACACCCTCCTAACAAGCACAATTGGATGACCCGCCGCTTAGTGCCGTGTCTGCAAAGCGCAGGCAGAACCGGCACTTGGGAAACTGACAAGGAGGCGGGTTCAGAGCGGGATACCGCCCCGCTGGCAATCTTTTTGATTTTGACAGCGGACCCGCCTCCAAACCCACCCTCTGAGCACCGGCAAAATTCAGCTACAAGTGTGGCTGAAGTTTGGGTTCAGCAAATGAATGACAATTTACGGCAATTTACATGGCTCCACTCATCTTCCCATTCAGTCTGATCTAACAAAATGGATCATATTTAACATTACGAGGGAGAAATTCACCTGCTTTGCACCTCCCGTTAGCGCCTGCGGGGGGGCGGTAACGGGGCGCTAAGGGGTTAAGTACCGGGCGCGGCGAATTCACCAATGCCCGCGAACTTCCCCGGTGGATTTGCGCTGGTGCTAAGACTTACTGCCTCGTTCACTAGCGTCCCGTAGATCGTACCGTCATCCGGTGCGCAGCACCCCGTTAGCTTCCGGAAGTGATATTCGCTCCCACCCCCTGCAGCATCGCAGGGCGTCAACAACGACAGCTGCAGGAGGCATTGTCACCTCGGCTGGCCGCTTGGGGAGCGCTATTTAAAGGCAGTGGTGGTCAGGTAGGGTGACATTTATTTATGTCCCCATTCTGGTGCTTCCTGCATTCTTTTGCCCCCGCGATTGCTCAGCCCTGCACGCTCTTAGAGTGCTTGGGGCTGTTATGCGCGTTGCCCAACAGACACAGCCTGAAGATTCATTCAACGCAGCATTGACCCTTCTCTTTAAGGGAGGGAAGGAGCCAGTAAAGACGGCAGCGCTGCCCCGAACATTGCTCAGCGCTCTGCCAATACCCCACCTCTCACTCGTGTTAGCACGCTAAGGGAAGTGGTAGCCCTTGATTTAGCGCTCCATTTCCCTCTCGGAGCGCTAAAGCGGAGGTTCCCGGCAGCAGCAAATCTTTTTCGCCTGCCAATACTTTTGCGCTCCCTGAAAAGTTATCGCCCCAAACGGGGTGCTACGCAATTTCTAGCCCTGTGTTCCTGGCAGACACTTAGGTCCTCATTCATTTCATTTAGGTTTACACAGAACAAAAGAAACAGGCAGAATGAAAAATGAAGGGAAATTTGTTCCTCCACCATTTTAGAGCACAAACAGATTATTTATTTAAACATTACCTCAAATTCAAATTGTGAGGTACTCAAGATATTAGGCCTTGCGGTGGCAGTGGGAGGCCATGTCTTTAATTTCCCCCTGTTTCTGAAGTCCTGATCTCAGTAGCGTTGCCAAGCACCTCCCAGCAGGAAAGCTATTCCCACATTGCTCTTCCACACCTCCTGGTAGCCAGCTCAGTCTCACCTTTTGGACAGAAACAGGAATACTGAAATTCATTTTTATTTTATATTAGAGGCAACAATAATTAAATGACAAAGTCAATAGGAGAGAGGGATACTAACCTGGTTAAAGCAAGGCCCTGTCTGCCCTCTCAGGTGGATGTAAAAGATCCCATGGCACTATTTTGAAGAAGAATGGAGTTTCCCCCAGTGTTCTGGCCAACATTTATTGCTTAACATCACTAAAAAAAAACACAGATTATCTGGCCTTTATCACATTGCTACATTGCTGTTTGTGGGAGCTTGTTGTGCGCAAATTTTCTTCCTTCCTTCCTTCTAAGCTGAGAGTTGGCTGCTTATCTGCGCTGAAACAGTTGCTGCATGATCGAGGGGGAGGCTAGAAAATAAATAGTGAGCAGCCCTCAGGTCCGCTTGAAATTGCACCCCCACTGCCCTGGGATGCCCAGGTTGGTTCCACATAATTGACATCACTGGGAAGGAGGGAAACTGTTCTCAAAGGTCTCCATGGCAATAGTAAATTTCCTTCTTTTAAAGTTAAATAAATCCCTGGCAAGTATATTGTTGTGTTCTGTACAATGGGAAGCACCCTGAGCAAAAAAAATATTCCCCCAACAGTTTCCTCCCCATTTAATATTTTTCTTAAATGGGACAAATGTTGCCCCGAGTAAATATTTCATGTTAGTTCTTGAGAAGAGCAATGACGTCAATTGACACCCAGAGCTAGGCAGCATTTTACATTTTATTTAAATGACAGGCGATGCAGATACTTGAACTTCGCTCACCTTTAGGAAGCATTTGGACTGTTTTATTATTGCATATATGAGAGTATGTGACATAAGCACCATAGTCAGGTTAGTATCCCTCTCGCCTATTGACTTTGTCGTTTAATTATTATTGTTGCCTCTAACATAAAATAAAAATGAATTTCAGTATTCCTGTTTCTGTCCGAAGTAGTATTTTTTTAATGTTTATTTTTAATTTTGTTTTCTTTTTATGTTATGGTAAGGCCCACTGGTCTTGTATGTAAAATGGCACTTCAAAATGTCTAAGAGGGCAAAAAATGTAATAATGTGGCCTGCTCTCAGTTGTCTGCTCAAATCCCTCCCTCGCACACTTCTTAGATACCGCAATAACAACAGAAAATGCTGGAAAAATTCAGCAGGCCAGGCAACATCCATGGAGAGAAAATAGAGTCAACGTTTCGGGTGAACCCTTTGTCAAGACTCAGCCAAGACTCAGTCAAGGGTTCACCCGAAACGTTGACTCTAATTTCTCTCCACGGATGTTGCCTGGCCTGCTGAGTTTTTGCAGCATTTTCTGTTGTTATTTCGGATTTCCAGCATCTGCAGTATTTTACTATCGTCTTAGATACCGCAATCCTGGTTCTCAAATTTTGGCACTGGTATTCCATGCTTGTGCCAACAAAGTGGCCCAGAACACGATGGCAATGACCAAAAACAGCCTTTGTGCCCTTGCATCAGTGCAACAGTTGCACTCATTGTCATTCCTGCCAACATACTGCAGTTTACGAGTCCATTTCCCACATCAATCACATTTAAAATGGAAAGGCACTAGCTGCTCCTGTACAGTCATGAAGCAACTGCATAGCATTGCTGCATTTAAGGGGAAGCTAGATAAGCACATGAGGGAGAAAGGAATAGAAGGAAATGGTGATAGGGTGAGATGATGAGGGGTGGGAGGAGACTCAATGCTGGCATTGACCATTTGGGTCGAATGGCTGGTTCCTGCGCTGTAAATTCGATGTCATTCTATGTGACTGACACCGTCACCTCCAGACCAAATTCTGGCATTTTCTTCTTTTAAAAAAAAACCTTTAAATAAAATCTGCAAAGCCAACTTCGTAAAATGAAAACGAGCGGGAGAGAAGGTCTCAACGGTGCATCAGCGGAGTGACCAACACACTGACCAGACCATAGAGAGCAGAGCCTCGCTCATTCGCCTACGAGGGCAAGTCTATTGGTACCATGGTGACAGTGAAAACATCAGACCCAGGCATCTGTCTGTCTCTCCAGCCTTTCACCATTTGGTGTATGGGTGCAAAAGAAACGAGAGCCCATAATCTCAGCGGCTGAGGAGATTTATAATAAAAACACAAAAAAAAACACTTTTTGTCACGTTTAATTGCAGAGGCATTTGTTTCCCCTTTTGCAGCTGTATTTTAATCAACGGCCTTTGTTGCCCGATGAATGATGGCTAAAGTCTTTGGGATTTAATTGTGAACATGTGGACATCCAGATCCTTCATAATATTAGTTAAAATCAATGTGCTGCTTTTTTAATTATTGCTCATGGTACAAAGCAGGGAAGGCTCATTTAAGAATGGATCAATGGTGGAACAGGATTGGTAGACAGCAGAGCAGTACATCAGGCTGCTTGATGTAAAAATCATTGGGTCTGTGCTGAGGCGGTTTGGGGTTATCAGCCTGGTTAGCCTCCAGCTGGTAGAAGGGCAGTGTAATAGGTGAACCTTACATGAACCAGTGTCCCTCACTGTGATGCGCCTGCAAAAAAATTGTTACTGAGCACACCACATCATACACAATTCCTTAAAAGGACCTGTTAAAAAAAAGCTTTTTATTGATTACCAGTAACCAATCTTTTTTTTGTTGCAGTAGATAAGTACTTATTGCCGTTAACTATTTCCCAGACTTCATAACTTGTCTTTGGCCCTGTCTGTCTACACAGGGAAGAAAAATTGCCCATCATCCCTCTAATATAGAGGTCATAAAAAGAGATTGCATGGCTACAGTAAAGAAAAAGCTGTTGGAAAACACTTTAGTGTGCTGGAACTCGAGGGTTTTTAACCTTAAATAAAAGTTTATCTCCTGGCACTGTTGGGCTAAATCTGCTTATATTCACCAAGCACATCCTTGTCCTGGCCACTGAATCACTTGATCATTGTGTTTTTATAAAACCGATCACCAACGTAAGACAATATATTAGTCAGGCCGAAATTTGTCAATGGAGACCGTCCATTTTATGGACGTCAATCGGACAGCCCATAATTGGAAAAAGGAAAATGGTTACATTCCCCTGAAGCCACGCCTACGTTAATGCCAGCCATTTCAAAGGTGGAGGAAATACCTGGCGTAATCTGGAAGGAGCTTCATTTCAAAATTAAATTGGGGGCAGCGGACCCTTTGCAACGTTTCTTGATGTTATGCTGTGCAGAAAGTCGATTTTTAATTGCGTCTATTTGAAGAGGATATCCAACGGTACGTAAATGTGCCGACGGGAACTGACAGAGTGAGGGGGGAGAAAATGAGTGTTAGTGTGAGCTCATGGGAGAGGAAGAGTGCTAGTGTGAGCTCGGGGGGAGAAAATGAGTGCTAGTGTGAGCTCGGGGGAGAAGAAGAGTGCGAGTGTGAGCTCGGGGGAGAGGAAGAGTGCTAGTGTGAGTTCAGGGGAGAGGAAGAGTGCCAGTGTGAGCTCGGGGGAGAGGAAGAGTGCTAGTGTGAGTTCAGGGGAGAGGAAGAGTGCCAGTGTGAGCTCGGGGGAGAGGAAGAGTGCTAGTGTGAGTTCAGGGGAGAGGAAGAGTGCCAGTGTGAGCTCGGGGGAGAGGAAGAGTGCTAGTGTGAGCTCGGGGGAGAGGAAGAGTGCTAGTGTGAGCTCGAGGGAGAGGAAGAGTGTGAGTGTGAGTTCGGGGGAGAGGAAGAGTGCTAGTGTGAGCTCGGGGGAGAGGATGAATGCTAGTGTGAGATCGAGGGAGAGGAAGAGTGAGTGTGAGTTTGGGGGAGAGGAAGAGTGCTAGTGTGAGCTTGGGTATAGGAAGAGTGCTAGTGTGAGCTGGGAGGAGAGGAAGAGCGCTAGTGAGCTCGGGGGGAGGAAGAGTGCGAGTGTGAGCTCGGGGTAGAAGAAGGATGCTAGCGTGAGCTCGGGGGGAGGAAGAGTGCTAGTGTGAGCTCGAGGGAGAGGAAGAGTGCTAGTGTGAGCTCGGGGGAGAGGAAGAGTGCTAGTGTGAGCTCGGGGGGAAGGAAGAGTGCTAGTGTGAGCTCAGGGGAGAGGAAGAGTGCTAGTGTGAGCTCCAGGAGAGGAAGAGTGCTAGTGTGAGCTCGAGGGAGAGGAAGAGTGCTAGTGTGAGCGCGGGGGAGAGGAAGAGTGCAAGTGTGAGCTTGGAGGAGAGGAAGAGTGCTAGTGTGAACTCGGGGAAGAGGAAGAGTGCTACTGTGAGCTCGGGTGAGAGGAAGAGTGCTAGTGTGAGCACTCGGGGAGAGAAAGAGTGCAAGTGTGAGCTAGCAGGAGAGGAAGAGTGCAAGTGTGAGCTCGGGGGAGACGAAGAGTGCAAGTGTGAGCTGCGGGGAGAGTAAGAGTGCTAGTGTGAGCTCGGGGAAGAGGAAGAGTGCAAGTGTGAGCTAGCAGGAGAGGAAGAGTGGAAGTGTGAGCTCGGGGGAGACGAAGAGTGCTAGTGTGAGCACTCGGGGAGAGAAAGAGTGCAAGTGTGAGCTGCGGGGAGAGTAAGAGTGCAAGTGTGAGCTCGGGGGAGAGGAAGAGTGCTAGTGTGAGCCGGGGGGGAGGAAGAGTGCTAGTGTGAGCTAGGAAAAGAGGAAGAGTGCAAATGTGAGCTCGGGGGAGAGGAAGAGTGCAAGTGTGAGCTGGGGGGAGAGGAAGAGTGCAAGTGTGAGCTCGGGGGGAGGAAGAGAGCTAGTGTGAGCTCAGGGGGAGGAAGAGAGCTAGCGTGAGCTCGGGTGGGAGGAAGAGTGCTAGTGTGAGCTCGGGGAGAGGAAGAGTGCTAGTGTGAGCTCGGGGGAGTGGAAGAGTGCGAGTGTGAGCTCGGGGGGAGGAAGAGAGCTAGTGTGAGCTCAGGGGGAGGAAGAGAGCTAGCGTGAGCTCGGGTGGGAGGAAGAGTGCTAGTGTGAGCTCGGGGGGGAAGGAAGAGTGCTAGTGTGAGCTCAGGGGAGAGGAAGAGTGCTAGTGTGAGCTCCAGGAGAGGAAGAGTGCTAGTGTGAGCTCGAGGGAGAGGAAGAGTGCTAGTGTGATCGCGGGGGAGAGGAAGAGTGCAAGTGTGAGCTTGGAGGAGAGGAAGAGTGCTAGTGTGAACTCGGGGAAGAGGAAGAGTGCTAGTGTGAGCTCGGGTGAGAGGAAGAGTGCTAGTGTGAGCTCGGGGAAGAGGAAGAGTGCCAGTGTGAGCTAGCAGGAGAGGAAGAGTGCAAGTGTGAGCTCGGGGGAGACGAAGAGTGCTAGTGTGAGCACTCGGGGAGAGAAAGAGTGCAAGTGTGAGCTGCGGGGAGAGTAAGAGTGCTAGTGTGAGCTCGGGGAAGAGGAAGAGTGCAAGTGTGAGCTAGCAGGAGAGGAAGAGTGCAAATGTGAGCTCGGGGGAGAGGAAGAGTGCAAGTGTGAGCTGGGGGGAGAGGAAGAGTGCAAGTGTGAGCTCGGGGGGAGGAAGAGAGCTAGTGTGAGCTCAGGGGGAGGAAGAGAGCTAGCGTGAGCTCGGGTGGGAGGAAGAGTGCTAGTGTGAGCTCGGGGAGAGGAAGAGTGCTAGTGTGAGCTCGGGGGAGTGGAAGAGTGCAAGTGTGAGCTAGGAGGAGAGGAAAAGTGCTAGTGTGAGCGCGGGGTAGAGGAAGAATGCTAGTGTGAGCTCACGGGAGAGGAAGAGTGCTAGTGTGAGCTCGACGGAGAGGAAGAGTGCTAGTGTGAGCTCGAGGGAGAGGAAGAGTGCGAGTGTGAGCTCGAGGGAGAGGAAGAGTGCTAGTGTGAGCTCAGGGGAGTGGAAGAGTGCAAGTGTGAGCTAGGAGGAGAGGAAGAGTGCTAGTGTGAGTTCGGGGGAGAGGAAAAGTGCTAGTGTGAGCCCGGGGGAGAGGAGGAGCGCTAGAGTGAGCACGGGGAGAGGAAGAGTGCTAGTGCGAGCTTGGCAGAGAGGAAGACTTCTAGTGTGAGGTTGGGGGAGAGGAGGACTGTTAGTGTGAACTCGGGGGAGAGGAAGAGTGCTAGTGTGAGCTCGGGGGAGAGGAAGAGTGCAAGTGTGAGCTCAGGGGAGATGAAGAGTGCTAGTGTGAGCTCGGGTGAGAGGAAGAGTGCTAGTGTGAGCTCGGGGAAGAGGAAGAGTGCCAGTGTGAGCTAGCAGGAGAGGAAGAGTGCAAGTGTGAGCTCGGGGGAGACGAAGAGTGCTAGTGTGAGCACTCGGGGAGAGAAAGAGTGCAAGTGTGAGCTGCGGGGAGAGTAAGAGTGCTAGTGTGAGCTCGGGGAAGAGGAAGAGTGCAAGTGTGAGCTAGCAGGAGAGGAAGAGTGCAAATGTGAGCTCGGGGGAGAGGAAGAGTGCAAGTGTGAGCTGGGGGGAGAGGAAGAGTGCAAGTGTGAGCTCGGGGGGAGGAAGAGAGCTAGTGTGAGCTCAGGGGGAGGAAGAGAGCTAGCGTGAGCTCGGGTGGGAGGAAGAGTGCTAGTGTGAGCTCGGGGAGAGGAAGAGTGCTAGTGTGAGCTCGGGGGAGTGGAAGAGTGCAAGTGTGAGCTAGGAGGAGAGGAAAAGTGCTAGTGTGAGCGCGGGGTAGAGGAAGAATGCTAGTGTGAGCTCACGGGAGAGGAAGAGTGCTAGTGTGAGCTCGACGGAGAGGAAGAGTGCTAGTGTGAGCTCGAGGGAGAGGAAGAGTGCGAGTGTGAGCTCGAGGGAGAGGAAGAGTGCTAGTGTGAGCTCAGGGGAGTGGAAGAGTGCAAGTGTGAGCTAGGAGGAGAGGAAGAGTGCTAGTGTGAGTTCGGGGGAGAGGAAAAGTGCTAGTGTGAGCCCGGGGGAGAGGAGGAGCGCTAGAGTGAGCACGGGGAGAGGAAGAGTGCTAGTGCGAGCTTGGCAGAGAGGAAGACTTCTAGTGTGAGGTTGGGGGAGAGGAGGACTGTTAGTGTGAACTCGGGGGAGAGGAAGAGTGCTAGTGTGAGCTCGGGGGAGAGGAAGAGTGCAAGTGTGAGCTCAGGGGAGATGAAGAGTGCGAGTGTGAGCTCGGGGGAGAGGAAGAGAGTGAGTGTGAGCTCGGGAGAGGAAGAGTGCTAGTGTGAGCATGGGGGAGAGGAAGAGTGCTAGTGTGAACTCGGGGGAGAGGAAGAGTGCTAGTGTGATCTCGGGGGAGAGGAAGAGTGCCAGTGTGAGCTCAGGGGAGAGGAAGAGTGCAAGTGTGAGCTGGGTGAAGAGGAAGAGTGTTAGTGTGAGCTCCGGGAGTGGAAGAGTGCGAGTGTGAGCTCGGGAGAGGAAGAGTGCTAGTGTGAGCTGGGAGGAGAGGAAGCATGCAAGTGTGAGCTCAGGGGAGAGGACGAGTGCTAGTGTGAGCTTGGGGAGAGGAAGAGTGCTAGTGTGAGCCGGGGGGGAGGAAGAGTGCTAGTGTGAGCTAGGAAAAGAGGAAGAGTGCAAATGTGAGCTCGGGGGAGAGGAAGAGTGCAAGTGTGAGCCGGGGGGGAGGAAGAGTGCTAGTGTGAGCTAGGAAAAGAGGAAGAGTGCAAATGTGAGCTCAGGGGGAGGAAGAGAGCTAGCGTGAGCTCGGGTGGGAGGAAGAGTGCTAGTGTGAGCTCGGGGAGAGGAAGAGTGCTAGTGTGAGCTCGGGGGAGTGGAAGAGTGCTAGTGTGAGCTCGGGGGAGAGGAAGAGTGCTAGTGTGAGCTCGGGGGGGAAGGAAGAGTGCTAGTGTGAGCTCAGGGGAGAGGAAGAGTGCTAGTGTGAGCTCCAGGAGAGGAAGAGTGCTAGTGTGAGCTCGAGGGAGAGGAAGAGTGCTAGTGTGAGCGCGGGGGAGAGGAAGAGTGCAAGTGTGAGCTTGGAGGAGAGGAAGAGTGCTAGTGTGAACTCAGGGAAGAGGAAGAGTGCTAGTGTGAGCTCGGGTGAGAGGAAGAGTGCTAGTGTGAGCTCGGGGAAGAGGAAGAGTGCCAGTGTGAGCTAGCAGGAGAGGAAGAGTGGAAGTGTGAGCTCGGGGGAGATGAAGAGTGCTAGTGTGAGCACTCGGGGAGAGAAAGAGTGCAAGTGTGAGCTGCGGGGAGAGTAAGAGTGCAAGTGTGAGCTCGGGGGAGAGGAAGAGTGCTAGTGTGAGCCGGGGGGGAGGAAGAGTGCTAGTGTGAGCTAGGAAAAGAGGAAGAGTGCAAATGTGAGCTCGGGGGAGAGGAAGAGTGCAAGTGTGAGCTGGGGGGAGAGGAAGAGTGCAAGTGTGAGCTCGGGGGGAGGAAGAGAGCTAGTGTGAGCTCAGGGGGAGGAAGAGAGCTAGCGTGAGCCCGGGTGGGAGGAAGAGTGCTAGTGTGAGCTCGGGGAGAGGAAGAGTGCTAGTGTGATCGCGGGGGAGAGGAAGAGTGCAAGTGTGAGCTTGGAGGAGAGGAAGAGTGCTAGTGTGAACTCGGGGAAGAGGAAGAGTGCTAGTGTGAGCTCGGGTGAGAGGAAGAGTGCTAGTGTGAGCTCGGGGAAGAGGAAGAGTGCCAGTGTGAGCTAGCAGGAGAGGAAGAGTGCAAGTGTGAGCTCGGGGGAGACGAAGAGTGCTAGTGTGAGCACTCGGGGAGAGAAAGAGTGCAAGTGTGAGCTGCGGGGAGAGTAAGAGTGCTAGTGTGAGCTCGGGGAAGAGGAAGAGTGCAAGTGTGAGCTAGCAGTAGAGGAAGAGTGGAAGTGTGAGCTCGGGGGAGATGAAGAGTGCTAGTGTGAGCACTCGGGGAGAGAAAGAGTGCAAGTGTGAGCTGCGGGGAGAGTAAGAGTGCAAGTGTGAGCTCGGGGGAGAGGAAGAGTGCTAGTGTGAGCCGGGGGGGAGGAAGAGTGCTAGTGTGAGCTAGGAAAAGAGGAAGAGTGCAAATGTGAGCTCGGGGGAGAGGAAGAGTGCAAGTGTGAGCTGGGGGGAGAGGAAGAGTGCAAGTGTGAGCTCGGGGGGAGGAAGAGAGCTAGTGTGAGCTCAGGGGGAGGAAGAGAGCTAGCGTGAGCTCGGGTGGGAGGAAGAGTGCTAGTGTGAGCTCGGGGAGAGGAAGAGTGCTAGTGTGAGCTCGGGGGAGTGGAAGAGTGCAAGTGTGAGCTAGGAGGAGAGGAAAAGTGCTAGTGTGAGCGCGGGGTAGAGGAAGAATGCTAGTGTGAGCTCACGGGAGAGGAAGAGTGCTAGTGTGAGCTCGAGGGAGAGGAAGAGTGCTAGTGTGAGCTCGAGGGAGAGGAAGAGTGCGAGTGTGAGCTCGAGGGAGAGGAAGAGTGCTAGTGTGAGCTCAGGGGAGTGGAAGAGTGCAAGTGTGAGCTAGGAGGAGAGGAAGAGTGCTAGTGTGAGTTCGGGGGAGAGGAAAAGTGCTAGTGTGAGCCCGGGGGAGAGGAGGAGCGCTAGAGTGAGCACGGGGAGAGGAAGAGTGCTAGTGCGAGCTTGGCAGAGAGGAAGACTTCTAGTGTGAGGTTGGGGGAGAGGAGGACTGTTAGTGTGAACTCGGGGGAGAGGAAGAGTGCTAGTGTGAGCTCGGGGGAGAGGAAGAGTGCAAGTGTGAGCTCAGGGGAGATGAAGAGTGCGAGTGTGAGCTCGGGGGAGAGGAAGAGAGTGAGTGTGAGCTCGGGAGAGGAAGAGTGCTAGTGTGAGCATGGGGGAGAGGAAGAGTGCTAGTGTGAACTCGGGGGAGAGGAAGAGTGCTAGTGTGATCTCGGGGGAGAGGAAGAGTGCCAGTGTGAGCTCAGGGGAGAGGAAGAGTGCTAGTGTGAGCTGGGTGAAGAGGAAGAGTGTTAGTGTGAGCTCCGGGAGTGGAAGAGTGCGAGTGTGAGCTCGGGAGAGGAAGAGTGCTAGTGTGAGCTGGGAGGAGAGGAAGCATGCAAGTGTGAGCTCAGGGGAGAGGACGAGTGCTAGTGTGAGCTTGGGGAGAGGAAGAGTGCTAGTGTGAGCCGGGGGGGAGGAAGAGTGCTAGTGTGAGCTAGGAAAAGAGGAAGAGTGCAAATGTGAGCTCGGGGGAGAGGAAGAGTGCAAGTGTGAGCTGGGGGGAGAGGAAGAGTGCAAGTGTGAGCTCGGGGGGAGGAAGAGAGCTAGTGTGAGCTCAGGGGGAGGAAGAGAGCTAGCGTGAGCTCGGGTGGGAGGAAGAGTGCTAGTGTGAGCTCGGGGAGAGGAAGAGTGCTAGTGTGAGCTCGGGGGAGTGGAAGAGTGCTAGTGTGAGCTCGGGGGAGAGGAAGAGTGCTAGTGTGAGCTCGGGGGGGAAGGAAGAGTGCTAGTGTGAGCTCAGGGGAGAGGAAGAGTGCTAGTGTGAGCTCCAGGAGAGGAAGAGTGCTAGTGTGAGCTCGAGGGAGAGGAAGAGTGCTAGTGTGAGCGCGGGGGAGAGGAAGAGTGGAAGTGTGAGCTTGGAGGAGAGGAAGAGTGCTAGTGTGAACTCAGGGAAGAGGAAGAGTGCTAGTGTGAGCTCGGGTGAGAGGAAGAGTGCTAGTGTGAGCTCGGGGAAGAGGAAGAGTGCCAGTGTGAGCTAGCAGGAGAGGAAGAGTGCAAGTGTGAGCTCGGGGGAGACGAAGAGTGCTAGTGTGAGCACTCGGGGAGAGAAAGAGTGCAAGTGTGAGCTGCGGGGAGAGTAAGAGTGCTAGTGTGAGCTCGGGGAAGAGGAAGAGTGCAAGTGTGAGCTAGCAGGAGAGGAAGAGTGGAAGTGTGAGCTCGGGGGAGACGAAGAGTGCTAGTGTGAGCACTCGGGGAGAGAAAGAGTGCAAGTGTGAGCTGCGGGGAGAGTAAGAGTGCAAGTGTGAGCTCGGGGGAGAGGAAGAGTGCTAGTGTGAGCCGGGGGGGAGGAAGAGTGCTAGTGTGAGCTAGGAAAAGAGGAAGAGTGCAAATGTGAGCTCGGGGGAGAGGAAGAGTGCAAGTGTGAGCTGGGGGGAGAGGAAGAGTGCAAGTGTGAGCTCGGGGGGAGGAAGAGAGCTAGTGTGAGCTCAGGGGGAGGAAGAGAGCTAGCGTGAGCCCGGGTGGGAGGAAGAGTGCTAGTGTGAGCTCGGGGAGAGGAAGAGTGCTAGTGTGAGCTCGGGGGAGTGGAAGAGTGGAAGTGTGAGCTAGGAGGAGAGGAAAAGTGCTAGTGTGAGCGCGGGGTAGAGGAAGAATGCTAGTGTGAGCTCACGGGAGAGGAAGAGTGCTAGTGTGAGCTCGAGGGAGAGGAAGAGTGCTAGTGTGAGCTCGAGGGAGAGGAAGAGTGCGAGTGTGAGCTCGAGGGAGAGGAAGAGTGCTAGTGTGAGCTCAGGGGAGTGGAAGAGTGCAAGTGTGAGCTAGGAGGAGAGGAAGAGTGCTAGTGTGAGTTCGGGGGAGAGGAAAAGTGCTAGTGTGAGCCCGGGGGAGAGGAGGAGCGCTAGTGTGAGCACAGGGAGAGGAAGAGTGCTAGTGCGAGCTTGGCAGAGAGGAAGACTTCTAGTGTGAGGTTGGGGGAGAGGAAGACTGTTAGTCTGAACTCGGGGGAGAGGAAGAGTGCTAGTGTGAGCTCGGGGGAGAGGAAGAGTGCAAGTGTGAGCTCAGGGGAGATGAAGAGTGCGAGTGTGAGCTCAGGGGAGAGGAAGAGTGCTAGTGTGAGCATGGGGGAGAGGAAGAGTGCCAGTGTGAGCTCAGGGGAGATGAAGAGTGCGAGTGTGAGCTCAGGGGAGAGGAAGAGTGCTAGTGTGAACTTGGGGGAGAGGAAGAGTGCCAGTGTGAGCTCAGGGGAGAGGAAGAGTGCTAGTGTGAGCTGGGTGAAGAGGAAGAGTGTTAGTGTGAGCTCCGGGAGTGGAAGAGTGCGAGTGTGAGCTCGGGAGAGGAAGAGTGCTAGTGTGAGCTGGGAGGAGAGGAAGCATGCAAGTGTGAGCTCAGGGGAGAGGACGAGAGCTAGTGTGAGCTCAGGTGAGAGCAAGAGTGCTAGTGTGAATTCTGGGGGTAGGAAGAGTGCTAGTGTGAGCTCGGGGGAGAGGAAGAGTGCTAGTGTGAGCTCGGGGGAGAGGATGAATGCTAGTGTGAGATCGAGGGAGAGGAAGAGTGTGAGTGTGAGTTCGGGGGAGAGGAAGAGTGCTAGTGTGAGCTCGGGGGAGAGGATGAATGCTAGTGTGAGATCGAGGGAGAGGAAGAGTGAGTGTGAGTTTGGGGGAGAGGAAGAGTGCTAGTGTGAGCTTGGGTAGAGGAAGAGTGCTAGTGTGAGCTCGGGAGAGGAAGAGTGCGAGTGTGAGCTCGGGGTAGAAGAAGGATGCTAGTGTGAGCTCGGGGGGAGGAAGAGTGCTAGTGTGAGCTCGAGGGAGAGGAAGAGTGCTAGTATGAGCTCGGGGGAGAGGAAGATTGCTACTGTCAGCTCGGGAGAGAGGAAGAGTGCTAGTGTGAGCTCGGGGGAGAGGAAGAGTGCGAGTGTGAGCTCGGGGTAGAAGAAGGATGCGAGTGTGAGCTCGGGGGGAGGAAGAGTGCGAGTGTGAGCTCGGGGTAGAAGAAGGATGCTAGTGTGAGCTCGGGGGGAGGAAGAGTGCTAGTGTGAGCTTGGGGGAGAGGAAGAGTGCTAGTGTGAGCTCCAGGAGAGGAAGAGTGCTTGTGTGAGCTCGAGGGAGAGGAAGAGTGCTAGTGTGAGCTCGGGGGGAGGAAGAGTGCTAGTGTGAGCTCGAGGGAGAGGAAGAGTGCTAGTGTGAGCTCGGGGGGAAGGAAGAGTGCTAGTGTGAGCGCGGGGGAGAGGAAGAGTGCAAGTGTGAGCTAGGAGGAGAGGAAGAGTGCTAGTGTGAGCTCGGGGAAGAGGAAGAGTGCTAGTGTGAGCTCGGGTGAGAGGAAGAGTGCTAGTGTGAGCAAGAGTGCTAGTGTGAGCTCGGGGAAGAGGAAGAGTGCAAGTGTGAGCTAGCAGGAGAGGAAGAGTGCAAGTGTGAGCTCGGGGGAGACGAAGAGTGATAGTGTGAGCTCTCGGGGCGAGAAAGAGTGCAAGTGTGAGCTGCGGGGAGAGTAAGAGTGCAAGTGTGAGCTCGGGGGAGAGGAAGAGTGCTAGTGTGAGCTCTGGGGGAGAGAAAGAGTGCAAGTGTGAGCTGGGGGTAGAGTAAGAGTGCAAGTGTGAGCTCGGGAGAGAAAGAGTGCAAGTGTGAGCTCGGGGGAGAGGAAGAGTGCTAGTGTGAGCCGGGGGGGGAGGAAGAGTGCTAGTGTGAGCTAGGAGGAGAGGAAGAGTGCAAGTGTGAGCTCGGGGAAGAGGAAGAGTGCTAGTGTGAGCTAGGAGGACAGGATGAGTGCTAGTGTGAGCTCTGGGGGAGAGAAAGAGTGCAAGTGTGAGCTGGGGGGAGAGGAAGAGTGCAAGTGTGAGCTCGGGGGAGGAAGAGAGCTAGTGTGAGCTCAGGGGGAGGAAGAGTGCTAGTGTGAGCTCGGGGAGAGGAAGAGTGCTAGTGTGAGCTCGGGGGAGTGGAAGAGTGCAAGTATGAGCTAGGAGGAGAGGAAAAGTGCTAGTGTGAGTTCGGGGGAGAGGAAGAGTGCGAATGTGAGCTCGGGGGACAGGAAGACTGCTAGTGTGAGCTCGGGGAAAGGAAGAGTGCTAGTGTGAGCGCGGGGTAGAGGAAGAATGCTAGTGTGAGCTGGGAGGGGAGGATGAGTGCTAGTGTGAGCTCACGGGAGAGGAAGCGTGCTAGTGTGAGCTCGAGGGAGAGGAAGAGTGCAAGTGCGAGCTCGGGGGAGTGCAAGAGTGCAAGTGTGAGCTAGGAGGAGAGGAAGAGTGCTAGTGTGAGTTTGGGGGAGAGGAAGAGTGCGAATGTGAGCTCGGGGGACAGGAAGAGTGCTAGTGTGAGCTCAGGGGAGAGGAATAGTGCTAGTGTGAGCCCGGGGGAGAGGAGGAGCGCTAGAGTGAGCTCAGGGGAGAGGAAGAGTGCTAGTGTGAGCTGGGTGACGAGGAAGAGTGTTAGTGTGAGCTCCGGGAGTGGAAGAGTGCGAGTGTGAGCTCGGGAGAGGAAGAGTGCTAGTGTGAGCTGGGAGGAGAGGAAGCGTGCAAGTGTGAACTCAGGGGAGAGGAAGAGTGCTAGTGTGAGCTTGGGGAGAGGAAGAGTGCTAGTGTGAGCTCAGAGGAGAGGACGAGTGCTAGTGTCAGCTTGGGGGAGAGGAAGAGTGCAAGCGTGAGCTCGGGGGAGAGGAAGAGAGCTAGTGTGAGCTCGGGTGAGAGCAAGAGTGCTAGTGTGAGCTCGGTGGAGAGAATGAGTGCGAGTGTGAGCTCGGGGAGAGGAAGAGTTCTAGTGTGAGCTCGGTGGAGAGGAAGAGTGCTTGTGTGAGCTCGGGGGAGAGGAAGAGTGCTTGTGTGAGCTCGGGGGAGAGGAAAAGTGCTAGTGTGAGCTCGGGGAAGAGGAAGAGTGCAAGTGTGAGCTAGGAGGAGAGGAAGAGTGCAAGTGTGAGCTCGGGGGAGAGGAAGAGTGCTAGTGTGAGCTCTGGGGGAGAGAAAGAATGCAAGTGTGAGCTGCGGGGAGAGTAAGAGTGCAAGTGCGAGCTTGGGGGAGAGGAAGAGTGCTAGTGTGAGCTCTGGGGGAGATAAAGAGTGCAAGTGTGAGCTCGGGGGAGAGGAAGATTGCTAGTGTGAGCTAGGAGGACAGGAAGAGTGCTAGTGTGAGCTCTGGGGGAGAGAAAGAGTGCAAGTGTGAGCTGGGGGGAGAGGAAGAGTGTAAGTGTGAGCTCGGGGGAGAGAAGAGTGTTAGTGTAAGCCGGGGGGGAGGAAGAGCGCTAGTGTGAGCTAGGAGGAGAGGAAGAGTGCAAGTGTGAGCTAGGACGACAGGATGAGTGCTAGTGTGAGCTCTGGGGGAGAAAAATAGTGCTAGTGTGAGCTGGGGGGAGGAAGAGAGCTAGTGTGAACTCGGGGGGAGGAAGAGAGCTAGCGTGAGCTCGGGTGGGAGGAAGAGTGGTAGTGTGAGCTCGGGGGAGACGAAGAGTGCTATTGTGAGCTCAGGGGAGAGGAAGAGTGCGAGTGTGAGCTCGGGGGAGAGAATGACTGCTAGTGTGAGCTCACGGGAGAGGAAGAGTGCAAGTGTGAGCTCGGGGGAGAGGAAGAGTTCTAGTGTGAGCTCGGGGAAGAGGAAGAGTGCAAGTGTGAGCTCGGGGGAGAGGAAGAATGCTAGTGTGAGCTCGGGGGAGAGGAAGAGTGCGAGTGTGAGCTCCGGGCAGTGGAAGAGTGCAAGTGTGAGCTTGAGGGAGTGGAAGAGTGCTAGTGTGAGCTCGGGGGAGAGAAAGAGTGCTAGTGTGAGCTCGGGGGAGAGGAAGAGTGCTAGTGTGAGCTCGGGGGAGAGGAAGAGTGCTAGTGTGAGCTAGGAGGAGAGGAAGAGTGCTAGTGTGAGCTCGGGGGAGAGAAAGAGTGCTAGTGTGAGCTCGGGGGAGAGGAAGAGTGCTAGTGTGAGCTGGAGGGGAGGATGAGTGCTAGTGTGAGCTCGGGGGAGAGGAAGAGTGTTAGTGTGAGCTTGAGGGAGTGGAAGAGTGCTAGTGTGAGCTCGGGGGAGTGGAAGAGTGCAAGTGTGAGCTAGGAGGAGAGGAAGAGTGCTAGTGTGAGCTCGGGGGAGAGAAAGAGTGCTAGTGTGAGCTCGGGGGAGAGGAAGAGTGCTAGTGTGAGCTGGAGGGGAGGATGAGTGCTAGTGTGAGCTCGGGGGAGAGGAAGAGTGTTAGTGTGAGCTTGAGGGAGTGGAAGAGTGCTAGTGTGAGCTCGGGGGAGTGGAAGAGTGCAAGTGTGAGCTAGGAGGAGAGGAAGAGTGCTAGTGTGAGCTCGGGGGAGAGGAAGAGTGCGAGTGTGAGCTCGGGGGACAGGAAGAGTGCTAGTGTGAGCTCGGGGGAGAGGAGGAGCGCTAGTGTGAGCTTGGCGGAGAGGAAGACTTCTAGTGTGAGCTTGGGGAGAGGAAGAGTTCGAGTTTGAGCTCGGGGGAGAGGAAGAGTGCAAGTGTGAGTTCACGGGAGAGGAAGAGTGCGAGTGTGAGCTCGGGGGAGAGGAAGAGTGTGAGTGTGAGCTCGGGGGAGAGGAAGAGTGCTAGTTTGAGCTCGGGGGAGAGGAAGAGTGCAAGTGTGAGCTCGGGAGAGGAAGAGTGCTAGTGTGAGCTCGGGGGGGAAGAGTGCTAGTGTGAGCTCGGGGGGCAGGATGAGTGCTAGTGTGAGCTCGGGGGGAGGAAGTGTGCTAGTGTCAGCTCGGGGGGAGGAAGAGTGCTAGTGTGAGCTTGGAGTGTGAGGAAGAGAGCTAGTGTGAGCTCGGGGGAGAGGAAGAATGCTAGTGTGAGCTCGGGGGAGAGGAGGAGTGCTAGTGTGAGATCGGGGTTGAAGAAGAGTGCTAGTGTGAGATCGAGGGAGAGAAAGAGTGCTAGTGTGAGCTAGGAGGACAGGAAGAGTGCTAGTGTGAGCTCTGGGGGAGAGAAAGAGTGCAAGTGTGAGCTGGGGGGAGAGGAAGAGTGCAAGTGTGAGCTCGGGGGAGAGAAGAGTGTTAGTGTGAGCCGGGGGGGGAGGAAGAGCGCTAGTGTGAGCTCGGGGGAGAGGAAGAGTGCAAGTGTGAGCTCTGGGGGAGAAAAATAGTGCTAGGCTGAGCTGGGGGGAGGAAGAGAGCTAGTGTGAACTCGGGGGGAGGAAGAGAGCTAGCGTGAGCTCGGATTGGAGGAAGAGTGGTAGTGTGAGCTCGGGGGACACGAAGAGTGCTAGTGTGAGCTCGGGGGAAGGAAGAGTGCTAGTGTGAGCGCGGGGTAGAGGAAGATTCCAATGTGAGCTGGGAGGGGAGGATGATTGCTAGTGTGAGCTTGCGGGAGAGGAAGATTGCTAGTGTGAGCTCGAGGGAGAGGAAGAGTGCTACTGTGAGCTCGGGGTAGCGGAAGAGTGCAAGTGTGAGCTAGGAGGAGAGGAAGAGTGCTAGTGTGAGTTCGGGGGAGAGGAAGAGTGCGAGAGTGAGCTCGGGGGACAGGAATAGTGCTTGTGTGAGCTCAGGGGAGAGGAAGAGTGCAAGTGTGAGCTCGGGGGAGAGGACGAATGCTAGTGTGAGCTCGGGGGAGAGGAAGAGTGCGAGTGTGAGCTCCGGGCAGAGGAAGAGTGCTCGTGTGAGCTCAGGGGAAAGGAAGAGTGCTAGTGTGAGCTCGGGGGAGAGAACGACTGCTAGTGTGAGCTCACGGGAGAGGAAGAGTGCTTGTGTGAGCTCGGGGGAGAGGAAAAGTGCTAGTGTGAGCTCGGGGAAGAGGAAGAGTGTGAGCTCCGGGCAGTGGAAGAGTGCAAGTGTGAGCTCGGGGGAGAGGAAGAATGCTAGTGTGAGCTCGGGGGAGAGGAAGAGTGCGAGTGTGAGCTCCGGGCAGTGGAAGAGTGCTAGTGTGAGCTCGGGGGAGAGGAAGAGTGCTAGTGTGAGCTCACAGGAGAGGAAGAGTGCTAGTGTGAGCTCGGGGGAGAGGAAGATTGCTAGTGTGAGCTCGGAGGAAAGGAAGAGTGCAAGTGTGAGCTAGGAGGAGAGGAAGAGTGCTAGTGTGAGCTCAGGGAAGAGGAAGAGTGCTACTGTGAGCTCGGGGGAGAGGAAGATTGTTGTGTGAGCTCGGGGAAGAGTAATAGTGCAAATGTGAGCTAGGAGGAGAGGAAGAGTGCAAGTGTGAGCTCGGGGGAGAGGAAGAGTGCGAGTGTGAGCTCCGGGCAGTGGAAGAGTGCTAGTGTGAGCTCGGGGGAGAGGAAGAGTGCTAGTGTGAGCTCACAGGAGAGGAAGAGTGCTAGTGTGAGCTCGGGGGAGAGAAAGAGTGCTAGTGTGAGCTCGGGGGAGAGGAAGAGTGCTAGTGTGAGCTTGCGGGGGGAGGAAGAGTGCTTGTGTGAGCTCGGGTGAGATGAAGAGTGCTAGAGTGATCTCGGGGGAGAGGAAGAGTGCTCGTGTGAGCTCGGGGGAGAGGAAGATTGCTAGTGTGAGCTCGGAGGAAAGGAAGAGTGCAAGTGTGAGCTAGGAGGAGAGGAAGAGTGCTAGTGTGAGCTCAGGGAAGAGGAAGAGTGCTACTGTGAGCTCGGGGGAGAGGAAGAGTGTTGTGTGAGCTCGGGGAAGAGTAAGAGTGCAAATGTGAGCTAGGAGGAGAGGAAGAGTGCAAGTGTGAGCTCGGTGGAGAGGATGAGTGCAAGTGTGAGCTAGGAGGACAGGAAGAGTGCTAGTGTGAGCTCTGGGGGAGAGAAAGAGTGCAAGTGAGAGCTGGGAGAGAGGAAGAGTGCAAGTGTGAGCTCGGGGGAGAGGAAGAGTGCTAGTGTGAGTTGGTAGAGAGGATGAGTGCTAGTGTGAGCTTGGAGGAGAGGAAGAGTGCAAGTGTGAGCTCGGGGGAGAGAAAGAGTGCAAGTGTGAGCTGGGGGAGAGGAAGAGTGCAAGTGTGAGCTCGGGGGGAGGAAGAGAGCTAGTGTGAGCTCGGGGGGAGGAAGAGAGCTAGCGTGAGCTCAGGTGGGAGGAAGAGTGCTAGTGTGAGCTCGGGGGAGAGGAAGATTGCTAGTGTGAGCTCGGCGGGAGGAAGTGAGAAAGCGTGAGCTCGGGTGGGAGGATGATTGCTAGTGTGAGCATAGGGGAGAGGAAGTGTGCTAGTGTGAGCTCGGGGGTGGAGAAGAGAGCTAGTGTGAGCTCGGGAGAGGAAGAGTGCTAGTGTGAGCTCGATGGAGAGGAAGAGTGCTAGTGTGAGCTGGAGGGGAGGATGAGTGCTAGTGTGAGCTCGGGGGAGAGGAAGAGTGTTAGTGTGAGCTTGAGGGAGTGGAAGAGTGCTAGTGTGAGCTCGGGGGAGTGGAAGAGTGCAAGTGTGAGCTAGGAGGAGAGGAAGAGTGCTAGTGTGAGCTCGGGGGAGAGGAAGAGTGCGAGTGTGAGCTCGGGGGACAGGAAGAGTGCTAGTGTGAGCTCGGGGGAGAGGAGGAGCGCTAGTGTGAGCTTGGCGGAGAGGAAGACTTCTAGTGTGAGCTTGGGGGAGAGGAAGAGTTCGAGTTTGAGCTCGGGGGAGAGGAAGAGTGCAAGTGTGAGTTCACGGGAGAGGAAGAGTGCGAGTGTGAGCTCGGGGGAGAGGAAGAGTGTGAGTGTGAGCTCGGGGGAGAGGAAGAGTGCTAGTTTGAGCTCGGGGGAGAGGAAGAGTGCAAGTGTGAGCTCGGGAGAGGAAGAGTGCTAGTGTGAGCTCGGGGGGGGAAGAGTGCTAGTGTGAGCTCGGGGGGCAGGAAGAGTGCTAGTGTGAGCTCGGGGGGAGGAAGTGTGCTAGTGTCAGCTCGGGGGGAGGAAGAGTGCTAGTGTGAGCTTGGAGTGTGAGGAAGAGAGCTAGTGTGAGCTCGGGGGAGAGGAAGAATGCTAGTGTGAGCTCGGGGGAGAGGAGGAGTGCTAGTGTGAGCTCGGGGTTGAAGAAGAGTGCTAGTGTGAGATCGAGGGAGAGAAAGAGTGCTAGTGTGAGCTAGGAGGACAGGAAGAGTGCTAGTGTGAGCTCTGGGGGAGAGAAAGAGTGCAAGTGTGAGCTGGGGGGAGAGGAAGAGTGCAAGTGTGAGCTCGGGGGAGAGAAGAGTGTTAGTGTGAGCCGGGGGGAGGAAGAGCGCTAGTGTGAGCTCGGGGGAGAGGAAGAGTGCAAGTGTGAGCTCGGGGGAGAGGAAGAGTGCAAGTGTGAGCTAGGAGGACAGGATGAGTGCTAGTGTGAGCTCTGGGGGAGAAAAATAGTGCTAGGGTGAGCTGGGGGGAGGAAGAGAGCTAGTGTGAACTCGGGGGGAGGAAGAGAGCTAGCGTGAGCTCGGATTGGAGGAAGAGTGGTAGTGTGAGCTCGGGGGAGACGAAGAGTGCTAGTGTGAGCTCGGGGGAAGGAAGAGTGCTAGTGTGAGCGCGGGGTAGAGGAAGATTCCAATGTGAGCTGGGAGGGGAGGATGATTGCTAGTGTGAGCTTGCGGGAGAGGAAGATTGCTAGTGTGAGCTCGAGGGAGAGGAAGAGTGCTACTGTGAGCTCGGGGAAGCGGAAGAGTGCAAGTGTGAGCTAGGAGGAGAGGAAGAGTGCTAGTGTGAGTTCGGGGGAGAGGAAGAGTGCGAGAGTGAGCTCGGGGGACAGGAATAGTGCTAGTGTGAGCTCAGGGGAGAGGAAGAGTGCTAGTGTGAGCTCGGGGGAGAGGACGAATGCTAGTGTGAGCTCGGGGGAGAGGAAGAGTGCTCGTGTGAGCTCGGGGGAGAGGAAGATTGCTAGTGTGAGCTCGGAGGAAAGGAAGAGTGCAAGTGTGAGCTAGGAGGAGAGGAAGAGTGCTAGTGTGAGCTCAGGGAAGAGGAAGAGTGCTACTGTGAGCTCGGGGGAGAGGAAGAGTGTTGTGTGAGCTCGGGGAAGAGTAAGAGTGCAAATGTGAGCTAGGAGGAGAGGAAGAGTGCAAGTGTGAGCTCGGTGGAGAGGATGAGTGCAAGTGTGAGCTAGGAGGACAGGAAGAGTGCTAGTGTGAGCTCTGGGGGAGAGAAAGAGTGCAAGTGAGAGCTGGGAGAGAGGAAGAGTGCAAGTGTGAGCTCGGGGGAGAGGAAGAGTGCTAGTGTGAGTTGGTAGAGAGGATGAGTGCTAGTGTGAGCTTGGAGGAGAGGAAGAGTGCAAGTGTGAGCTCGGGGGAGAGAAAGAGTGCAAGTGTGAGCTGGGGGAGAGGAAGAGTGCAAGTGTGAGCTCGGGGGGAGGAAGAGAGCTAGTGTGAGCTCGGGGGGAGGAAGAGAGCTAGCGTGAGCTCAGGTGGGAGGAAGAGTGCTAGTGTGAGCTCGGGGGAGAGGAAGATTGCTAGTGTGAGCTCGGCGGGAGGAAGTGAGAAAGCGTGAGCTCGGGTGGGAGGATGATTGCTAGTGTGAGCATAGGGGAGAGGAAGTGTGCTAGTGTGAGCTCGGGGGTGGAGAAGAGAGCTAGTGTGAGCTCGGGAGAGGAAGAGTGCTAGTGTGAGCTCGATGGAGAGGAAGAGTGCTAGTGTGAGCTGGAGGGGAGGATGAGTGCTAGTGTGAGCTCGGGGGAGAGGAAGAGTGTTAGTGTGAGCTTGAGGGAGTGGAAGAGTGCTAGTGTGAGCTCGGGGGAGTGGAAGAGTGCAAGTGTGAGCTAGGAGGAGAGGAAGAGTGCTAGTGTGAGCTCGGGGGAGAGGAAGAGTGCGAGTGTGAGCTCGGGGGACAGGAAGAGTGCTAGTGTGAGCTCGGGGGAGAGGAGGAGCGCTAGTGTGAGCTTGGCGGAGAGGAAGACTTCTAGTGTGAGCTTGGGGGAGAGGAAGAGTTCGAGTTTGAGCTCGGGGGAGAGGAAGAGTGCAAGTGTGAGTTCACGGGAGAGGAAGAGTGCGAGTGTGTGCTCGGGGGAGAGGAAGAGTGTGAGTGTGAGCTCGGGGGAGAGGAAGAGTGCTAGTTTGAGCTCGGGGGAGAGGAAGAGTGCAAGTGTGAGCTCGGGAGAGGAAGAGTGCTAGTGTGAGCTCGGGGGGGGAAGAGTGCTAGTGTGAGCTCGGGGGGCAGGAAGAGTGCTAGTGTGAGCTCGGGGGGAGGAAGTGTGCTAGTGTCAGCTCGGGGGGAGGAAGAGTGCTAGTGTGAGCTTGGAGTGTGAGGAAGAGAGCTAGTGTGAGCTCGGGGGAGAGGAAGAATGCTAGTGTGAGCTCGGGGGAGAGGAGGAGTGCTAGTGTGAGCTCGGGGTTGAAGAAGAGTGCTAGTGTGAGATCGAGGGAGAGAAAGAGTGCTAGTGTGAGCTAGGAGGACAGGAAGAGTGCTAGTGTGAGCTCTGGGGGAGAGAAAGAGTGCAAGTGTGAGCTGGGGGGAGAGGAAGAGTGCAAGTGTGAGCTCGGGGGAGAGAAGAGTGTTAGTGTGAGCCGGGGGGAGGAAGAGCGCTAGTGTGAGCTCGGGGGAGAGGAAGAGTGCAAGTGTGAGCTCGGGGGAGAGGAAGAGTGCAAGTGTGAGCTAGGAGGACAGGATGAGTGCTAGTGTGAGCTCTGGGGGAGAAAAATAGTGCTAGGGTGAGCTGGGGGGAGGAAGAGAGCTAGTGTGAACTCGGGGGGAGGAAGAGAGCTAGCGTGAGCTCGGATTGGAGGAAGAGTGGTAGTGTGAGCTCGGGGGAGACGAAGAGTGCTAGTGTGAGCTCGGGGGAAGGAAGAGTGCTAGTGTGAGCGCGGGGTAGAGGAAGATTCCAATGTGAGCTGGGAGGGGAGGATGATTGCTAGTGTGAGCTTGCGGGAGAGGAAGATTGCTAGTGTGAGCTCGAGGGAGAGGAAGAGTGCTACTGTGAGCTCGGGGAAGCGGAAGAGTGCAAGTGTGAGCTAGGAGGAGAGGAAGAGTGCTAGTGTGAGTTCGGGGGAGAGGAAGAGTGCGAGAGTGAGCTCGGGGGACAGGAATAGTGCTAGTGTGAGCTCAGGGGAGAGGAAGAGTGCTAGTGTGAGCTCGGGGGAGAGGACGAATGCTAGTGTGAGCTCGGGGGAGAGGAAGAGTGCGAGTGTGAGCTCCGGGCAGAGGAAGAGTGCTCGTGTGAGCTCAGGGGAGAGGAAGAGTGCTAGTGTGAGCTCGGGGGAGAGAACGACTGTTAGTGTGAGCTCACGGGAGAGGAAGAGTGCTAGTGTGAGCTCGGGGGAGAGAAAGAGTGCTTGTGTGAGCTCGGGGGAGAGGAAAAGTGCTAGTGTGAGCTCGGGGAAGAGGAAGAGTGCGAGTGTGAGCTCCGGGCAGTGGAAGAGTGCAAGTGTGAGCTCGGGGGAGAGGAAGAATGCTAGTGTGAGCTCGGGGGAGAGGAAGAGTGCGAGTGTGAGCTCACAGGAGAGGAAGAGTGCTAGTGTGAGCTCGGGGGAGAGGAAGATTGCTAGTGTGAGCTCGGAGGAAAGGAAGAGTGCAAGTGTGAGCTAGGAGGAGAGGAAGAGTGCTAGTGTGAGCTCAGGGAAGAGGAAGAGTGCTACTGTGAGCTCGGGGGAGAGGAAGATTGTTGTGTGAGCTCGGGGAAGAGTAATAGTGCAAATGTGAGCTAGGAGGAGAGGAAGAGTGCAAGTGTGAGCTCGGTGGAGAGGATGAGTGCAAGTGTGAGCTAGGAGGACAGGAAGAGTGGTAGTGTGAGCTCTGGGGGAGAGAAAGAGTGCAAGTGAGAGCTGGGAGAGAGGAAGAGTGCAAGTGTGAGCTCGGGGGAGAGGAAGAGTGCTAGTGTGAGTTGGGAGAGAGGATGAGTGCTAGTGTGAGCTAGATGGAGTGGAAGAGTGCTAGTGTGAGCTCGGGGGAGTGGAAGAGTGCAAGTGTGAGCTAGGAGGAGAGGAAGAGTGCTAGTGTGAGCTCGGGGGAGAGGAAGAGTGCGAGTGTGAGCTCGGGGGACAGGAAGAGTGCTAGTGTGAGCTCGGGGGAGAGGAGGAGCGCTAGTGTGAGCTTGGCGGAGAGGAAGACTTCTAGTGTGAGCTTGGGGGAGAGGAAGAGTTCGGGTTTGAGCTCTGGGGAGAGGAAGAGTGCAAGTGTGAGTTGACGGGAGAGGAAGAGTGCGAGTGTGAGCTCGGGGGAGAGGAAGAGTGTGAGTGTTAGCTCAGGGGGGAGGAGAGTGCTAGTGTGAGCCCGAGGGAGAGGAAGAGTGCTAGTGTGAGCTCGGGAGAGGAAGAGTGCTAGTGTGAGCTCGGGAGAGAGGAAGAGTGCTGGTGTGAGCTCGGGGGAGAGGAAGAGTGCTAGTGTGAGCTCGGGGGAGAGGAAGAGTGCTAGTGTGAGCTCGGGGGAGAGGAAGAGTGCTAGTGTGAGCTCGGGAGAGGAAGAGTGCTAGTGTGAGCTCGGGGGGGGAAGAGTGCTAGTGTGAGCTCGGGGGGAGAGGAAGAGAGCTAGTGTGAGCTCGGGGGGGGATGAGTGCTAGTGTGAGCTCGGGGGGCAGGAAGAGTGCTAGTGTGAGCTCGGGGGGGGAAGAGTGCTAGTGTGAGCTCGGGGGAGAGGAAGAGAGCTAGTGTGAGCTCGGGGGGGGATGAGTGCTAGTGTGAGCTCGGGGGGCAGGAAGAGTGCTAGTGTGAGCTCGGGGGGAGGAAGTGTGCTAGTGTCAGCTCGGGGGGAGGAAGAGTGCTAGTGTGAGCTTGGAGTGTGAGGAATAGAGCTAGTGTGAGCTCGGGGGAGAGGAAGAATGCTAGTGTGAGCTCGGGGGAGAGGAGGAGTGCTAGTGTGAGCTCGGGGGATAGGATGATTGCTAGTGTGAGCTCAGGGGAGAGGAAGTGTGCTAGTGTGAGCTCGGGGAGAGGAAGAGTGCTAGTGTGAGATCGGGGGAGAGGAAGAGTTCTAGTGTGAGCTCGGGGGAGAGGAAGAGTGCTTGTGAGAGCTAGGGGGAGAGGAAAAGTGCTAGTGTGAGCTTGGGGAAGAGAAGTAGTGCAAGTGTGAGCTCGGGGGAGAGGAAGAATGCTCGTGTGAGCTCGGGGGAGAGTAAGAGTGCGAGTGTGAGCTCCGGGCAGAGGAAGAGTGCTAGTGTGAGCTCGGGGGAGAGGAAGAGTTCTAGTGTGAGCTCGGGGGAGAGAAAGAGTGCTAGTGTGAGCTCGGGGAAGAGGAAGAGTGCTTGTCTGATCTCGGGGGAGAGGAAGAGTGCTAGTGTGAGCTCACAGGAGAGGATGAGTGCTAGTGTGAGCTCGGGGGAGAGAAAGAGTGCTAGTGTGAGCTCGGGGAAGAGGAAGAGTGCAAGTGCGAGCTAGGAGGACAGGAAGAGTGCTAGTGTGAGCTCTGGGGGAGAGAAAGAGTGCAAGTGAGAGCTGGGAGAGAGGAAGAGTGCAAGTGTGAGCTCGGGGGAGAGGAAGAGTGCTAGTGTGAGTTGGGAGAGAGGATGAGTGCTAGTGTGAGCTTGGAGGAGAGGAAGAGTGCAAGTGTGAGCTCGGGGGAGAGAAAGAGTGCAAGTGTGAGCTGGGGGAGAGGAAGAGTGCAAGTGTGAGCTCGGGGGGAGGAAGAGAGCTAGTGTGAGCTCGGGGGGAGGAAGAGAGCTAGCGTGAGCTCAGGTGGGAGGAAGAGTGCTAGTGTGAGCTCGGGGGAGAGGAAGATTGCTAGTGTGAGCTCGGCGGGAGGAAGTGAGCTAGCGTGAGCTCGGGTGGGAGGATGAGTGCTAGTGTGAGCATAGGGGAGAGGAAGTGTGCTAGTGTGAGCTCGGGGGTGGAGAAGAGAGCTAGTGTGAGCTCGGGAGAGGAAGAGTGCTAGTGTGAGCTCGATGGAGAGGAAGAGTGCTAGTGTGAGCTGGAGGGGAGGATGAGTGCTAGTGTGAGCTCGGGGGAGAGGAAGAGTGTTAGTGTGAGCTTGAGGGAGTGGAAGAGTGCTAGTGTGAGCTCGGGGGAGTGGAAGAGTGCAAGTGTGAGCTAGGAGGAGAGGAAGAGTGCTAGTGTGAGCTCGGGGGAGAGGAAGAGTGCGAGTGTGAGCTCGGGGGACAGGAAGAGTGCTAGTGTGAGCTCGGGGGAGAGGAGGAGCGCTAGTGTGAGCTTGGCGGAGAGGAAGACTTCTAGTGTGAGCTTGGGGGAGAGGAAGAGTTCGAGTTTGAGCTCGGGGGAGAGGAAGAGTGCAAGTGTGAGTTCACGGGAGAGGAAGAGTGCGAGTGTGAGCTCGGGGGAGAGGAAGAGTGTGAGTGTGAGCTCGGGGGAGAGGAAGAGTGCTAGTTTGAGCTCGGGGGAGAGGAAGAGTGCAAGTGTGAGCTCGGGAGAGGAAGAGTGCTAGTGTGAGCTCGGGGGGGGAAGAGTGCTAGTGTGAGCTCGGGGGGCAGGAAGAGTGCTAGTGTGAGCTCGGGGGGAGGAAGTGTGCTAGTGTCAGCTCGGGGGGAGGAAGAGTGCTAGTGTGAGCTTGGAGTGTGAGGAAGAGAGCTAGTGTGAGCTCGGGGGAGAGGAAGAATGCTAGTGTGAGCTCGGGGGAGAGGAGGAGTGCTAGTGTGAGCTCGGGGTTGAAGAAGAGTGCTAGTGTGAGATCGAGGGAGAGAAAGAGTGCTAGTGTGAGCTAGGAGGACAGGAAGAGTGCTAGTGTGAGCTCTGGGGGAGAGAAAGAGTGCAAGTGTGAGCTGGGGGGAGAGGAAGAGTGCAAGTGTGAGCTCGGGGGAGGAAGAGTGCTAGTGTGAGCTGGAGGGGAGGATGAGTGCTAGTGTGAGCTCGGGGGAGAGGAAGAGTGTTAGTGTGAGCTTGAGGGAGTGGAAGAGTGCTAGTGTGAGCTCGGGGGAGTGGAAGAGTGCAAGTGTGAGCTAGGAGGAGAGGAAGAGTGCTAGTGTGAGCTCCGGGGAGAGGAAGAGTGCGAGTGTGAGCTCGGGGGACAGGAAGAGTGCCAGTGTGAGCTCGGGGGAGAGGAGGAGCGCTAGTGTGAGCTTGGCGGAGAGGAAGACTTCTAGTGTGAGCTTGGGGGAGAGGAAGAGTTCGGGTTTGAGCTCTGGGGAGAGGAAGAGTGCAAGTGTGAGTTGACGGGAGAGGAAGAGTGCGAGTGTGAGCTCGGGGGAGAGGAAGAGTGTGAGTGTTAGCTCAGGGGGGAGGAGAGTGCTAGTGTGAGCCCGAGGGAGAGGAAGAGTGCTGGTGTGAGCTCGGGGGAGAGGAAGAGTGCTAGTTTGAGCTCGGGGGAGAGGAAGAGTGCAAGTGTGAGCTCGGGAGAGGAAGAGTGCTAGTGTGAGCTCGGGGGGGGATGAGTGCTAGTGTGAGCTCGGGGGGCAGGAAGAGTGCTAGTGTGAGCTCGGGGGGAGGAAGTGTGCTAGTGTCAGCTCGGGGGGAGGAAGAGTGCTAGTGTGAGCTTGGAGTGTGAGGAATAGAGCTAGTGTGAGCTCGGGGGAGAGGAGGAGTGCTAGTGTGAGCTCGGGGTTGAAGAAGAGTGCTAGTGTGAGATCGAGGGAGAGATAGAGTGCTAGTGTGAGCTCGGGGACGAGGAAGAGTGCTAGTGTGAGCTCGGGGGAGAGGAAGTGTGCTACTGTGAGCTCGGGGAGAGGAAGAGCGCTAGTGTGAGCTCGGGGGAGAGGAAGAGTGCTATTGTGAGCTCGGGGAGAGGAACAGTGCTAGTGTGAGCTCAGGGAGAGGAAGCGTGCTAGTGTGAGCTCGGGAGAGTAAGAGTGCTAGTGTGAGCTTGGGGAGAGGAAGAATGCTACTGTGATCTCAGGGGAGAGGAAAAGTGCTAGTGTGAGCTCAGGGGAGAGGAAGAGTGCTTGTCTGAGCTCGGGGGAGAGGAAGAGTGCAAGTGTGAGCTAGGAGGACAGGAAGAGTGCTAGTGTGAGCTCAGGGAGGAGGAAGAGTGCAAGTGTGAGCTAGGAGGAGAGGAAGAGTGCTAGTGTGAGCTCAGGGAGGAGGAAGAGTGCTAGTGTGAGCTCGGGGGAGAGGAAGAGTGTTGTGTGAGCTCGGGGAAGAGGAAGAGAGCTAGTGTGAGCTAGGAGGAGAGGAAGAGTGCAAGTGTGAGCTCGGGGGAGAGGAAGAGTGCAAGTGTGAGCTAGGAGGACAGGAAGAGTGCTAGTGTGAGCTCTGGGGGAGAGAAAGAGTGCAAGTGAGAGCTGGGAGAGAGGAAGTGTGCAAGTGTGAGCTCGGGGGAGAGGAAGAGTGCTAGTGTGAGCTCGGGGGAGAGGATGAGTGCTAGTGTGAGCTAGGAGGAGAGGAAGAGTGCAAGTGTTAGCTCGGGGGAGAGAAAGAGTGCAAGTGTGAGCTGGGGGAGAGGACGATTGCAAGTGTGAGCTCGGGGGGAGGTTGAGAGCTAGTGTGAGCTGGGGGGGAGGAAGAGAGCTAGCGTGAGCTCGGGTGGGATGAAGAGTGCTAGTGTGAGCTCGGGGGAGAGGAAGATTGCTAGTGTGAGCTCGGGGGGAGGAAGTGAGCTAGCGTGAGCTAGGGTGGGAGGAAGAGTGGTAGTGTGAGCATAGGGGAGAGGAAGTGTGCTAGTGTGAGCTCGGGGGTGGAGAACAGAGCTAGTGTGAGCTCGGGAGAGGAAGAGTGCCAGTGTTAGCTCGATGGAGAGGAAGAGTGCTAGTGTGAGCTGGAGGGGAGGATGAGTGCTAGTGTGAGCTCGTGGGAGAGGAAGAGTGTTAGTGTGAGCTTGAGGGAGAGGAAGAGTGCTAGTGTGAGCTCGGGGGAGTGGAAGAGTACAAGTGTGAGCTAGGAGGAGAGGAAGAGTGCGATTGTGAGCTCGGGGGAGAGGAAGAGTGCTAGTGTGAGCTCGGGGGAGAGGAGGAGCGCTAGTGTGAGCTTGGCGGAGAGGAAGACTTCTAGTGTGAGCTTGGGGGAGAGGAAGAGTTCGAGTTTGAGCTCGGGGAAGAGGAAGAGTGCAAGTGTGAGTTCACGGGAGAGGAAGAGTGCGAGTGTGAGCTCGGGGGAGAGGAAGAGTGTGAGTGTTAGCTCAGGGGGGAGGAAGAGTGCTAGTGTGAGCCCGGGGGAGAGGAAGAGTGCGAGTGTGAGCTCGGGGGAGAGGAAGATTGCTAGTGTGAGCTTGCGGAGAGGCGTGCTAGTATGAGAATGGGGGAGAGAAAGAGTGCAAGTGTGAGCTGGAAGGGGCGGAAGATTGCTAGTGTGAGCTTGGTGGAGAGGAAGAGTGTAAGTGTGTGCTCCAGGGGGAGGAAGAGAGCTTGTGTGAGAACAGGGGAGATGAAGAGTGCAAGTGTGAGCTTGGGGAGAGGAAGAGTGCTAGTGTGAGCTCGGGGGGCAGGAAGAGTGCGAGTGTGAGCCCGGGGCATGGGGGAGGAGGAAGAGTGCGAGTGTGAGCTCGGCAGAGAGGAAGAGTGCTAGTGTGAACTCAGGGGAGAGGGAGAGTGCTAGTGTGAGCTCGGGGGAGAGGAACAGTGCTACTGTGAGCTCGGGGAGAGACAGAGTTCTAGTGTGAGCTCGGTGGAGAGGAAGAGTGTTAGTGTGAGCTCGGGGGAGAGGAAGCGTGCTAGTGTGAGCTCGGGGGGGGGGAAGAGTGCTAGTGTGAGCTCGGGGGGCAGGAAGAGTGCTAGTGTGAGCTCGGGGGGAGGAAGTGTGCTAGTGTCAGCTCGGGGGGAGGAAGAGTGCTAGTGTGAGCTTGGAGTGTGAGGAAGAGAGCTAGTGTGAGCTCGGGGAGAGGAAGAATGCTTGTGTGAGCTTGGGGGGAGGAGGAGTGCTAGTGTGAGCTCGGGGACGAGGAAGAGTGCTAGTGTGAGCTCGGGGGAGAGGAAGAGTGCTAGCGTGAGCTCGGCGGAGAGGAAGAGCGCTAGTGTGAGCTCGAGGGAGAGGAAGAGTGCGAGTGTGAGCTCCGGGCAGAGGAAGAGTGCTCGTGTGAGCTCAGGGGAAAGGAAGAGTGCTAGTGTGAGCTCGGGGAGAGGAAGAGCGCTAGTGTGAGCTCGAGGGAGAGGAAGAGTGCGAGTGTGAGCTCCGGGCAGAGGAAGAGTGCTCGTGTGAGCTCAGGGGAAAGGAAGAGTGCTAGTGTGAGCTCGGGGAGAGGAAGAGCGCTAGTGTGAGCTCGAGGGAGAGGAAGAGTGCGAGTGTGAGCTCCGGGCAGAGGAAGATTGCTAGTGTGAGCTCGGGGGAGAGAACGACTGCTAGTGTGAGCTCACGGGAGAGGAAGAGTGCTAGTGTGAGCTCGGGGGAGAGAAAGAGTGCTAGTGTGAGCTCGGGGGAGAGGAAAAGTGCTAGTGTGAGCTCGGGGGAGAGAACGACTGCTAGTGTGAGCTCACGGGAGAGGAAGAGTGCTAGTGTGAGCTCGGGGGAGAGAAAGAGTGCTTGTGTGAGCTCGGGGGAGAGGAAAAGTGCGAGTGTGAGCTCCGGGCAGTGGAAGAGTGCAAGTGTGAGCTCGGGGGAGAGGAAGAATGCTAGTGTGAGCTCGGGGGAGAGGAAGAGTGCGAGTGTGAGCTCCGGGCAGTGGAAGAGTGCTAGTGTGAGCTCGGGGGAGAGGAAGAGTGCTAGTGTGAGCTCACAGGAGAGGAAGAGTGCTAGTGTGAGCTCGGGGGAGAGGAAGATTGCTAGTGTGAGCTCGGAGGAAAGGAAGAGTGCAAGTGTGAGCTAGGAGGAGAGGAAGAGTGCTAGTGTGAGCTCAGGGAAGAGGAAGAGTGCTACTGTGAGCTCGGGGGAGAGGAAGATTGTTGTGTGAGCTCGGGGAAGAGTAATAGTGCAAATGTGAGCTAGGAGGAGAGGAAGAGTGCAAGTGTGAGCTCGGTGGAGAGGATGAGTGCAAGTGTGAGCTAGGAGGACAGGAAGAGTGGTAGTGTGAGCTCTGGGGGAGAGAAAGAGTGCAAGTGAGAGCTGGGAGAGAGGAAGAGTGCAAGTGTGAGCTCGGGGGAGAGGAAGAGTGCTAGTGTGAGTTGGGAGAGAGGATGAGTGCTAGTGTGAGCTAGATGGAGAGGAAGAGTGCTAGTGTGAGCTGGAGGGGAGGATGAGTGCTAGTGTGAGCTCGGGGGAGAGGAAGAGTGTTAGTGTGAGCTTGAGGGAGTGGAAGAGTGCTAGTGTGAGCTCGGGGGAGTGGAAGAGTGCAAGTGTGAGCTAGGAGGAGAGGAAGAGTGCTAGTGTGAGCTCGGGGGAGAGGAAGAGTGCGAGTGTGAGCTCGGGGGACAGGAAGAGTGCCAGTGTGAGCTCGGGGGAGAGGAGGAGCGCTAGTGTGAGCTTGGCGGAGAGGAAGACTTCTAGTGTGAGCTTGGGGGAGAGGAAGAGTTCGGGTTTGAGCTCTGGGGAGAGGAAGAGTGCAAGTGTGAGTTGACGGGAGAGGAAGAGTGCGAGTGTGAGCTCGGGGGAGAGGAAGAGTGTGAGTGTTAGCTCAGGGGGGAGGAGAGTGCTAGTGTGAGCCCGAGGGAGAGGAAGAGTGCTGGTGTGAGCTCGGGGGAGAGGAAGAGTGCTAGTTTGAGCTCGGGGGAGAGGAAGAGTGCAAGTGTGAGCTCGGGAGAGGAAGAGTGCTAGTGTGAGCTCGGGGGGGGATGAGTGCTAGTGTGAGCTCGGGGGGCAGGAAGAGTGCTAGTGTGAGCTCGGGGGGAGGAAGTGTGCTAGTGTCAGCTCGGGGGGAGGAAGAGTGCTAGTGTGAGCTTGGAGTGTGAGGAATAGAGCTAGTGTGAGCTCGGGGGAGAGGAGGAGTGCTAGTGTGAGCTCGGGGTTGAAGAAGAGTGCTAGTGTGAGATCGAGGGAGAGATAGAGTGCTAGTGTGAGCTCGGGGACGAGGAAGAGTGCTAGTGTGAGCTCGGGGGAGAGGAAGTGTGCTACTGTGAGCTCGGGGAGAGGAAGAGCGCTAGTGTGAGCTCGAGGGAGAGGAAGAGTGCTATTGTGAGCTCGGGGAGAGGAACAGTGCTAGTGTGAGCTCAGGGAGAGGAAGCGTGCTAGTGTGAGCTCGGGAGAGTAAGAGTGCTAGTGTGAGCTTGGGGAGAGGAAGAATGCTACTGTGATCTCAGGGGAGAGGAAAAGTGCTAGTGTGGGCTCGGGGGAGAGGAAGAGTGGTAGTGTGAGCACGGCGGAGAGGGAGAGTGCTAGTGTGAACTCGGGGAGAGGAAGAGTGCTAGTGAGAGCTCGGGGGAGAGGAAGAGTGCTAGTGAGAGCTCGGGGGAGAGGAAGAGTGCTAGTGTGAGCTCGGGGGAGAGGAGGAGCGCTAGTGTGAGCTTGGCGGAGAGGAAGACTTCTAGTGTGAGCTTGGGGGAGAGGAAGAGTTCGAGTTTGAGCTCGGGGGAGAGGAAGAGTGCAAGTGTGAGTTCACGGGAGAGGAAGAGTGCGAGTGTGAGCTCGGGGGAGAGGAAGAGTGTGAGTGTTAGCTCAGGGGGGAGGAAGAGTGCTAGTGTGAGCCCGGGGGAGAGGAAGAGTGCTGGTGTGAGCTCAGGAGAGAGGAAGATTGCTAGTGTGAGCTTGCGGAGAGGCGTGCTAGTATGAGAATGGGGGAGAGAAAGAGTGCAAGTGTGAGCTGGAAGGGGCGGAAGATTGCTAGTGTGAGCTTGGTGGAGAGGAAGAGTGTAAGTGTGTGCTCCAGGGGGAGGAAGAGAGCTTGTGTGAGAACAGGGGAGATGAAGAGTGCAAGTGTGAGCTTGGGGAGAGGAAGAGTGCTAGTGTGAGCTCGGGGGGCAGGAAGAGTGCGAGTGTGAGCCCGGGGCATGGGGGAGGAGGAAGAGTGCGAGTGTGAGCTCGGCAGAGAGGAAGAGTGCTAGTGTGAACTCAGGGGAGAGGGAGAGTGCTAGTGTGAGCTCGGGGGAGAGGAACAGTGCTACTGTGAGCTCGGGGAGAGACAGAGTTCTAGTGTGAGCTCGGTGGAGAGGAAGAGTGTTAGTGTGAGCTCGGGGGAGAGGAAGCGTGCTAGTGTGAGCTCGGGGGGGGGAAGAGTGCTAGTGTGAGCTCGGGGGGCAGGAAGAGTGCTAGTGTGAGCTCGGGGGGAGGAAGTGTGCTAGTGTCAGCTCGGGGGGAGGAAGAGTGCTAGTGTGAGCTTGGAGTGTGAGGAAGAGAGCTAGTGTGAGCTCGGGGAGAGGAAGAATGCTTGTGTGAGCTTGGGGGGAGGAGGAGTGCTAGTGTGAGCTCGGGGACGAGGAAGAGTGCTAGTGTGAGCTCGGGGGAGAGGAAGAGTGCTAGCGTGAGCTCGGCGGAGAGGAAGAGTGCTAGTGTGAGCTCGGGGAGAGGAAGAGCGCTAGTGTGAGCTCGAGGGAGAGGAAGAGTGCTATTGTGAGCTCGGGGAGAGGAACAGTGCTAGTGTGAGCTCAGGGAGAGGAAGCGTGCTAGTGTGAGCTCGGGAGAGTAAGAGTGCTAGTGTGAGCTCGGGGGAGAGGACGAGTGCTACTGTGATCTCGGGAGAGGAAGAGTGCTAGTGTGAGCTCGGGGAGAGGAAGAATGCTAGTGTGAGCTCAGGGCAGAGGAGGAGTGCTAGTGTGAGCTCGGGGGATAGGATGATTGCTAGTGTGAGCTCAGGGGAGAGGAAGTGTGCTAGTGTGGGCTCGGGGAAGAGGAAGAGTGGTCGTGTGAGCACGGCGGAGAGGGAGAGTGCTAGTGTGAGCTCGGGGAGAGGAAGAGTGCTAGTGTGAGATCGGGGGAGAGGAAGAGTGCTTGTGTGGGCTAGGGGGAGAGGAAAAGTGCTAGTGTGAGATCGGGGGAGAGGAAGAGTTCTAGTGTGAGCTCGGGGGAGAGGAAGAGTGCTTGTGAGAGCTAGGGGGAGAGGAAAAGTGCTAGTGTGAGCTTGGGGAAGAGAAGTAGTGCAAGTGTGAGCTCAGGGGAGAGGAAGAATGCTCGTGTGAGCTCGGGGGAGAGTAAGAGTGCGAGTGTGAGCTCCGGGCAGAGGAAGAGTGCTAGTGTGAGCTCGGGGGAGTGGAAGAGTGCTAGTGTGAGCTCACAGGAGAGGATGAGTGCTAGTGTGAGCTCGGGGGAGAGAAAGAGTGCTAGTGTGAGCTCGGGGGAGAGGAAGAGTTCTAGTGTGAGCTTGCGGGGGGAGGAAGAGTGCAAGTGTGAGCTACGAGGAGAGGAAGAGTGCTAGTGTGAGCTCAGGGAGGAGGAAGAGTGCTAGTGTGAGATCGGGGGAGAGGAAGAGTGTTGTGTGAGCTCGGGGAAGAGGAAGAGTGCAAGTGTGAGCTAGGAGGACAGGAAGAGTGCTAGTGTGAGCTCTGGGGGAGAGAAAGAGTGCAAGTGAGAGCTGGGAGAGAGGAAGAGTGCAAGTGTGAGCTCGGGGGAGAGGAAGAGTGCTAGTGTGAGTTGGGAGAGAGGATGAGTGCTAGTGTGAGCTCGGGGGAGAGGAAGAGTGCTAGTGTGAGTTGGGAGAGAGGATGAGTGCTAGTGTGAGCTTGGAGGAGAGGAAGAGTGCAAGTGTGAGCTCGGGGGAGAGAAAGAGTGCAAGTGTGAGCTGGGGGAGAGGAAGAGTGCAAGTGTGAGCTCGGGGGGAGGAAGAGAGCTAGTGTGAGCTCGGGGGGAGGAAGAGAGCTAGCGTGAGCTCAGGTGGGAGGAAGAGTGCTAGTGTGAGCTCGGGGGAGAGGAAGATTGCTAGTGTGAACTCGGCGGGAGGAAGTGAGCTAGCGTGAGCACGGGTGGGAGGATGAGTGCTAGTGTGAGCATAGGGGAGAGGAAGTGTGCTAGTGTGAGCTCGGGGGTGGAGAAGAGATCTAGTGTGAGCTCGGGAGAGGAAGAGTGCTAGTGTGAGCTCGATGGAGAGGAAGAGTGCTAGTGTGAGCTGGAGGGGAGGATGAGTGCTAGTGTGAGCTCGGGGGAGAGGAAGAGTGTTAGTGTGAGCTTGAGGGAGTGGAAGAGTGCTAGTGTGAGCTCGGGGGAGTGGAAGAGTGCAAGTGTGAGCTAGGAGGAGAGGAAGAGTGCTAGTGTGAGCTCGGGGGAGAGGAAGAGTGCGAGTGTGAGCTCGGGGGACAGGAAGAGTGCTAGTGTGAGCTCGGGGGAGAGGAGGAGCGGTAGTGTGAGCTTGGCGGAGAGGAAGACTTCTAGTGTGAGCTTGGGGGAGAGGAAGAGTTCGAGTTTGAGCTCGGGGGAGAGGAAGAGTGCAAGTGTGAGTTCACGGGAGAGGAAGAGTGCGAGTGTGAGCTCGGGGGAGAGGAAGAGTGTGAGTGTGAGCTCGGGGGAGAGGAAGAGTGCTAGTTTGAGCTCGGTGGAGAGGAAGAGTGCAAGTGTGAGCTCGGGAGAGGAAGAGTGCTAGTGTGAGCTCGGGGGGGGAAGAGCGCTAGTGTGAGCTCGGGGGGCAGGAAGAGTGCTAGTGTGAGCTCGGGGGGAGGAAGTGTGCTAGTGTCAGCTCGGGGGGAGGAAGAGTGCTAGTGTGAGCTTGGAGTGTGAGGAAGAGAGCTAGTGTGAGCTCGGGGGAGAGGAAGAATGCTAGTGTGAGCTCGGGGGAGAGGAGGAGTGCTAGTGTGAGCTCGGGTTTGAAGAAGAGTGCTAGTGTGAGATCGAGGGAGAGAAAGAGTGCTAGTGTGAGCTAGGAGGACAGGAAGAGTGCTAGTGTGAGCTCTGGGGGAGAGAAAGAGTGCAAGTGTGAGCTGGGGGGAGAGGAAGAGTGCAAGTGTGAGCTCGGGGGAGAGAAGAGCTCTAGTGTGAGCTCGGGGGAGAGAAAGAGTGCTAGTGTGAGCTCGGGGGAGAGGAAGAGTTCTAGTGTGAGCTTGCGGGGGGAGGAAGAGTGCAAGTGTGAGCTACGAGGAGAGGAAGAGTGCTAGTGTGAGCTCAGGGAGGAGGAAGAGTGCTAGTGTGAGATCGGGGGAGAGGAAGAGTGTTGTGTGAGCTCGGGGAAGAGGAAGAGTGCAAGTGTGAGCTAGGAGGACAGGAAGAGTGCTAGTGTGAGCTCTGGGGGAGAGAAAGAGTGCAAGTGAGAGCTGGGAGAGAGGAAGAGTGCAAGTGTGAGCTCGGGGGAGAGGAAGAGTGCTAGTGTGAGTTGGGAGAGAGGATGAGTGCTAGTGTGAGCTTGGAGGAGAGGAAGAGTGCAAGTGTGAGCTCGGGGGAGAGAAAGAGTGCAAGTGTGAGCTGGGGGAGAGGAAGAGTGCAAGTGTGAGCTCGGGGGGAGGAAGAGAGCTAGTGTGAGCTCGGGGGGAGGAAGAGAGCTAGCGTGAGCTCAGGTGGGAGGAAGAGTGCTAGTGTGAGCTCGGGGGAGAGGAGGATTGCTAGTGTGAACTCGGCGGGAGGAAGTGAGCTAGCGTGAGCACGGGTGGGAGGATGAGTGCTAGTGTGAGCATAGGGGAGAGGAAGTGTGCTAGTGTGAGCTCGGGGGTGGAGAAGAGAGCTAGTGTGAGCTCGGGAGAGGAAGAGTGCTAGTGTGAGCTCGATGGAGAGGAAGAGTGCTAGTGTGAGCTGGAGGGGAGGATGAGTGCTAGTGTGAGCTCGGGGGAGAGGAAGAGTGTTAGTGTGAGCTTGAGGGAGTGGAAGAGTGCTAGTGTGAGCTCGGGGGAGTGGAAGAGTGCAAGTGTGAGCTAGGAGGAGAGGAAGAGTGCTAGTGTGAGCTCGGGGGAGAGGAAGAGTGCGAGTGTGAGCTCGGGGGACAGGAAGAGTGCTAGTGTGAGCTCGGGGGAGAGGAGGAGCGGTAGTGTGAGCTTGGCGGAGAGGAAGACTTCTAGTGTGAGCTTGGGGGAGAGGAAGAGTTCGAGTTTGAGCTCGGGGGAGAGGAAGAGTGCAAGTGTGAGTTCACGGGAGAGGAAGAGTGCGAGTGTGAGCTCGGGGGAGAGGAAGAGTGTGAGTGTGAGCTCGGGGGAGAGGAAGAGTGCTAGTTTGAGCTCGGTGGAGAGGAAGAGTGCAAGTGTGAGCTCGGGAGAGGAAGAGTGCTAGTGTGAGCTCGGGGGGGGGAAGAGCGCTAGTGTGAGCTCGGGGGGCAGGAAGAGTGCTAGTGTGAGCTCGGGGGGAGGAAGTGTGCTAGTGTCAGCTCGGGGGGAGGAAGAGTGCTAGTGTGAGCTTGGAGTGTGAGGAAGAGAGCTAGTGTGAGCTCGGGGGAGAGGAAGAATGCTAGTGTGAGCTCGGGGGAGAGGAGGAGTGCTAGTGTGAGCTCGGGGTTGAAGAAGAGTGCTAGTGTGAGATCGAGGGAGAGAAAGAGTGCTAGTGTGAGCTAGGAGGACAGGAAGAGTGCTAGTGTGAGCTCTGGGGGAGAGAAAGAGTGCAAGTGTGAGCTGGGGGGAGAGGAAGAGTGCAAGTGTGAGCTCGGGGGAGAGAAGAGTGTTAGTGTGAGCCGGGGGGGAGGAAGAGCGCTAGTGTGAGCTCGGGGGAGAGGAAGAGTGCAAGTGTGAGCTCGGGGGAGAGGAAGAGTGCAAGTGTGAGCTAGGAGGACAGGATGAGTGCTAGTGTGAGATCTGGGGGAGAAAAATAGTGCTAGGGTGAGCTGGGGGGAGGAAGAGAGCTAGTGTGAACTCGGGGGGAGGAAGAGAGCTAGCGTGAGCTCGGATTGGAGGAAGAGTGGTAGTGTGAGCTCGGGGGAGATGAAGAGTGCTAGTGTGAGCTCGGGGGAAGGAAGAGTGCTAGTGTGAGCGCGGGGTAGAGGAAGATTCCAATGTGAGCTGGGAGGGGAGGATGATTGCTAGTGTGAGCTTGCGGGAGAGGAAGATTGCTAGTGTGAGCTCGAGGGAGAGGAAGAGTGCTACTGTGAGCTCGGGGAAGCGGAAGAGTGCAAGTGTGAGCTAGGAGGAGAGGAAGAGTGCTAGTGTGAGTTCGGGGGAGAGGAAGAGTGCGAGAGTGAGCTCGGGGGACAGGAATAGTGCTAGTGTGAGCTCAGGGGAGAGGAAGAGTGCTAGTGTGAGCTCGGGGGAGAGGACGAATGCTAGTGTGAGCTCGGGGGAGAGGAAGAGTGCGAGTGTGAGCTCCGGGCAGAGGAAGAGTGCTCGTGTGAGCTCAGGGGAAAGGAAGAGTGCTAGTGTGAGCTCCGGGCAGAGGAAGAGTGCTAGTGTGAGCTCGGGGGAGAGAACGACTGCTAGTGTGAGCTCACGGGAGAGGAAGAGTGCTAGTGTGAGCTCGGGGGAGAGAAAGAGTGCTAGTGTGAGCTCGGGGGAGAGGAAAAGTGCTAGTGTGAGCTCGGGGAAGAGGAAGAGTGCGAGTGTGAGCTCCGGGCAGTGGAAGAGTGCAAGTGTGAGCTCGGGGGAGAGGAAGAATGCTAGTGTGAGCTCGGGGGAGAGGAAGAGTGCGAGTGTGAGCTCCGGGCAGTGGAAGAGTGCTAGTCTGAGCTCGGGGGAGAGGAAGAGTGCTAGTGTGAGCTCACAGGAGAGGAAGAGTGCTAGTGTGAGCTCGGGGGAGAGGAAGATTGCTAGTGTGAGCTCGGAGGAAAGGAAGAGTGCAAGTGTGAGCTAGGAGGAGAGGAAGAGTGCTAGTGTGAGCTCAGGGAAGCGGAAGAGTGCTACTGTGAGCTCGGGGGAGAGGAAGATTGTTGTGTGAGCTCGGGGAAGAGTAATAGTGCAAATGTGAGCTAGGAGGAGAGGAAGAGTGCAAGTGTGAGCTCGGTGGAGAGGATGAGTGCAAGTGTGAGCTAGGAGGACAGGAAGAGTGGTAGTGTGAGCTCTGGGGGAGAGAAAGAGTGCAAGTGAGAGCTGGGAGAGAGGAAGAGTGCAAGTGTGAGCTCGGGGGAGAGGAAGAGTGCTAGTGTGAGTTGGGAGAGAGGGTGAGTGCTAGTGTGAGCTAGATGGAGAGGAAGAGTGCTAGTGTGAGCTGGAGGGGAGGATGAGTGCGAGTGTGAGCTCGGGGGAGAGGAAGAGTGTTAGTGTGAGCTTGAGGGAGTGGAAGAGTGCTAGTGTGAGCTCGGGGGAGTGGAAGAGTGCAAGTGTGAGCTAGGAGGAGAGGAAGAGTGCTAGTGTGAGCTCGGGGGAGAGGAAGAGTGCGAGTGTGAGCTCGGGGGACAGGAAGAGTGCTAGTGTGAGCTCGGGGGAGAGGAGGAGCGCTAGTGTGAGCTTGGCGGAGAGGAAGACTTCTAGTGTGAGCTTGGGGGAGAGGAAGAGTTCGAGTTTGAGCTCGGGGGAGAGGAAGAGTGCAAGTGTGAGTTCACGGGAGAGGAAGAGTGCGAGTGTGAGCTCGGGGGAGAGGAAGAGTGCAAGTGTGAGCTCGGGAGAGGAAGAGTGCTAGTGTGAGCTCGGGGGGGGAAGAGTGCTAGTGTGAGCTCGGGGGGCAGGAAGAGTGCTAGTGTGAGCTCGAGGGGAGGAAGTGTGCTAGTGTGAGCTCGGGGGGGGAAGAGTGCTAGTGTGAGCTGGGAGGAGAGGAAGCGTGCAAGTGTGAACTCAGGGGAGAGGAAGAGTGCTAGTGTGAGCTTGGGGAGAGGAAGAGTGCTAGTGTGAGCTCAGGGGAGAGGAAGAGTGCTAGTGTGAGCTTGGGGGAGAGGAAGAGAGCTAGTGTGAGCTCGGGTGAGAGCAAGAGTGCTAGTGTGAGCTCGGTGGAGAGAATGAGTGCGAGTGTGAGCTCGGGGGAGAGAAAGAGTGCTCGTGTGAGCTCGGGGAAGAGGAAGAGTGCTAGTGTGAGCTCTGGGGGAGAGGAAGAATGCAAGTGTGAGCTGCGGGGAGAGTAAGAGTGCAAGTGCGAGCTTGGGGGAGAGGAAGAGTGCTAGTGTGAGCTCTGGGGGAGATAAAGAGTGCAAGTGTGAGCTGGGGGGAGAGGAAGATTGCTAGTGTGAGCTAGGAGGACAGGAAGAGTGCTAGTGTGAGCTCTGGGGGAGAGAAAGAGTGCAAGTGTGAGCTGGGGGGAGAGGAAGAGTGCAAGTGTGAGCTCGGGGGAGAGGAAGATTGCTAGTGTGAGCTAGGAGGACAGGAAGAGTGCTAGTGTGAGCTCTGGGGGAGAGAAAGAGTGCAAGTGTGAGCTGGGGGGAGAGGAAGAGTGCAAGTGTGAGCTCGGGGGAGAGAAGAGTGTTAGTGTAAGCCGGGGGGGAGGAAGAGTGCTAGTGTGAGCTCGGGAGAGGAAGAGTGCTAGTGTGAGCTCGATGGAGAGGAAGAGTGCTAGTGTGAGCTGGAGGGGAGGATGAGTGCTAGTGTGAGCTCGGGGGAGAGGAAGAGTGTTAGTGTGAGCTTGAGGGAGTGGAAGAGTGCTAGTGTGAGCTCGGGGGAGTGGAAGAGTGCAAGTGTGAGCTAGGAGGAGAGGAAGAGTGCTAGTGTGAGCTCGGGGGAGAGGAAGAGTGCGAGTGTGAGCTCGGGGGACAGGAAGAGTGCTAGTGTGAGCTCGGGGGAGAGGAGGAGCGCTAGTGTGAGCTTGGCGGAGAGGAAGACTTCTAGTGTGAGCTTGGGGGAGAGGAAGAGTTCGAGTTTGAGCTCGGGGGAGAGGAAGAGTGCAAGTGTGAGTTCACGGGAGAGGAAGAGTGCGAGTGTGAGCTCGGGGGAGAGGAAGAGTGTGAGTGTGAGCTCGGGGGAGAGGAAGAGTGCTAGTTTGAGCTCGGGGGAGAGGAAGAGTGCAAGTGTGAGCTCGGGAGAGGAAGAGTGCTAGTGTGAGCTCGGGGGGGGAAGAGTGCTAGTGTGAGCTCGGGGGGCAGGATGAGTGCTAGTGTGAGCTCGGGGGGAGGAAGTGTGCTAGTGTCAGCTCGGGGGGAGGAAGAGTGCTAGTGTGAGCTTGGAGTGTGAGGAAGAGAGCTAGTGTGAGCTCGGGGGAGAGGAAGAATGCTAGTGTGAGCTCGGGGGAGAGGAGGAGTGCTAGTGTGAGCTCGGGGTTGAAGAAGAGTGCTAGTGTGAGATCGAGGGAGAGAAAGAGTGCTAGTGTGAGCTAGGAGGACAGGAAGAGTGCTAGTGTGAGCTCTGGGGGAGAGAAAGAGTGCAAGTGTGAGCTGGGGGGAGAGGAAGAGTGCAAGTGTGAGCTCGGGGGAGAGAAGAGTGTTAGTGTGAGCCGGGGGGGGAGGAAGAGCGCTAGTGTGAGCTCGGGGGAGAGGAAGAGTGCAAGTGTGAGCTCGGGGGAAGGAAGAGTGCTAGTGTGAGCGCGGGGTAGAGGAAGATTCCAATGTGAGCTGGGAGGGGAGGATGATTGCTAGTGTGAGCTTGCGGGAGAGGAAGATTGCTAGTGTGAGCTCGAGGGAGAGGAAGAGTGCTACTGTGAGCTAGGAGGAGAGGAAGAGTGCTAGTGTGAGCTCAGGGAAGAGGAAGATTGCTAGTGTGAGTTCGGGGGAGAGGAAGATTGTTGTGTGAGCTCGGGGAAGAGTAATAGTGCAAATGTGAGCTAGGAGGAGAGGAAGAGTGCAAGTGTGAGCTCGGGGGAGAGGAAGAGTGCGAGTGTGAGCTCCGGGCAGTGGAAGAGTGCTAGTGTGAGCTCGGGGGAGAGAAAGAGTGCTAGTGTGAGCATAGGGGAGAGGAAGTGTGCTTGTGTGAGCTCGGGTGAGATGAAGAGTGCTAGAGTGATCTCGGGGGAGAGGAAGAGTGCTCGTGTGAGCTCGATGGAGAGGAAGAGTGCTAGTGTGAGCTGGAGGGGAGGAAGAGTGTTAGTGTGAGCTTGAGGGAGTGGAAGAGTGCTAGTGTGAGCTCGGGGGAGTGGAAGAGTGCAAGTGTGAGCTAGGAGGAGAGGAAGAGTGCTAGTGTGAGCTCGGGGGAGAGGAAGAGTGCGAGTGTGAGCTCGGGGGACAGGAAGAGTGCTAGTGTGAGCTCGGGGGAGAGGAGGAGCGCTAGTGTGAGCTTGGCGGAGAGGAAGACTTCTAGTGTGAGCTTGGGGGAGAGGAAGAGTTCGAGTTTGAGCTCGGGGGAGAGGAAGAGTGCAAGTGTGAGTTCACGGGAGAGGAAGAGTGCGAGTGTGAGCTCGGGGGAGAGGAAGAGTGTGAGTGTGAGCTCGGGGGAGAGGAAGAGTGCTAGTTTGAGCTCGGGGGAGAGGAAGAGTGCAAGTGTGAGCTCGGGAGAGGAAGAGTGCTAGTGTGAGCTCGGGGGGGGAAGAGTGCTAGTGTGAGCTCGGGGGGCAGGAAGAGTGCTAGTGTGAGCTCGGGGGGAGGAAGTGTGCTAGTGTCAGCTCGGGGGGAGGAAGAGTGCTAGTGTGAGCTTGGAGTGTGAGGAAGAGAGCTAGTGTGAGCTCGGGGGAGAGGAAGAATGCTAGTGTGAGCTCGGGGGAGAGGAGGAGTGCTAGTGTGAGCTCGGGGTTGAAGAAGAGTGCTAGTGTGAGATCGAGGGAGAGAAAGAGTGCAAGTGTGAGCTCGGGGGAGAGGAAGAGTGCAAGTGTGAGCTAGGAGGACAGGATGAGTGCTAGTGTGAGCTCTGGGGGAGAAAAATAGTGCTAGGGTGAGCTGGGGGGAGGAAGAGAGCTAGTGTGAACTCGGGGGGAGGAAGAGAGCTAGCGTGAGCTCGGATTGGAGGAAGAGTGGTAGTGTGAGCTCGGGGGAGATGAAGAGTGCTAGTGTGAGCTCGGGGGAAGGAAGAGTGCTAGTGTGAGCGCGGGGTAGAGGAAGATTCCAATGTGAGCTGGGAGGGGAGGATGATTGCTAGTGTGAGCTTGCGGGAGAGGAAGATTGCTAGTGTGAGCTCGAGGGAGAGGAAGAGTGCTACTGTGAGCTCGGGGAAGCGGAAGAGTGCAAGTGTGAGCTAGGAGGAGAGGAAGAGTGCTAGTGTGAGTTCGGGGGAGAGGAAGAGTGCGAGAGTGAGCTCGGGGGACAGGAATAGTGCTAGTGTGAGCTCAGGGGAGAGGAAGAGTGCTAGTGTGAGCTCGGGGGAGAGGACGAATGCTAGTGTGAGCTCGGGGGAGAGGAAGAGTGCGAGTGTGAGCTCCGGGCAGAGGAAGAGTGCTCGTGTGAGCTCAGGGGAAAGGAAGAGTGCTAGTGTGAGCTCGGGGGAGAGAACGACTGCTAGTGTGAGCTCACGGGAGAGGAAGAGTGCTAGTGTGAGCTCGGGGGAGAGAAAGAGTGCTTGTGTGAGCTCGGGGGAGAGGAAAAGTGCTAGTGTGAGCTCGGGGAAGAGGAAGAGTGCGAGTGTGAGCTCCGGGCAGTGGAAGAGTGCAAGTGTGAGCTCGGGGGAGAGGAAGAATGCTAGTGTGAGCTCGGGGGAGAGGAAGAGTGCGAGTGTGAGCTCACAGGAGAGGAAGAGTGCTAGTGTGAGCTCGGGGGAGAGGAAGATTGCTAGTGTGAGCTCGGAGGAAAGGAAGAGTGCAAGTGTGAGCTAGGAGGAGAGGAAGAGTGCTAGTGTGAGCTCAGGGAAGAGGAAGAGTGCTACTGTGAGCTCGGGGGAGAGGAAGATTGTTGTGTGAGCTCGGGGAAGAGTAATAGTGCAAATGTGAGCTAGGAGGAGAGGAAGAGTGCAAGTGTGAGCTCGGTGGAGAGGATGAGTGCAAGTGTGAGCTAGGAGGACAGGAAGAGTGGTAGTGTGAGCTCTGGGGGAGAGAAAGAGTGCAAGTGAGAGCTGGGAGAGAGGAAGAGTGCAAGTGTGAGCTCGGGGGAGAGGAAGAGTGCTAGTGTGAGTTGGGAGAGAGGATGAGTGCTAGTGTGAGCTAGATGGAGAGGAAGAGTGCTAGTGTGAGCTAGGAGGACAGGAAGAGTGCTAGTGTGAGCTCTGGGGGAGAGAAAGAGTGCAAGTGAGAGCTGGGAGAGAGGAAGAGTGCAAGTGTGAGCTCGGGGGAGAGGAAGAGTGCTAGTGTGAGTTGGGAGAGAGGATGAGTGCTAGTGTGAGCTTGGAGGAGAGGAAGGGTGCAAGTGTGAGCTCGGGGGAGAGAAAGAGTGCAAGTGTGAGCTGGGGGAGAGGAAGAGTGCAAGTGTGAGCTCGGGGGGAGGAAGAGAGCTAGTGTGAGCTCGGGGGGAGGAAGAGAGCTAGCGTGAGCTCAGGTGGGAGGAAGAGTGCTAGTGTGAGCTCGGGGGAGAGGAAGATTGCTAGTGTGAGCTCGGCGGGAGGAAGTGAGAAAGCGTGAGCTCGGGTGGGAGGATGATTGCTAGTGTGAGCATAGGGGAGAGGAAGTGTGCTAGTGTGAGCTCGGGGGTGGAGAAGAGAGCTAGTGTGAGCTCGGGAGAGGAAGAGTGCTAGTGTGAGCTCGATGGAGAGGAAGAGTGCTAGTGTGAGCTGGAGGGGAGGATGAGTGCTAGTGTGAGCTCGGGGGAGAGGAAGAGTGTTAGTGTGAGCTTGAGGGAGTGGAAGAGTGCTAGTGTGAGCTCGGGGGAGTGGAAGAGTGCAAGTGTGAGCTAGGAGGAGAGGAAGAGTGCTAGTGTGAGCTCGGGGGAGAGGAAGAGTGCGAGTGTGAGCTCGGGGGACAGGAAGAGTGCTAGTGTGAGCTCGGGGGAGAGGAGGAGCGCTAGTGTGAGCTTGGCGGAGAGGAAGACTTCTAGTGTGAGCTTGGGGGAGAGGAAGAGTTCGAGTTTGAGCTCGGGGGAGAGGAAGAGTGCAAGTGTGAGTTCACGGGAGAGGAAGAGTGCGAGTGTGAGCTCGGGGGAGAGGAAGAGTGTGAGTGTGAGCTCGGGGGAGAGGAAGAGTGCTAGTTTGAGCTCGGGGGAGAGGAAGAGTGCAAGTGTGAGCTCGGGAGAGGAAGAGTGCTAGTGTGAGCTCGGGGGGGGAAGAGTGCTAGTGTGAGCTCGGGGGGCAGGAAGAGTGCTAGTGTGAGCTCGGGGGGAGGAAGTGTGCTAGTGTCAGCTCGGGGGGAGGAAGAGTGCTAGTGTGAGCTTGGAGTGTGAGGAAGAGAGCTAGTGTGAGCTCGGGGGAGAGGAAGAATGCTAGTGTGAGCTCGGGGGAGAGGAGAAGTGCTAGTGTGAGCTCGGGGTTGAAGAAGAGTGCTAGTGTGAGATCGAGGGACAGAAAGAGTGCAAGTGTGAGCTCGGGGGAGAGGAAGAGTGCAAGTGTGAGCTAGGAGGACAGGATGAGTGCTAGTGTGAGCTCTGGGGGAGAAAAATAGTGCTAGGGTGAGCTGGGGGGAGGAAGAGAGCTAGTGTGAACTCGGGGGGAGGAAGAGAGCTAGCGTGAGCTCGGATTGGAGGAAGAGTGGTAGTGTGAGCTCGGGGGAGACGAAGAGTGCTAGTGTGAGCTCGGGGGAAGGAAGAGTGCTAGTGTGAGCGCGGGGTAGAGGAAGATTCCAATGTGAGCTGGGAGGGGAGGATGATTGCTAGTGTGAGCTTGCGGGAGAGGAAGATTGCTAGTGTGAGCTCGAGGGAGAGGAAGAGTGCTACTGTGAGCTCGGGGAAGCGGAAGAGTGCAAGTGTGAGCTAGGAGGAGAGGAAGAGTGCTAGTGTGAGTTCGGGGGAGAGGAAGAGTGCGAGAGTGAGCTCGGGGGACAGGAATAGTGCTAGTGTGAGCTCAGGGGAGAGGAAGAGTGCTAGTGTGAGCTCGGGGGAGAGGACGAATGCTAGTGTGAGCTCGGGGGAGAGGAAGAGTGCGAGTGTGAGCTCCGGGCAGAGGAAGAGTGCTCGTGTGAGCTCAGGGGAAAGGAAGAGTGCTAGTGTGAGCTCGGGGGAGAGAACGACTGCTAGTGTGAGCTCACGGGAGAGGAAGAGTGCTAGTGTGAGCTCGGGGGAGAGAAAGAGTGCTTGTGTGAGCTCAGGGGAGAGGAAAAGTGCTAGTGTGAGCTCGGGGAAGAGGAAGAGTGCGAGTGTGAGCTCCGGGCAGTGGAAGAGTGCAAGTGTGAGCTCGGGGGAGAGGAAGAATGCTAGTGTGAGCTCGGGGGAGAGGAAGAGTGCGAGTGTGAGCTCACAGGAGAGGAAGAGTGCTAGTGTGAGCTCGGGGGAGAGGAAGATTGCTAGTGTGAGCTCGGAGGAAAGGAAGAGTGCAAGTGTGAGCTAGGAGGAGAGGAAGAGTGCTAGTGTGAGCTCAGGGAAGAGGAAGAGTGCTACTGTGAGCTCGGGGGAGAGGAAGATTGTTGTGTGAGCTCGGGGAAGAGTAATAGTGCAAATGTGAGCTAGGAGGAGAGGAAGAGTGCAAGTGTGAGCTCGGTGGAGAGGATGAGTGCAAGTGTGAGCTAGGAGGACAGGAAGAGTGGTAGTGTGAGCTCTGGGGGAGAGAAAGAGTGCAAGTGAGAGCTGGGAGAGAGGAAGAGTGCAAGTGTGAGCTCGGGGGAGAGGAAGAGTGCTAGTGTGAGTTGGGAGAGAGGATGAGTGCTAGTGTGAGCTAGATGGAGAGGAAGAGTGCTAGTGTGAGCTGGAGGGGAGGATGAGTGCTAGTGTGAGCTCGGGGGAGAGGAAGAGTGTTAGTGTGAGCTTGAGGGAGTGGAAGAGTGCTAGTGTGAGCTCGGGGGAGTGGAAGAGTGCAAGTGTGAGCTAGGAGGAGAGGAAGAGTGCTAGTGTGAGCTCGGGGGAGAGGAAGAGTGCGAGTGTGAGCTCGGGGGACAGGAAGAGTGCTAGTGTGAGCTCGGGGGAGAGGAGGAGCGCTAGTGTGAGCTTGGCGGAGAGGAAGACTTCTAGTGTGAGCTTGGGGGAGAGGAAGAGTTCGGGTTTGAGCTCTGGGGAGAGGAAGAGTGCAAGTGTGAGTTGACGGGAGAGGAAGAGTGCGAGTGTGAGCTCGGGGGAGAGGAAGAGTGTGAGTGTTAGCTCAGGGGGGAGGAGAGTGCTAGTGTGAGCCCGAGGGAGAGGAAGAGTGCTGGTGTGAGCTCGGGGGAGAGGAAGAGTGCTAGTTTGAGCTCGGGGGAGAGGAAGAGTGCAAGTGTGAGCTCGGGAGAGGAAGAGTGCTAGTGTGAGCTCGGGGGGGGATGAGTGCTAGTGTGAGCTCGGGGGGCAGGAAGAGTGCTAGTGTGAGCTCGGGGGGAGGAAGTGTGCTAGTGTCAGCTCGGGGGGAGGAAGAGTGCTAGTGTGAGCTTGGAGTGTGAGGAATAGAGCTAGTGTGAGCTCGGGGGAGAGGAAGAATGCTAGTGTGAGCTCGGGGGAGAGGAGGAGTGCTAGTGTGAGCTCGGGGTTGAAGAAGAGTGCTAGTGTGAGATCGAGGGAGAGATAGAGTGCTAGTGTGAGCTCGGGGACGAGGAAGAGTGCTAGTGTGAGCTCGGGGGAGAGGAAGTGTGCTACTGTGAGCTCGGGGAGAGGAAGAGCGCTAGTGTGAGCTCGAGGGAGAGGAAGAGTGCTATTGTGAGCTCGGGGAGATGAACAGTGCTAGTGTGAGCTCAGGGAGAGGAAGCGTGCTAGTGTGAGCTCGGGAGAGTAAGAGTGCTAGTGTGAGCTTGGGGAGAGGAAGAGTGCTAGTGTGAGCTCGGGGGAGTGGAAGAGTACAAGTGTGAGCTAGGAGGAGAGGAAGAGTGCGATTGTGAGCTCGGGGGAGAGGAAGAGTGCTAGTGTGAGCTCGGGGGAGAGGAGGAGCGCTAGTGTGAGCTTGGCGGAGAGGAAGACTTCTAGTGTGAGCTTGGGGGAGAGGAAGAGTTCGAGTTTGAGCTCGGGGGAGAGGAAGAGTGCAAGTGTGAGTTCACGGGAGAGGAAGAGTGCGAGTGTGAGCTCGGGGGAGAGGAAGAGTGTGAGTGTTAGCTCAGGGGGGAGGAAGAGTGCTAGTGTGAGCCCGGGGGAGAGGAAGAGTGCTAGTTTGAGCTCAGGAGAGAGGAAGATTGCTAGTGTGAGCTTGCGGAGAGGCGTGCTAGTATGAGAATGGGGGAGAGAAAGAGTGCAAGTGTGAGCTGGAAGGGGCGGAAGATTGCTAGTGTGAGCTTGGTGGAGAGGAAGAGTGTAAGTGTGTGCTCCAGGGGGAGGAAGAGAGCTTGTGTGAGAACAGGGGAGATGAAGAGTGCAAGTGTGAGCTTGGGGAGAGGAAGAGTGCTAGTGTGAGCTCGGGGGGCAGGAAGAGTGCGAGTGTGAGCTCGGGGGTGGGAAGAGTGCTAGTGTGAGCCCGGGGCATGGGGGAGGAGGAAGAGTGCGAGTGTGAGCTCGGCAGAGAGGAAGAGTGCTAGTGTGAACTCAGGGGAGAGGGAGAGTGCTAGTGTGAGCTCGGGGGAGAGGAAGAGTGCTAGTGTGAGCTCGGGGTAGAGGAACAGTGCTACTGTGAGCTCGGGGAGAGACAGAGTTCTAGTGTGAGCTCGGTGGAGAGGAAGAGTGTTAGTGTGAGCTCGGGGGAGAGGAAGCGTGCTAGTGTGAGCTCGGGGGGGGAAGAGTGCTAGTGTGAGCTCGGGGGGCAGGAAGAGTGCTAGTGTGAGCTCGGGGGGAGGAAGTGTGCTAGTGTCAGCTCGGGGGGAGGAAGAGTGCTAGTGTGAGCTTGGAGTGTGAGGAAGAGAGCTAGTGTGAGCTCGGGGAGAGGAAGAATGCTTGTGTGAGCTCGGGGGGGAGGAGGAGTGCTAGTGTGAGCTCGGGGACGAGGAAGAGTGCTAGTGTGAGCTCGGGGGAGAGGAAGAGTGCTAGCGTGAGCTCGGCGGAGAGGAAGAGTGCTAGTGTGAGCTCGGGGAGAGGAAGAGCGCTAGTGTGAACTCGAGGGAGAGGAAGAGTGCTATTGTGAGCTCGGGGAGAGGAACAGTGCTAGTGTGAGCTCAGGGAGAGGAAGCGTGCTAGTGTGAGCTCGGGAGAGTAAGAGTGCTAGTGTGAGCTCGGGGGAGAGGACGAGTGCTACTGTGATCTCGGGAGAGGAAGAGTGCTAGTGTGAGCTCGGGGAGAGGAAGAATGCTAGTGTGAGCTCAGGGCAGAGGAGGAGTGCTAGTGTGAGCTCGGGGGATAGGATGATTGCTAGTGTGAGCTCAGGGGAGAGGAAGTGTGCTAGTGTGAGCTCGGGGAGAGGAAGAGTGCTAGTGTGAGATCGGGGGAGAGGAAGAGTTCTAGTGTGAGCTCGGGGGAGAGGAAGAGTGCTTCTGAGAGCTAGGGGGAGAGGAAAAGTGCTAGTGTGAGCTTGGGGAAGAGAAGTAGTGCAAGTGTGAGCTCGGGGGAGAGGAAGAATGCTCGTGTGAGCTCGGGGGAGAGTAAGAGTGCGAGTGTGAGCTCCGGGCAGAGGAAGAGTGCTAGTGTGAGCTCGGGGGAGAGGAAGAGTGCTAGTGTGAGCTTGCGGGGGGAGGAAGAGTGCAAGTGTGAGCTACGAGGAGAGGAAGAGTGCTAGTGTGAGCTCAGGGAGGAGGAAGAGTGCTAGTGTGAGATCGGGGGAGAGGAAGAGTGTTGTGTGAGCTCGGGGAAGAGGAAGAGTGCAAGTGCGAGCTAGGAGGACAGGAAGAGTGCTAGTGTGAGCTCTGGGGGAGAGAAAGAGTGCAAGTGAGAGCTGGGAGAGAGGAAGAGTGCAAGTGTGAGCTCGGGGGAGAGGAAGAGTGCTAGTGTGAGTTGGTAGAGAGGATGAGTGCTAGTGTGAGCTTGGAGGAGAGGAAGAGTGCAAGTGTGAGCTCGGGGGAGAGAAAGAGTGCAAGTGTGAGCTGGGGGAGAGGAAGAGTGCAAGTGTGAGCTCGGGGGGAGGAAGAGAGCTAGTGTGAGCTCGGGGGGAGGAAGAGAGCTAGCGTGAGCTCAGGTGGGAGGAAGAGTGCTAGTGTGAGCTCGGGGGAGAGGAAGATTGCTAGTGTGAGCTCGGCGGGAGGAAGTGAGCTAGCGTGAGCTCGGGTGGGAGGATGAGTGCTAGTGTGAGCATAGGGGAGAGGAAGTGTGCTAGTGTGAGCTCGGGGGTGGAGAAGAGAGCTAGTGTGAGCTCGGGAGAGGAAGAGTGCTAGTGTGAGCTCGATGGAGAGGAAGAGTGCTAGTGTGAGCTGGAGGGGAGGATGAGTGCTAGTGTGAGCTCGGGGGAGAGGAAGAGTGTTAGTGTGAGCTTGAGGGAGTGGAAGAGTGCTAGTGTGAGCTCGGGGGAGTGGAAGAGTGCAAGTGTGAGCTAGGAGGAGAGGAAGAGTGCTAGTGTGAGCTCGGGGGAGAGGAAGAGTGCGAGTGTGAGCTCGGGGGACAGGAAGAGTGCTAGTGTGAGCTCGGGGGAGAGGAGGAGCGCTAGTGTGAGCTTGGCGGAGAGGAAGACTTCTAGTGTGAGCTTGGGGGAGAGGAAGAGTTCGAGTTTGAGCTCGGGGGAGAGGAAGAGTGCAAGTGTGAGTTCACGGGAGAGGAAAAGTGCGAGTGTGAGCTCGGGGGAGAGGAAGAGTGTGAGTGTGAGCTCGGGGGAGAGGAAGAGTGCTAGTTTGAGCTCGGGGGAGAGGAAGAGTGCAAGTGTGAGCTCGGGAGAGGAAGAGTGCTAGTGTGAGCTCGGGGGGGGAAGAGTGCTAGTGTGAGCTCGGGGGGCAGGAAGAGTGCTAGTGTGAGCTCGGGGGGAGGAAGTGTGCTAGTGTCAGCTCGGGGGGAGGAAGAGTGCTAGTGTGAGCTTGGAGTGTGAGGAAGAGAGCTAGTGTGAGCTCGGGGGAGAGGAAGAATGCTAGTGTGAGCTCGGGGGAGAGGAGGAGTGCTAGTGTGAGCTCGGGGTTGAAGAAGAGTGCTAGTGTGAGATCGAGGGAGAGAAAGAGTGCTAGTGTGAGCTAGGAGGACAGGAAGAGTGCTAGTGTGAGCTCTGGGGGAGAGAAAGAGTGCAAGTGTGAGCTGGGGGGAGAGGAAGAGTGCAAGTGTGAGCTCGGGGGAGAGAAGAGTGTTAGTGTGAGCCGGGGGGGAGGAAGAGCGCTAGTGTGAGCTCGGGGGAGAGGAAGAGTGCAAGTGTGAGCTCGGGGGAGAGGAAGAGTGCAAGTGTGAGCTAGGAGGACAGGATGAGTGCTAGTGTGAGCTCTGGGGGAGAAAAATAGTGCTAGGGTGAGCTGGGGGGAGGAAGAGAGCTAGTGTGAACTCGGGGGGAGGAAGAGAGCTAGCGTGAGCTCGGATTGGAGGAAGAGTGGTAGTGTGAGCTCGGGGGAGAGGAAGAGTGCTAGTGTGAGCTCGGGGGAAGGAAGAGTGCTAGTGTGAGCGCGGGGTAGAGGAAGAGTGCTAGTGTGAGCTAGGAGGAGAGGAAGAGTGCGAGAGTGAGCTCGGGGGAGAGGAAGAGTGCTAATGTGAGCTCGGGGGAGAGGAAGAGTGCGAGAGTGAGCTAGGAGGAGAGGAAGAGTGCTAGTGTGAGTTCGGGGGAGAGGAAGAGTGCGAGAGTGAGCTCGGGGGACAGGAATAGTGCTAGTGTGAGCTCGGGGAGAGGAAGAGTGCTAGTGTGAGCTCGGGGGAGAGGACGAATGCTAGTGTGAGCTCGGGGGAGAGGAAGAGTGCGAGTGTGAGCTCCGGGCAGAGGAAGAGTGCTCGTGTGAGCTCAGGGGAAAGGAAGAGTGCTAGTGTGAGCTCGGGGGAGAGAACGACTGCTAGTGTGAGCTCACGGGAGAGGAAGAGTGCTAGTGTGAGCTCGGGGGAGAGAAAGAGTGCTTGTGTGAGCTCGGGGGAGAGGAAAAGTGCTAGTGTGAGCTCGGGGAAGAGGAAGAGTGCGAGTGTGAGCTCCGGGCAGTGGAAGAGTGCAAGTGTGAGCTCGGGGGAGAGGAAGAATGCTAGTGTGAGCTCGGGGGAGAGGAAGAGTGCGAGTGTGAGCTCCGGGCAGTGGAAGAGTGCTAGTGTGAGCTCGGGGGAGAGAAAGAGTGCTAGTGTGAGCTCACAGGAGAGGAAGAGTGCTAGTGTGAGCTCGGGGGAGAGGAAGATTGCTAGTGTGAGCTCGGAGGAAAGGAAGAGTGCAAGTGTGAGCTAGGAGGAGAGGAAGAGTGCTAGTGTGAGCTCAGGGAAGAGGAAGAGTGCTACTGTGAGCTCGGGGGAGAGGAAGATTGTTGTGTGAGCTCGGGGAAGAGTAATAGTGCAAATGTGAGCTAGGAGGAGAGGAAGAGTGCAAGTGTGAGCTCGGTGGAGAGGATGAGTGCAAGTGTGAGCTAGGAGGACAGGAAGAGTGGTAGTGTGAGCTCTGGGGGAGAGAAAGAGTGCAAGTGAGAGCTGGGAGAGAGGAAGAGTGCAAGTGTGAGCTCGGTGGAGTGGAAGAGTGCTAGTGTGAGTTGGGAAAGAGGATGAGTGCTAGTGTGAGCTAGATGGAGAGGAAGAGTGCTAGTGTGAGCTGGAGGGGAGGATGAGTGCTAGTGTGAGCTCAGGGGAGAGGAAGAGTGTTAGTGTGAGCTCACAGGAGAGGATGAGTGCTAGTGTGAGCTGGAGGGGAGGATGAGTGCTTGTCTGAGCTCGGGGGAGAGGAAGAGTGCTAGTGTGAGCTCACAGGAGAGGATGAGTGCTAGTGTGAGCTCGGGGGAGAGGAAGAGTTATAGTGTGAGCTCGGGGGAGAGAAAGAGTGCTAGTGTGAGCTTGGGGGAGAGTAAGAGTGCTAGTGTGAGCTTGCGGGGGGTGGAAGAGTGCAAGTGTGAGCTAGGAGGAGAGGAAGAGTGTTGTGTGAGCTCGGGGAAGAGGAAGAGTGCAAGTGTGAGCTAGGAGGAGAGGAAGAGTGCAAGTGTGAGCTCGGGGGAGAGGAAGAGTGCAAGTGTGAGCTAGGAGGACAGGAAGAGTGCTAGTGTGAGCTCTGGGGGAGAGAAAGAGTGCAAGTGAGAGCTGGGAGAGAGGAAGTGTGCAAGTATGAGCTCGGGGGAGAGGAAGAGTGCTAGTGTGAGCTCGGGGGAGAGGATGAGTGCTAGTGTGAGCTAGGAGGAGAGGAAGAGTGCAAGTGTTAGCTCGGGGGAGAGAAAGAGTGCAAGTGTGAGCTGGGGGAGAGGACGATTGCAAGTGTGAGCTCGGGGGGAGGTTGAGAGCTAGTGTGAGCTGGGGGGGAGGAAGAGAGCTAGCGTGAGCTCGGGTGGGATGAAGAGTGCTAGTGTGAGCTCGGGGGAGAGGAAGATTGCTAGTGTGAGCTCGGGGGGAGGAAGTGAGCTAGCGTGAGCTCGGGGAGAGGAAGTGAGCTAGTGTGAGCTTGGGTGGGAGGAAGAGTGGTAGTGTGAGCATAGGGGAGAGGAAGTGTGCTAGTGTGAGCTCGGGGGTGGAGAACAGAGCTAGTGTGAGCTCGGGAGAGGAAGAGTGCCAGTGTGAGCTCGATGGAGAGGAAGAGTGCTAGTGTGAGCTGGACGGGAGGATGAGTGCTAGTGTGAGCTCGCGGGAGAGGAAGAGTGTTAGTGTGAGCTTGAGGGAGAGGAAGAGTGCTAGTGTGAGCTCGGGGGAGTGGAAGAGTACAAGTGTGAGCTAGGAGGAGAGGAAGAGTGCGATTGTGAGCTCGGGGGAGAGGAGGAGCGCTAGTGTGAGCTTGGCGGAGAGGAAGACTTCTAGTGTGAGCTTGGGGGAGAGGAAGAGTTCGAGTTTGAGCTCGGGGGAGAGGAAGAGTGCAAGTGTGAGTTCACGGGAGAGGAAGAGTGCGAGTGTGAGCTCGGGGGAGAGGAAGAGTGTGAGTGTGAGCTCAGGGGGGAGGAAGAGTGCTAGTGTGAGCCCGGGGGAGAGGAAGAGTGCCAGTGTGAGCTCGGGGGAGAGGAAGAGTGTGAGTGTTAGCTCAGGGGGGAGGAGAGTGCTAGTGTGAGCCCGGGGGAGAGGAAGAGTGCTAGTTTGAGCTCAGGAGAGAGGAAGATTGCTAGTGTGAGCTTGCGGAGAGGCGTGCTAGTATGAGAATGGGGGAGAGAAAGAGTGCAAGTGTGAGCTGGAAGGGGCGGAAGATTGCTAGTGTGAGCTTGGTGGAGAGGAAGAGTGTAAGTGTGTGCTCCAGGGGGAGGAAGAGAGCTTGTGTGAGAACAGGGGAGATGAAGAGTGCAAGTGTGAGCTTGGGGAGAGGAAGAGTGCTAGTGTGAGCTCGGGGGGCAGGAAGAGTGCGAGTGTGAGCTCGGGGGTGGGAAGAGTGCTAGTGTGAGCCCGGGGCATGGGGGAGGAGGAAGAGTGCGAGTGTGAGCTCGGCAGAGAGGAAGAGTGCTAGTGTGAACTCAGGGGAGAGGGAGAGTGCTTGTGTGAGCTCGGGGGAGAGGAAGAGTGCTAGTGTGAGCTCGGGGTAGAGGAACAGTGCTACTGTGAGCTCGGGGAGAGACAGAGTTCTAGTGTGAGCTCGGTGGAGAGGAAGAGTGTTAGTGTGAGCTCGGGGGAGAGGAAGCGTGCTAGTGTGAGCTCGGGGGGGGGAGAGTGCTAGTGTGAGCTCGGGGGGCAGGAAGAGTGCTAGTGTGAGCTCGGGGGGAGGAAGTGTGCTAGTGTCAGCTCGGGGGGAGGAAGAGTGCTAGTGTGAGCTTGGAGTGTGAGGAAGAGAGCTAGTGTGAGCTCGGGGAGAGGAAGAATGCTTGTGTGAGCTCGGGGGGGAGGAGGAGTGCTAGTGTGAGCTCGGGGACGAGGAAGAGTGCTAGTGTGAGCTCGGGGGAGAGGAAGAGTGCTAGCGTGAGCTCGGCGGAGAGGAAGAGTGCTAGTGTGAGCTCGGGGAGAGGAAGAGCGCTAGTGTGAGCTCGAGGGAGAGGAAGAGTGCTATTGTGAGCTCGGGGAGAGGAACAGTGCTAGTGTGAGCTCAGGGAGAGGAAGCGTGCTAGTGTGAGCTCGGGAGAGTAAGAGTGCTAGTGTGAGCTCGGGGGAGAGGACGAGTGCTACTGTGATCTCGGGAGAGGAAGAGTGCTAGTGTGAGCTCGGGGAGAGGAAGAATGCTAGTGTGAGCTCAGGGCAGAGGAAGAGTGCTAGTGTGAGCTCGGGGGATAGGATGATTGCTAGTGTGAGCTCAGGGGAGAGGAAGTGTGCTAGTGTGGGCTCGGGGGAGAGGAAGAGTGGTCGTGTGAGCACGGCGGAGAGGGAGAGTGCTAGTGTGAGCTCGGGGAGAGGAAGAGTGCTAGTGTGAGATCGGGGGAGAGGAAGAGTTCTAGTGTGAGCTCGGGGGAGAGGAAGAGTGCTTGTGAGAGCTAGGGGGAGAGGAAAAGTGCTAGTGTGAGCTTGGGGAAGAGAAGTAGTGCAAGTGTGAGCTCGGGGGAGAGGAAGAATGCTAGTGTGAGCTCGGGGGAGAGTAAGAGTGCGAGTGTGAGCTCTGGGCAGAGGAAGAGTGCTAGTGTGAGCTCGGGGGAGAGGAAGAGTTCTAGTGTGAGCTTGCGGGGGGAGGAAGAGTGCAAGTGTGAGCTACGAGGAGAGGAAGAGTGCTAGTGTGAGCTCAGGGAGGAGGAAGAGTGCTAGTGTGAGCTCGGGGGAGAGGAAGAGTGTTGTGTGAGCTCGGGGAAGAGGAAGAGTGCAAGTGTGAGCTAGGAGGAGAGGAAGAGTGCAAGTGTGAGCTCGGGGGAGAGGAAGAGTGCAAGTGTGAGCTAGGAGGACAGGAAGAGTGCTAGTGTGAGCTCTGGGGGAGAGAAAGAGTGCAAGTGAGAGCTGGGAGAGAGGAAGTGTGCAAGTGTGAGCTCGGGCGAGAGGAAGAGTGCTAGTGTGAGCTCGGGGGAGAGGATGAGTGCTAGTGTGAGCTAGGAGGAGAGGAAGTGTGCAAGTGTGAGCTCGGGGGAGAGGAAGAGTGCTAGTGTGAGCTCGGGGGAGAGGATGAGTGCTAGTGTGAGCTCGGGGGAGAGGAAGAGTGCGAGTGTGAGCTCGGGGGACAGGAAGAGTGCTAGTGTGAGCTTGGGGGAGAGGAGGAGCGCTAGTGTGAGCTTGGCGGAGAGGAAGACTTCTAGTGTGAGCTTGGGGGAGGGGAAGAGTTTGAGTTTGAGCTCGGGGGAGAGGAAGAGTGCAAGTGTGAGTTCACGGGAGAGGAAGAGTGCGAGTGTGAGCTCGGGGGAGAGGAAGAGTGTGAGTGTTAGCTCAGGGGAGAGGAAGAGTGCTAGTGTGAGCCCGGGGGAGAGGAAGAGTGCTGGTGTGAGCTCGGGGGAGAGGAAGCGTGCTAGTTTGAGCTCGGGGGAGAGGAAGAGTGCTAGTGTGAGCTGGGAGGAGAGGAAGAGTGCAAGTGTGAGCTCGGGGAGAGGAAGATTGCTCGTGTGAGCTTGCGGAGAGGAAGCGTGCTAGTATGAGAATGGGGGAGAGAAAGAGTGCAAGTGTGAGCTGGAAGGGGCGGAAGATTGCTAGTGTGAGCTTGGTGGAGAGGAAGAGTGTAAGTGTGTGTTCCAGGGGGAGGAAGAGAGCTGGTGTGAGAACAGGGGAGATGAAGAGTGCAAGTGTGAGCTTGGGGGAGAGGAAGAGTGCTAGTGTGAGCTCGGGGGCAGGAAGAGTGCGAGTGTGAGCTCGGGGGAGAGGAGGAGTGCTAGTGTGAGCTCGGGGGGGGGAAGAGTGCTAGTGTGAGCCCGGGGCGTGGGGGAGGAGGAAGAGTGCTAGTGTGAGCTCAGCGGAGAGGAAGAGTGCTAGTGTGAACTCAGGGGAGAGGAAGAGTGCTAGTGTGAGCTCGGGGTAGAGGAACAGTGCTACTGTGAGCTCGGGGAGAGACAGAGTTCTAGTGTGAGCTCAGTGGTGAGGAAGAGTGTTAGTGTGAGCTTGGGGGAGAGGAAGCGTGATAGTGTGAGCTCGGGGGAGGGGAAGAGTGCTAGTGTGAGCTCTGCGGAGAGGAGTGCTAGTGTGAGCTCGCGGGAGAGGAAGAGTGCTGGAGTGAGCTCAGAGGAGAGGAAGAGTGCTAGTGTGAGCTCGGGGGAGGGGAAGAGTGCTAGTGTGAGCTCGGGGAAAGGAAGAGTGCAAGTGTGAGCTTGGGGGAGAGGAAGAGTGTTAGAGTGCGCTCGGGGAGAGGAAGAGTGCTAGTGTGAGCTCCAGGAGAGGAAGAGTGCTAGTTTGAGCTCGGTGGAGAGGAAGAGTGTTATTGTGTGTTGGGAGGAGTGGAAGAATGTTAGTGTGAGCTCGGGGGGAGGAAGACTGCTAGTGTGAGCTTGGAGTGTGAGGAAGAGAGCTATTGTGAGCTCGGGGGAGAGGAAGAAGGCTAGTGTGAGCTCGGGGGGGAGGAAGAGAGCTATTGTGAGCTCGGGAGAGGAAGAATGCTAGTGTGAGCTTGGTGAGAGGAAGAGGGCTAGTGTGAGCACGGGGTTGAAGAAGAGTGCTACTGTGAGCTCGAGGGAGAGAAAGAGTGCAAGTGTGAGCTGGAAGGGGCGGAAGATTGCTAGTGTGAGCTTGGTGGAGAGGAAGAGTGTAAGTGTGTGCTCCAGGGGGAGGAAGAGAGCTTGTGTGAGAACAGGGGAGATGAAGAGTGCAAGTGTGAGCTTGGGGAGAGGAAGAGTGCTAGTGTGAGCTCGGGGGGCAGGAAGAGTGCGAGTGTGAGCTCGGGGGTGGGAAGAGTGCTAGTGTGAGCCCGGGGCATGGGGGAGGAGGAAGAGTGCGAGTGTGAGCTCGGCAGAGAGGAAGAGTGCTAGTGTGAACTCAGGGGAGAGGGAGAGTGCTAGTGTGAGCTCGGGGTAGAGGAACAGTGCTACTGTGAGCTCGGGGAGAGACAGAGTTCTAGTGTGAGCTCGGTGGAGAGGAAGAGTGTTAGTGTGAGCTCGGGGGAGAGGAAGCGTGCTAGTGTGAGCTCGGGGGGGGGAGAGTGCTAGTGTGAGCTCGGGGGGCAGGAAGAGTGCTAGTGTGAGCTCGGGGGGAGGAAGTGTGCTAGTGTCAGCTCGGGGGGAGGAAGAGTGCTAGTGTGAGCTTGGAGTGTGAGGAAGAGAGCTAGTGTGAGCTCGGGGAGAGGAAGAATGCTTGTGTGAGCTCGGGGGGGAGGAGGAGTGCTAGTGTGAGCTCGGGGACGAGGAAGAGTGCTAGTGTGAGCTCGGGGGAGAGGAAGAGTGCTAGCGTGAGCTCGGCGGAGAGGAAGAGTGCTAGTGTGAGCTCGGGGAGAGGAAGAGCGCTAGTGTGAGCTCGAGGGAGAGGAAGAGTGCTATTGTGAGCTCGGGGAGAGGAACAGTGCTAGTGTGAGCTCAGGGAGAGGAAGCGTGCTAGTGTGAGCTCGGGAGAGTAAGAGTGCTAGTGTGAGCTCGGGGGAGAGGACGAGTGCTACTGTGATCTCGGGAGAGGAAGAGTGCTAGTGTGAGCTCGGGGAGAGGAAGAATGCTAGTGTGAGCTCAGGGCAGAGGAAGAGTGCTAGTGTGAGCTCGGGGGATAGGATGATTGCTAGTGTGAGCTCAGGGGAGAGGAAGTGTGCTAGTGTGGGCTCGGGGGAGAGGAAGAGTGGTCGTGTGAGCACGGCGGAGAGGGAGAGTGCTAGTGTGAGCTCGGGGAGAGGAAGAGTGCTAGTGTGAGATCGGGGGAGAGGAAGAGTTCTAGTGTGAGCTCGGGGGAGAGGAAGAGTGCTTGTGAGAGCTAGGGGGAGAGGAAAAGTGCTAGTGTGAGCTTGGGGAAGAGAAGTAGTGCAAGTGTGAGCTCGGGGGAGAGGAAGAATGCTAGTGTGAGCTCGGGGGAGAGTAAGAGTGCGAGTGTGAGCTCTGGGCAGAGGAAGAGTGCTAGTGTGAGCTCGGGGGAGAGGAAGAGTTCTAGTGTGAGCTTGCGGGGGGAGGAAGAGTGCAAGTGTGAGCTACGAGGAGAGGAAGAGTGCTAGTGTGAGCTCAGGGAGGAGGAAGAGTGCTAGTGTGAGCTCGGGGGAGAGGAAGAGTGTTGTGTGAGCTCGGGGAAGAGGAAGAGTGCAAGTGTGAGCTAGGAGGAGAGGAAGAGTGCAAGTGTGAGCTCGGGGGAGAGGAAGAGTGCAAGTGTGAGCTAGGAGGACAGGAAGAGTGCTAGTGTGAGCTCTGGGGGAGAGAAAGAGTGCAAGTGAGAGCTGGGAGAGAGGAAGTGTGCAAGTGTGAGCTCGGGCGAGAGGAAGAGTGCTAGTGTGAGCTCGGGGGAGAGGATGAGTGCTAGTGTGAGCTAGGAGGAGAGGAAGTGTGCAAGTGTGAGCTCGGGGGAGAGGAAGAGTGCTAGTGTGAGCTCGGGGGAGAGGATGAGTGCTAGTGTGAGCTCGGGGGAGAGGAAGAGTGCGAGTGTGAGCTCGGGGGACAGGAAGAGTGCTAGTGTGAGCTTGGGGGAGAGGAGGAGCGCTAGTGTGAGCTTGGCGGAGAGGAAGACTTCTAGTGTGAGCTTGGGGGAGGGGAAGAGTTTGAGTTTGAGCTCGGCGGAGAGGAAGAGTGCTAGTGTGAGCTCGGGGAGAGGAAGAGCGCTAGTGTGAACTCGAGGGAGAGGAAGAGTGCTATTGTGAGCTCGGGGAGAGGAACAGTGCTAGTGTGAGCTCAGGGAGAGGAAGCGTGCTAGTGTGAGCTCGGGAGAGTAAGAGTGCTAGTGTGAGCTCGGGGGAGAGGACGAGTGCTACTGTGATCTCGGGAGAGGAAGAGTGCTAGTGTGAGCTCGGGGAGAGGAAGAATGCTAGTGTGAGCTCAGGGCAGAGGAGGAGTGCTAGTGTGAGCTCGGGGGATAGGATGATTGCTAGTGTGAGCTCAGGGGAGAGGAAGTGTGCTAGTGTGAGCTCGGGGAGAGGAAGAGTGCTAGTGTGAGATCGGGGGAGAGGAAGAGTTCTAGTGTGAGCTCGGGGGAGAGGAAGAGTGCTTCTGAGAGCTAGGGGGAGAGGAAAAGTGCTAGTGTGAGCTTGGGGAAGAGAAGTAGTGCAAGTGTGAGCTCGGGGGAGAGGAAGAATGCTCGTGTGAGCTCGGGGGAGAGTAAGAGTGCGAGTGTGAGCTCCGGGCAGAGGAAGAGTGCTAGTGTGAGCTCGGGGGAGAGGAAGAGTGCTAGTGTGAGCTTGCGGGGGGAGGAAGAGTGCAAGTGTGAGCTACGAGGAGAGGAAGAGTGCTAGTGTGAGCTCAGGGAGGAGGAAGAGTGCTAGTGTGAGATCGGGGGAGAGGAAGAGTGTTGTGTGAGCTCGGGGAAGAGGAAGAGTGCAAGTGCGAGCTAGGAGGACAGGAAGAGTGCTAGTGTGAGCTCTGGGGGAGAGAAAGAGTGCAAGTGAGAGCTGGGAGAGAGGAAGAGTGCAAGTGTGAGCTCGGGGGAGAGGAAGAGTGCTAGTGTGAGTTGGTAGAGAGGATGAGTGCTAGTGTGAGCTTGGAGGAGAGGAAGAGTGCAAGTGTGAGCTCGGGGGAGAGAAAGAGTGCAAGTGTGAGCTGGGGGAGAGGAAGAGTGCAAGTGTGAGCTCGGGGGGAGGAAGAGAGCTAGTGTGAGCTCGGGGGGAGGAAGAGAGCTAGCGTGAGCTCAGGTGGGAGGAAGAGTGCTAGTGTGAGCTCGGGGGAGAGGAAGATTGCTAGTGTGAGCTCGGCGGGAGGAAGTGAGCTAGCGTGAGCTCGGGTGGGAGGATGAGTGCTAGTGTGAGCATAGGGGAGAGGAAGTGTGCTAGTGTGAGCTCGGGGGTGGAGAAGAGAGCTAGTGTGAGCTCGGGAGAGGAAGAGTGCTAGTGTGAGCTCGATGGAGAGGAAGAGTGCTAGTGTGAGCTGGAGGGGAGGATGAGTGCTAGTGTGAGCTCGGGGGAGAGGAAGAGTGTTAGTGTGAGCTTGAGGGAGTGGAAGAGTGCTAGTGTGAGCTCGGGGGAGTGGAAGAGTGCAAGTGTGAGCTAGGAGGAGAGGAAGAGTGCTAGTGTGAGCTCGGGGGAGAGGAAGAGTGCGAGTGTGAGCTCGGGGGACAGGAAGAGTGCTAGTGTGAGCTCGGGGGAGAGGAGGAGCGCTAGTGTGAGCTTGGCGGAGAGGAAGACTTCTAGTGTGAGCTTGGGGGAGAGGAAGAGTTCGAGTTTGAGCTCGGGGGAGAGGAAGAGTGCAAGTGTGAGTTCACGGGAGAGGAAAAGTGCGAGTGTGAGCTCGGGGGAGAGGAAGAGTGTGAGTGTGAGCTCGGGGGAGAGGAAGAGTGCTAGTTTGAGCTCGGGGGAGAGGAAGAGTGCAAGTGTGAGCTCGGGAGAGGAAGAGTGCTAGTGTGAGCTCGGGGGGGGAAGAGTGCTAGTGTGAGCTCGGGGGGCAGGAAGAGTGCTAGTGTGAGCTCGGGGGGAGGAAGTGTGCTAGTGTCAGCTCGGGGGGAGGAAGAGTGCTAGTGTGAGCTTGGAGTGTGAGGAAGAGAGCTAGTGTGAGCTCGGGGGAGAGGAAGAATGCTAGTGTGAGCTCGGGGGAGAGGAGGAGTGCTAGTGTGAGCTCGGGGTTGAAGAAGAGTGCTAGTGTGAGATCGAGGGAGAGAAAGAGTGCTAGTGTGAGCTAGGAGGACAGGAAGAGTGCTAGTGTGAGCTCTGGGGGAGAGAAAGAGTGCAAGTGTGAGCTGGGGGAGAGGAAGAGTGCAAGTGTGAGCTCGGGGGAGAGAAGAGTGTTAGTGTGAGCCGGGGGGGAGGAAGAGCGCTAGTGTGAGCTCGGGGGAGAGGAAGAGTGCAAGTGTGAGCTCGGGGGAGAGGAAGAGTGCAAGTGTGAGCTAGGAGGACAGGATGAGTGCTAGTGTGAGCTCTGGGGGAGAAAAATAGTGCTAGGGTGAGCTGGGGGGAGGAAGAGAGCTAGTGTGAACTCGGGGGGAGGAAGAGAGCTAGCGTGAGCTCGGATTGGAGGAAGAGTGGTAGTGTGAGCTCGGGGGAGAGGAAGAGTGCTAGTGTGAGCTCGGGGGAAGGAAGAGTGCTAGTGTGAGCGCGGGGTAGAGGAAGAGTGCTAGTGTGAGCTAGGAGGAGAGGAAGAGTGCGAGAGTGAGCTCGGGGGAGAGGAAGAGTGCGAGAGTGAGCTAGGAGGAGAGGAAGAGTGCTAGTGTGAGTTCGGGGGAGAGGAAGAGTGCGAGAGTGAGCTCGGGGGACAGGAATAGTGCTAGTGTGAGCTCGGGGAGAGGAAGAGTGCTAGTGTGAGCTCGGGGGAGAGGACGAATGCTAGTGTGAGCTCGGGGGAGAGGAAGAGTGCGAGTGTGAGCTCCGGGCAGAGGAAGAGTGCTCGTGTGAGCTCAGGGGAAAGGAAGAGTGCTAGTGTGAGCTCGGGGGAGAGAACGACTGCTAGTGTGAGCTCACGGGAGAGGAAGAGTGCTTGTGTGAGCTCGGGGGAGAGGAAAAGTGCTAGTGTGAGCTCGGGGAAGAGGAAGAGTGCGAGTGTGAGCTCCGGGCAGTGGAAGAGTGCAAGTGTGAGCTCGGGGGAGAGGAAGAATGCTAGTGTGAGCTCGGGGGAGAGGAAGAGTGCGAGTGTGAGCTCCGGGCAGTGGAAGAGTGCTAGTGTGAGCTCGGGGGAGAGGAAGATTGCTAGTGTGAGCTCGGAGGAAAGGAAGAGTGCAAGTGTGAGCTAGGAGGAGAGGAAGAGTGCTAGTGTGAGCTCAGGGAAGAGGAAGAGTGCTACTGTGAGCTCGGGGGAGAGGAAGATTGTTGTGTGAGCTCGGGGAAGAGTAATAGTGCAAATGTGAGCTAGGAGGAGAGGAAGAGTGCAAGTGTGAGCTCGGTGGAGAGGATGAGTGCAAGTGTGAGCTAGGAGGACAGGAAGAGTGGTAGTGTGAGCTCTGGGGGAGAGAAAGAGTGCAAGTGAGAGCTGGGAGAGAGGAAGAGTGCAAGTGTGAGCTCGGTGGAGAGGAAGAGTGCTAGTGTGAGTTGGGAAAGAGGATGAGTGCTAGTGTGAGCTAGATGGAGAGGAAGAGTGCTAGTGTGAGCTGGAGGGGAGGATGAGTGCTAGTGTGAGCTCAGGGGAGAGGAAGAGTGCTTGTCTGAGCTCGGGGGAGAGGAAGAGTGCTAGTGTGAGCTCACAGGAGAGGATGAGTGCTAGTGTGAGCTCGGGGGAGAGGAAGAGTTATAGTGTGAGCTTGGGGGAGAGTAAGAGTGCTAGTGTGAGCTTGCGGGGGGTGGAAGAGTGCAAGTGTGAGCTAGGAGGAGAGGAAGAGTGCTAGTGTGAGCTCAGGGAGGAGGAAGAGTGCTAGTGTGAGCTCGGGGGAGAGGAAGAGTGTTGTGTGAGCTCGGGGAAGAGGAAGAGTGCAAGTGTGAGCTAGGAGGAGAGGAAGAGTGCAAGTGTGAGCTCGGGGGAGAGGAAGAGTGCAAGTGTGAGCTAGGAGGACAGGAAGAGTGCTAGTGTGAGCTCTGGGGGAGAGAAAGAGTGCAAGTGAGAGCTGGGAGAGAGGAAGTGTGCAAGTATGAGCTCGGGGGAGAGGAAGAGTGCTAGTGTGAGCTCGGGGGAGAGGATGAGTGCTAGTGTGAGCTAGGAGGAGAGGAAGAGTGCAAGTGTTAGCTCGGGGGAGAGAAAGAGTGCAAGTGTGAGCTGGGGGAGAGGACGATTGCAAGTGTGAGCTCGGGGGGAGGTTGAGAGCTAGTGTGAGCTGGGGGGGAGGAAGAGAGCTAGCGTGAGCTCGGGTGGGATGAAGAGTGCTAGTGTGAGCTCGGGGGAGAGGAAGATTGCTAGTGTGAGCTCGGGGGGAGGAAGTGAGCTAGCGTGAGCTCGGGGAGAGGAAGTGAGCTAGTGTGAGCTTGGGTGGGAGGAAGAGTGGTAGTGTGAGCATAGGGGAGAGGAAGTGTGCTAGTGTGAGCTCGGGGGTGGAGAACAGAGCTAGTGTGAGCTCGGGAGAGGAAGAGTGCCAGTGTGAGCTCGATGGAGAGGAAGAGTGCTAGTGTGAGCTGGAGGGGAGGATGAGTGCTAGTGTGAGCTCGCGGGAGAGGAAGAGTGTTAGTGTGAGCTTGAGGGAGAGGAAGAGTGCTAGTGTGAGCTCGGGGGAGTGGAAGAGTACAAGTGTGAGCTAGGAGGAGAGGAAGAGTGCGATTGTGAGCTCGGGGGAGAGGAGGAGCGCTAGTGTGAGCTTGGCGGAGAGGAAGACTTCTAGTGTGAGCTTGGGGGAGAGGAAGAGTTCGAGTTTGAGCTCGGGGGAGAGGAAGAGTGCAAGTGTGAGTTCACGGGAGAGGAAGAGTGCGAGTGTGAGCTCGGGGGAGAGGAAGAGTGTGAGTGTGAGCTCAGGGGGGAGGAAGAGTGCTAGTGTGAGCCCGGGGGAGAGGAAGAGTGCCAGTGTGAGCTCGGGGGAGAGGAAGAGTGTGAGTGTTAGCTCAGGGGGGAGGAGAGTGCTAGTGTGAGCCCGGGGGAGAGGAAGAGTGCTAGTTTGAGCTCAGGAGAGAGGAAGATTGCTAGTGTGAGCTTGCGGAGAGGCGTGCTAGTATGAGAATGGGGGAGAGAAAGAGTGCAAGTGTGAGCTGGAAGGGGCGGAAGATTGCTAGTGTGAGCTTGGTGGAGAGGAAGAGTGTAAGTGTGTGCTCCAGGGGGAGGAAGAGAGCTTGTGTGAGAACAGGGGAGATGAAGAGTGCAAGTGTGAGCTTGGGGAGAGGAAGAGTGCTAGTGTGAGCTCGGGGGGCAGGAAGAGTGCGAGTGTGAGCTCGGGGGTGGGAAGAGTGCTAGTGTGAGCCCGGGGCATGGGGGAGGAGGAAGAGTGCGAGTGTGAGCTCGGCAGAGAGGAAGAGTGCTAGTGTGAACTCAGGGGAGAGGGAGAGTGCTTGTGTGAGCTCGGGGGAGAGGAAGAGTGCTAGTGTGAGCTCGGGGTAGAGGAACAGTGCTACTGTGAGCTCGGGGAGAGACAGAGTTCTAGTGTGAGCTCGGTGGAGAGGAAGAGTGTTAGTGTGAGCTCGGGGGAGAGGAAGCGTGCTAGTGTGAGCTCGGGGGGGGGAGAGTGCTAGTGTGAGCTCGGGGGGCAGGAAGAGTGCTAGTGTGAGCTCGGGGGGAGGAAGTGTGCTAGTGTCAGCTCGGGGGGAGGAAGAGTGCTAGTGTGAGCTTGGAGTGTGAGGAAGAGAGCTAGTGTGAGCTCGGGGAGAGGAAGAATGCTTGTGTGAGCTCGGGGGGGAGGAGGAGTGCTAGTGTGAGCTCGGGGACGAGGAAGAGTGCTAGTGTGAGCTCGGGGGAGAGGAAGAGTGCTAGCGTGAGCTCGGCGGAGAGGAAGAGTGCTAGTGTGAGCTCGGGGAGAGGAAGAGCGCTAGTGTGAGCTCGAGGGAGAGGAAGAGTGCTATTGTGAGCTCGGGGAGAGGAACAGTGCTAGTGTGAGCTCAGGGAGAGGAAGCGTGCTAGTGTGAGCTCGGGAGAGTAAGAGTGCTAGTGTGAGCTCGGGGGAGAGGACGAGTGCTACTGTGATCTCGGGAGAGGAAGAGTGCTAGTGTGAGCTCGGGGAGAGGAAGAATGCTAGTGTGAGCTCAGGGCAGAGGAAGAGTGCTAGTGTGAGCTCGGGGGATAGGATGATTGCTAGTGTGAGCTCAGGGGAGAGGAAGTGTGCTAGTGTGGGCTCGGGGGAGAGGAAGAGTGGTCGTGTGAGCACGGCGGAGAGGGAGAGTGCTAGTGTGAGCTCGGGGAGAGGAAGAGTGCTAGTGTGAGATCGGGGGAGAGGAAGAGTTCTAGTGTGAGCTCGGGGGAGAGGAAGAGTGCTTGTGAGAGCTAGGGGGAGAGGAAAAGTGCTAGTGTGAGCTTGGGGAAGAGAAGTAGTGCAAGTGTGAGCTCGGGGGAGAGGAAGAATGCTAGTGTGAGCTCGGGGGAGAGTAAGAGTGCGAGTGTGAGCTCTGGGCAGAGGAAGAGTGCTAGTGTGAGCTCGGGGGAGAGGAAGAGTTCTAGTGTGAGCTTGCGGGGGGAGGAAGAGTGCAAGTGTGAGCTACGAGGAGAGGAAGAGTGCTAGTGTGAGCTCAGGGAGGAGGAAGAGTGCTAGTGTGAGCTCGGGGGAGAGGAAGAGTGTTGTGTGAGCTCGGGGAAGAGGAAGAGTGCAAGTGTGAGCTAGGAGGAGAGGAAGAGTGCAAGTGTGAGCTCGGGGGAGAGGAAGAGTGCAAGTGTGAGCTAGGAGGACAGGAAGAGTGCTAGTGTGAGCTCTGGGGGAGAGAAAGAGTGCAAGTGAGAGCTGGGAGAGAGGAAGTGTGCAAGTGTGAGCTCGGGCGAGAGGAAGAGTGCTAGTGTGAGCTCGGGGGAGAGGATGAGTGCTAGTGTGAGCTAGGAGGAGAGGAAGTGTGCAAGTGTGAGCTCGGGGGAGAGGAAGAGTGCTAGTGTGAGCTCGGGGGAGAGGATGAGTGCTAGTGTGAGCTCGGGGGAGAGGAAGAGTGCGAGTGTGAGCTCGGGGGACAGGAAGAGTGCTAGTGTGAGCTTGGGGGAGAGGAGGAGCGCTAGTGTGAGCTTGGCGGAGAGGAAGACTTCTAGTGTGAGCTTGGGGGAGGGGAAGAGTTTGAGTTTGAGCTCGGGGGAGAGGAAGAGTGCAAGTGTGAGTTCACGGGAGAGGAAGAGTGCGAGTGTGAGCTCGGGGGAGAGGAAGAGTGTGAGTGTTAGCTCAGGGGAGAGGAAGAGTGCTAGTGTGAGCCCGGGGGAGAGGAAGAGTGCTGGTGTGAGCTCGGGGGAGAGGAAGCGTGCTAGTTTGAGCTCGGGGGAGAGGAAGAGTGCTAGTGTGAGCTGGGAGGAGAGGAAGAGTGCAAGTGTGAGCTCGGGGAGAGGAAGATTGCTCGTGTGAGCTTGCGGAGAGGAAGCGTGCTAGTATGAGAATGGGGGAGAGAAAGAGTGCAAGTGTGAGCTGGAAGGGGCGGAAGATTGCTAGTGTGAGCTTGGTGGAGAGGAAGAGTGTAAGTGTGTGTTCCAGGGGGAGGAAGAGAGCTGGTGTGAGAACAGGGGAGATGAAGAGTGCAAGTGTGAGCTTGGGGGAGAGGAAGAGTGCTAGTGTGAGCTCGGGGGCAGGAAGAGTGCGAGTGTGAGCTCGGGGGAGAGGAGGAGTGCTAGTGTGAGCTCGGGGGGGGGAAGAGTGCTAGTGTGAGCCCGGGGCGTGGGGGAGGAGGAAGAGTGCTAGTGTGAGCTCAGCGGAGAGGAAGAGTGCTAGTGTGAACTCAGGGGAGAGGAAGAGTGCTAGTGTGAGCTCGGGGTAGAGGAACAGTGCTACTGTGAGCTCGGGGAGAGACAGAGTTCTAGTGTGAGCTCAGTGGTGAGGAAGAGTGTTAGTGTGAGCTTGGGGGAGAGGAAGCGTGATAGTGTGAGCTCGGGGGAGGGGAAGAGTGCTAGTGTGAGCTCTGCGGAGAGGAGTGCTAGTGTGAGCTCGCGGGAGAGGAAGAGTGCTGGAGTGAGCTCAGAGGAGAGGAAGAGTGCTAGTGTGAGCTCGGGGGAGGGGAAGAGTGCTAGTGTGAGCTCGGGGAAAGGAAGAGTGCAAGTGTGAGCTTGGGGGAGAGGAAGAGTGTTAGAGTGCGCTCGGGGAGAGGAAGAGTGCTAGTGTGAGCTCCAGGAGAGGAAGAGTGCTAGTTTGAGCTCGGTGGAGAGGAAGAGTGTTATTGTGTGTTGGGAGGAGTGGAAGAATGTTAGTGTGAGCTCGGGGGGAGGAAGACTGCTAGTGTGAGCTTGGAGTGTGAGGAAGAGAGCTATTGTGAGCTCGGGGGAGAGGAAGAAGGCTAGTGTGAGCTCGGGGGGGAGGAAGAGAGCTATTGTGAGCTCGGGAGAGGAAGAATGCTAGTGTGAGCTTGGTGAGAGGAAGAGGGCTAGTGTGAGCACGGGGTTGAAGAAGAGTGCTACTGTGAGCTCGAGGGAGAGAAAGAGTGCAAGTGTGAGCTGGAAGGGGCGGAAGATTGCTAGTGTGAGCTTGGTGGAGAGGAAGAGTGTAAGTGTGTGCTCCAGGGGGAGGAAGAGAGCTTGTGTGAGAACAGGGGAGATGAAGAGTGCAAGTGTGAGCTTGGGGAGAGGAAGAGTGCTAGTGTGAGCTCGGGGGGCAGGAAGAGTGCGAGTGTGAGCTCGGGGGTGGGAAGAGTGCTAGTGTGAGCCCGGGGCATGGGGGAGGAGGAAGAGTGCGAGTGTGAGCTCGGCAGAGAGGAAGAGTGCTAGTGTGAACTCAGGGGAGAGGGAGAGTGCTAGTGTGAGCTCGGGGTAGAGGAACAGTGCTACTGTGAGCTCGGGGAGAGACAGAGTTCTAGTGTGAGCTCGGGGGGAGGAAGAGTGCTAGTGTGAGCTTGGAGTGTGAGGAAGAGAGCTAGTGTGAGCTCGGGGAGAGGAAGAATGCTTGTGTGAGCTCGGGGGGGAGGAGGAGTGCTAGTGTGAGCTCGGGGACGAGGAAGAGTGCTAGTGTGAGCTCGGGGGAGAGGAAGAGTGCTAGCGTGAGCTCGGCGGAGAGGAAGAGTGCTAGTGTGAGCTCGGGGAGAGGAAGAGCGCTAGTGTGAGCTCGAGGGAGAGGAAGAGTGCTATTGTGAGCTCGGGGAGAGGAACAGTGCTAGTGTGAGCTCAGGGAGAGGAAGCGTGCTAGTGTGAGCTCGGGAGAGTAAGAGTGCTAGTGTGAGCTCGGGGGAGAGGACGAGTGCTACTGTGATCTCGGGAGAGGAAGAGTGCTAGTGTGAGCTCGGGGAGAGGAAGAATGCTAGTGTGAGCTCAGGGCAGAGGAAGAGTGCTAGTGTGAGCTCGGGGGATAGGATGATTGCTAGTGTGAGCTCAGGGGAGAGGAAGTGTGCTAGTGTGGGCTCGGGGGAGAGGAAGAGTGGTCGTGTGAGCACGGCGGAGAGGGAGAGTGCTAGTGTGAGCTCGGGGAGAGGAAGAGTGCTAGTGTGAGATCGGGGGAGAGGAAGAGTTCTAGTGTGAGCTCGGGGGAGAGGAAAAGTGCTAGTGTGAGCTTGGGGAAGAGAAGTAGTGCAAGTGTGAGCTCGGGGGAGAGGAAGAATGCTAGTGTGAGCTCGGGGGAGAGTAAGAGTGCGAGTGTGAGCTCTGGGCAGAGGAAGAGTGCTAGTGTGAGCTCGGGGGAGAGGAAGAGTTCTAGTGTGAGCTCGGGGGAGAGGAAGAGTGCTTGTGAGAGCTAGGGGGAGAGGAAAAGTGCTAGTGTGAGCTTGGGGAAGAGAAGTAGTGCAAGTGTGAGCTCGGGGGAGAGGAAGAATGCTAGTGTGAGCTCGGGGGAGAGTAAGAGTGCGAGTGTGAGCTCTGGGCAGAGGAAGAGTGCTAGTGTGAGCTCGGGGGAGAGAAAGAGTGCTAGTGTGAGCTCACAGGAGAGGATGAGTGCTAGTGTGAGCTCGGGGGAGAGGAAGAGTTCTAGTGTGAGCTTGCGGGGGGAGGAAGAGTGCAAGTGTGAGCTACGAGGAGAGGAAGAGTGCTAGTGTGAGCTCAGGGAGGAGGAAGAGTGCTAGTGTGAGCTCGGGGGAGAGGAAGAGTGTTGTGTGAGCTCGGGGAAGAGGAAGAGTGCAAGTGTGAGCTAGGAGGAGAGGAAGAGTGCAAGTGTGAGCTCGGGGGAGAGGAAGAGTGCAAGTGTGAGCTAGGAGGACAGGAAGAGTGCTAGTGTGAGCTCTGGGGGAGAGAAAGAGTGCAAGTGAGAGCTGGGAGAGAGGAAGTGTGCAAGTGTGAGCTCGGGCGAGAGGAAGAGTGCTAGTGTGAGCTCGGGGGAGAGGATGAGTGCTAGTGTGAGCTAGGAGGAGAGGAAGTGTGCAAGTGTGAGCTCGGGGGAGAGGAAGAGTGCTAGTGTGAGCTCGGGGGAGAGGATGAGTGCTAGTGTGAGCTCGGGGGAGAGGAAGAGTGCGAGTGTGAGCTCGGGGGACAGGAAGAGTGCTAGTGTGAGCTTGGGGGAGAGGAGGAGCGCTAGTGTGAGCTTGGCGGAGAGGAAGACTTCTAGTGTGAGCTTGGGGGAGGGGAAGAGTTTGAGTTTGAGCTCGGGGGAGAGGAAGAGTGCAAGTGTGAGTTCACGGGAGAGGAAGAGTGCGAGTGTGAGCTCGGGGGAGAGGAAGAGTGTGAGTGTTAGCTCAGGGGAGAGGAAGAGTGCTAGTGTGAGCCCGGGGGAGAGGAAGAGTGCTGGTGTGAGCTCGGGGGAGAGGAAGCGTGCTAGTTTGAGCTCGGGGGAGAGGAAGAGTGCTAGTGTGAGCTGGGAGGAGAGGAAGAGTGCAAGTGTGAGCTCGGGGAGAGGAAGATTGCTCGTGTGAGCTTGCGGAGAGGAAGCGTGCTAGTATGAGAATGGGGGAGAGAAAGAGTGCAAGTGTGAGCTGGAAGGGGCGGAAGATTGCTAGTGTGAGCTTGGTGGAGAGGAAGAGTGTAAGTGTGTGTTCCAGGGGGAGGAAGAGAGCTGGTGTGAGAACAGGGGAGATGAAGAGTGCAAGTGTGAGCTTGGGGGAGAGGAAGAGTGCTAGTGTGAGCTCGGGGGCAGGAAGAGTGCGAGTGTGAGCTCGGGGGAGAGGAGGAGTGCTAGTGTGAGCTCGGGGGGGGGAAGAGTGCTAGTGTGAGCCCGGGGCGTGGGGGAGGAGGAAGAGTGCTAGTGTGAGCTCAGCGGAGAGGAAGAGTGCTAGTGTGAACTCAGGGGAGAGGAAGAGTGCTAGTGTGAGCTCGGGGTAGAGGAACAGTGCTACTGTGAGCTCGGGGAGAGACAGAGTTCTAGTGTGAGCTCAGTGGTGAGGAAGAGTGTTAGTGTGAGCTTGGGGGAGAGGAAGCGTGATAGTGTGAGCTCGGGGGAGGGGAAGAGTGCTAGTGTGAGCTCTGCGGAGAGGAGTGCTAGTGTGAGCTCGCGGGAGAGGAAGAGTGCTGGAGTGAGCTCAGAGGAGAGGAAGAGTGCTAGTGTGAGCTCGGGGGAGGGGAAGAGTGCTAGTGTGAGCTCGGGGAAAGGAAGAGTGCAAGTGTGAGCTTGGGGGAGAGGAAGAGTGTTAGAGTGCGCTCGGGGAGAGGAAGAGTGCTAGTGTGAGCTCCAGGAGAGGAAGAGTGCTAGTTTGAGCTCGGTGGAGAGGAAGAGTGTTATTGTGTGTTGGGAGGAGTGGAAGAATGTTAGTGTGAGCTCGGGGGGAGGAAGACTGCTAGTGTGAGCTTGGAGTGTGAGGAAGAGAGCTATTGTGAGCTCGGGGGAGAGGAAGAAGGCTAGTGTGAGCTCGGGGGGGAGGAAGAGAGCTATTGTGAGCTCGGGAGAGGAAGAATGCTAGTGTGAGCTTGGTGAGAGGAAGAGGGCTAGTGTGAGCACGGGGTTGAAGAAGAGTGCTACTGTGAGCTCGAGGGAGAGGAAGAGTGCTAGTGTGAGCTCGGTGACGAGGAAGAGTGCTAGTGTGAGCTCGGGGGATAGCAAGAGTGCTAGTGTGATTTTGGCGGAGAGGAAGAGTGCTAGTGTGAGCTCGGGGAGAGGAAGAGTGCGAGTGTAAGCTCGAGGGAGAGGAAGAGTGCTATTGTGAGCTCGGGGAGAGGAAGAGTGCTAGTGTGCGCTCGGTGGGGCGGGAAGTGGGCTAGTGTGAGCTCGGGAGAGAGGAAGAGTGCTAGTGTGAGCTCGGGGGGTGGAAGAGTGCTAGTGTGAGCTCAGGGGTGGAAGAGTGCAAACGTGAGCTCGGGGGAGGAAGCGTGCTAGTGTGAGCTCGGGGAGAGGAAGGGTGCTAGTGTGAGCTCAGGGGAGAGCAAGAGTGCTAGTGTGAGCACGGGTGAGAGGAAGAATGCTAGTGTGAGCTCGGGGGCTGGAAGAGTGCTAGTTTGAGCTCGGGGGGGTGGAAGAGTGCTAGTGTGAGCTTGGGGGAGAGGAAGAGTGCTAGTGTGAGCTTGGGTGTCGAAGAGTGCTAGCGTGAGCTCGGGGGGAGGAAGCGTGTTAGTGTGAGCTCGGGGGGAGGAAGAGTGCTAGTGTGAGATCGGGGGTGAGGAAGCGTGCTAGTATGAGCTCAGGGTGAGGAAGAGTGATAGCGTGAGCTCGGGGGGAGGTAGTGTGCCAGTGTGAGCTCGGGGGAGAGGAAGAATGCTAGTGCGAGATCGTGGGAGAGGAAGCGTGCGAGTGTGAGCTTGGGGGAGAGGAAGAGTGCTAGTGTGAGCTCGGGGGAGAGGAAGAGTGCTAGTGTGATCACGAGCGAGAGGAAGAATGCTAGTGTGAGCTCAGGGGGAAGGAAGAGTACTAGTGTGAGCTCGGGGGGAGGAAGAGTGCTAGTGTGAGTTCGGAGTGTGAGGAAGAGAGCTAGTGTGAGCTTGGGGCGAGGAAGAATGCTAGTGTGAGCTCGGGGGGGAGGTAGAGTGCTAGTGTGAGCTTGGGGGAGAGGAAGAATGCTAGTGTGAGCTCGGGGTTGAAGAAGAGTGCTCGTGTGAGCTCGGGGATGAGGAAGAGTGCTAATGTGAGCTCGGGGGAGAGGAAGAGTGCTAGTGTGAGCTCGGCGGAGAGGAAGAGTGCTAGTGTGAGCTCAGGGGAGAGGAATAGTGCTAGTGTGAGCTCGGGGGAGAGGATGAGTGCTAGTGTGAGCTTGGGGGAGAGGAAGAGTGCTAGTGTGAGCTCGGGGGAGAGGAAGAGTGCTAGTGAGCTCAGGGGAGAGGACGAGTGCTAGTGTGAGCTCGGGGGAGAGGATGAGTGCTAGTGTGGGCTCGGGGGAGAGGAAGAGTGCTAGTGTGAGCTCGGGGGAAAGGAAGAGTGCTAGTGTGAGCTCAGGGGAGAGGACGAGTGCTACTGTGAGCTCAGGGGAGAGGAAGAGTGCTAGTGTGAGCTCGGGGGAGAGGATGAGTGCCAGTGTGAGCTCGGGGGAGAGGAAGAGTGCTAGTGTGGGCTCGGGGGAGAGGAAGAGCGCTAGTGTGAGCTCGGGGGACAGGAAGAGTTATAGTGTGAGCACGGGGGAGAGGGAGAGTGCTAGAGTACGCTCGGGGAGAGGAAGAGTGCTAACGTGAGCTTAGGGGAGAGGGAGACTGCTAGTGTGAGCATGTGGGAGAGAAAGTGTGCAAGTGTGAGCTCGGGGGAGAGGAAGAGTGTAAGTGTGTGCTCGAGGGGGAGGAAGAGTGCTAGTGTGAGCTCCGGGAGAGGAACAGTGCTAGTTTGAGCTCGGGGAAGAGGACGAGTGATATTGTGTGTTGGGAGGAGAGGAAGAATGCTAGTGTGAGCTCGGGGCGAGGAAGAGTGCTAGTGTGAGCTCAGCGGGGAGGAAGTGAGCTAGTGTCAGAACAGGGGTGAGGAAGAGAGCTAGTGTGAGCTCGGGGGAGAGGAAGAATGCTAGTGTGAGCTCGGGGGGGAGGAAGAGTGCTAGTGTGAGCTCGGGAGAGGAAGAATGCTAGTGTGAGCTCGGGGGAGAAGAGGAGTGCTAGTGCGAGCTCAGGGTTGAAGAAGAGTGCTGGTGTGAGATCGAGGGAGAGATAAGAGTGCTAGTGTGAGCTCGGGGACGAGGAAAAGTGCTAGTGTGAGCTCGGGGGAGAGGAAGAGTGCTAGTGTGAGCTCGGCGGAGAGGAAGAGTGCGAGTGTGAGCTCGGGGAGAGGAAGAGCGCTAGTGGGAGATCGAGGGAGAGGAAGAGTGCTAGTGTGAGCTCAGGCGAGAGGAAGAATGCTAGTGTGAGCTCGGGGGTGAGGAAGTGTGCTAGTGTGAGCTCAGGGAGAGGACGAGTGCTAGTGTGAGCTCGGGGAGAGGAAGAATGCTAGTGTGAGCTGGGGGAGAGGAGGAATGCTAGTGTGAGCTCAGGGCAGAGGAAGAGTGCTAGTGTGAGCTCGGGGGATAGGATGATTGCTAGTGTGGGCTCGGGGGAGAGGAAGAGTGGTAGTGTGAGCACGGGGGAGAGGGAGAGTGCTAGTGTGAGCTCGGGGAGAGGAAGAGTGCTAGTGAGAGTTCGGGGGAGAGGAAGAGTGCAAGTGTGAGCTCGCAGGAGAGGAAGAGTGCTAGTGTGAGCTCGGGGTGAGGAAGAGTGCTAGTGTGAGCTCGGGGGAGATGGAGACTGCTAGTGTGAGCATGGGGGAGAGAAAGAGTGCAAGTGTGAGCTCGGGGGAGAGGAAGCGTGTAAGTGTGTGCTTGAGGGGGAGGAAGAGTGCTAGTGTGAGCACCGGGAGAGGAACAGTGCTAGTTTGAGCTCGAGGGAGAGGATGAGTGATATTGTGTGTTGGGAGGAGAGGAAGAATGCTAGTGTGAGCTCGGGGCGAGGAAGAGTGCTAGTGTGAGCTCAGCGGGGAGGAAGTGAGCTAGTGTGAGAACAGGGGAGAGGAAGAGTGCAGGTGTGAGCTTGAGGGAGAGGAAGATTGCTAGTGTGAGCTCGGGCGTGGAAGAGTGCTAGTGCGAGCTCGGGGGAGAGGAAGAATGCTAGTGTGATCACGAGCGAGAGGAAGAATGCTAGTGTGAGCTCGGGGGGAGGAAGAATGCTAGTGTGAGCTCGGGGGGAGGAAGAGTGCTAGTGTGAGCTCGGAGTGTGAGGAAGAGAGCTAGTGTGAGCTCGGGGGAGAGGAAGAATGCTAGTGTGAGCTCGGGGGGGGAGGAAGACTGCTAGTGTGAGCTCGGGGTTGAAGAAGTGTGCTAGTGTGAGCTCGAGGGAGAGGAAGAGTGCTAGTGTGAGCTCGGGGACGAGGAAGAGTGCTAGTGTGAGCTCGGGGGAGAGGAAGAGTGCTAGTGTGAGCTCGGCAGAGAGGAAGAGTGCTAGTCTGAGCTCGGGGAGAGGAAGAGTGCTATTGTGAGCTCGGGGGAGAGGAAGAGCGCGAGTGTCAGCTCGAGGGAGAGGAAGAGTGCTATTGTGAGCTCGGGGGAGAGGAACAGTGCTAGTGTGAGTTCAGGGGAGAGCAAGAGTGCTAGTGTGAGCTCAGGCGAGAGGATGAATGCTAGTGTGAGTTCGGGGGTGAGGAAGAGTGCTAGTGTGAGCTCGGGGAGAGGAAGAGTGCTAGTGTGAGCTCGGGGGGAGGAAGAGTGCTAGCGTGCGCTCGGGGGCTGGAAGAGTGCTAGTGTGAGGTGCGGGAGAGGAAGAGTGCTAGATTGAGCTCGGGGGGGTGGAAGAGTGCTAGTATGAGCTTGGGGGAGAGGAAGAGGCTAGTGTGAGCTCGGGGGGAGGAAGAGTGCTCGTGTGAGCTCGGGGGAGAGGAAGAGTGCTAATGTGAGCTCGGGGGAGAGGAAGAGTGCTAGTGTGAGCTCGGGGGTGAGGAAGAGTGCTAGTGTGATCACGAGCGAGAGGAAGAATGCTAGTGTGAGCTCGGGGAGAGGAGGAGTACTAGTATGAGCTCGGGGTGAGGAAGAGTGCTAGTGTGAGCTCGGAGTGTGAGGAAGAGTGCTAGTGTGAGCTCAGGGTGAGGAAGAATGCTAGTGTGAGCTCGGGGGGAGGAAGAGTGCTAGTGTATGCTCGGGAGAGGAAGAATGCTAGTGTGAGCTCAGGGGAGAGGAAGAGTGCTAGTGTGAGCTCGGGGTTGAAGAAGAGTACTAGTGTGAGATCGAGGGAGAGGAAGAGAGCTAGTGTGAGCTCGGGGACGAGGAAGTGTGCTAGTGTGAGCTCGGGGGAGAGGAAGGGTGCTAGTGTGAGCTCGGCGGAGAGGAAGAGTGCTAGTGTGAGCTCCGGGGAGAGGATGAGTGCTGGTGTGAGCTCGGGGGAGAGGAAGACTGCTAGTGTGAGCTTGCGGAGAGGAAGCGTGCTAGTGTCAGCTCGGGGGAGAGGAGGAACGCTAGTGTGAGCTTGGGGGAGAGGAAGGGTGCTAGTGTGAGCTCGGGGGTGAGGAAGAGTGCTAGTGTGAGCTCGGGAGAAAGGAAGAGTCCTAGTGTGAGCTCGGGGGAGAGGAAGAGTGCTAGTGTGAGCTCGGGGGAGAGGAAGAGTGCTAGTGTGAGCTCGGGAGAGAGGAAGAGTCCTAGTGTGAGCTCGGCGGAGAGGAAGATTGCTAGTGTGAGCTCGGGGGAGAGGAAGAGTCCTAATGTGAACTCGTGGGAGAGGAAGAGTGCAAGTGTGAGCTGGGAGAAGAGGAAGAATGCTAGTGTGAGCTGGGGGGAGAGGAAGAGTCCTAGTGTGAGCTTGGGGGAGAGGAAGAATGCTAGAGTACGCTCGGGGAGAGGAAGAGTGCTAATGTGAGCTTGGGGGAGAGGGAGACTGCTAGTGGGAGCATGGGGGAGAGAAAGTGCAAGTGTGAGCTCGGGGGAGAGGAAGAGTGTAAGTGTGTGCTCGAGGGGGAGGAAGAGTGCTAGTGTGAGCTCCGGGAGAGGAAGAGTGCGAGTTTGAGCTCGGGGGAGAGGAAGAGTGATATTGTGTGTTGGGAGGAGAGGAAGAATGCTAGTGGGAGCTCGGGGCGAGGAAGAGTGCTAGTGTGAGCTCAGCGAGGAGGAAGTTAGCTAGTGTGAGAACAGGGGAGAGGAAGAGTGCAAGTGTGAGCTTGAGGGAGAGGAAGAATGCTAGTGTGAGCTCGGGGCAAGAAAGAGCGCTAGCGTGAGCTCGGGGGAGAGGAAGAATGCTGGTGTGATCACAAGCGAGAGGAAGAATGCTAGTGTGAGCTCGGGGGGAGGAGGTGTGCTAGTGTGAGCTCGGGTGGAGGAAGAGTGCTAGTGTGAGCTCGGGGCTGTAGAAGAGTGCTAGTGTGAGATCGAGGGAGAGAAAGAGTGCTAATGTGAGCTCGGGGACGAGGAAGAGTGCTAGTGTGAGCTCGGGGGAGAGGAAGAGTGCTAGTGTGAGCTCGGTGGAGTGGAAGCGTGCTAGTGTGAGCACGGGGAGAGGAAGAGCGCTAGTGTGAGCTCGAGGGAGAGGAACAGTGCTAGTGTGAGTTCAGGGGAGAGCAAGAGTGCTAGTGTGAGCTCAGGCGAGAGGAAGAATGCTAGTGTGAGCTCGGGGGTGAGGAAGAGTACTAGTGAGATCTCAGGCAGAGGAAGCGTGCTAGTGTGAGCTCAGGGGAGAGGAAGAGTGCTAGTGAGCTCAGGGGAGAGGAAGAGTGCTAGTGTGAACTTGGGGAGAGGAAGAATGCTAGTGTGAGCTCAGGGGAGAGGAAGAGTGCTAGTGTGAGCTCGGGGGAGAGGATGAGTGCTAGTGTGAGCTCGGGGGAGAGGAAGAGTGCTAGTGTGGGCTCGGGGGAGAGGAAGAGTGCTAGTGTGAGCTCGGGGGAGAGGAAGAGTTATAGTGTTTGCACGGGGGAGAGGGAGAGTGCTAGTGTGAGCTCGGGGAGAGGAAGAGTGCTAGTGAGAGCTCGGGGACGAGGAAGAGTGCAAGTGTGAGCTCGGGGGAGAGGAAGAGTGCTAGTGTGAGCTTGCGGAGAGGAAGCGTGCTAGTGTGAGATTGGGGGAGAGGAGGAACGTTAGTGTGATATTGGTGGAGAGGAAGAGTGCTAGTGTGAGCTCGGGGGAGAGGAAGAGTGCTAGTGTGAGCTCAGGAGAGAGGAAGAGTCCTAGTGTGAGCTGGGGGGAGAGGAAGAGTCCTAGTGTGAGCTGGGGGGAGAGGAAGAGTGCGAGAGTACGCTCGGGGAGAGGAAGAGTGCTAACGTGAGCTTAGGGGAGAGGGAGACTGCTAGTGTGAGCATGTGGGAGAGAAAGTGTGCAAGTGTGAGCTCGGGGGAGAGGAAGAGTGTAAGTGTGTGCTCGAGGGGGAGGAAGAGTGCTAGTGTGAGCTCCGGGAGAGGAACAGTGCTAGTTTGAGCTCGGGGAAGAGGACGAGTGATATTGTGTGTTGGGAGGAGAGGAAGAATGCTAGTGTGAGCTCGGGGCGAGGAAGAGTGCTAGTGTGAGCTCAGCGGGGAGGAAGTGAGCTAGTGTGAGAACAGGGGTGAGGAAGAGAGCTAGTGTGAGCTCGGGGGAGAGGAAGAATGCTAGTGTGAGCTCGGGGGGGAGGAAGAGTGCTAGTGTGAGCTCGGGAGAGGAAGAATGCTAGTGTGAGCTCGGGGGAGAGGAGGAGTGCTAGTGCGAGCTCAGGGTTGAAGAAGAGTGCTGGTGTGAGATCGAGAGAGAGATAAGAGTGCTAGTGTGAGCTCGGGGACGAGGAAAAGTGCTAGTGTGAGCTCGGGGGAGAGGAAGAGTGCTCGTGTGAGCTCGGCGGAGAGGAAGAGTGCTAGTGTGAGCTCGGGGAGAGGAAGAGCGCTAGTGGGAGATCGAGGGAGAGGAAGAGTGCTAGTGTGAGCTCAGGCGAGAGGAAGAATGCTAGTGTGAGCTCGGGGGTGAGGAAGTGTGCTGGTGTGAGCTCAGGGAGAGGACGAGTGCTAGTGTGAGCTCGCGGAGAGGAAGAATGCTAGTGTGAGCTCGGGGAGAGGAAGAATGCTAGTGTGAGCTCAGGGCAGAGGAAGAGTGCTAGTGTGAGCTCGGGGGATAGGATGAGTGCTAGTGTGGGCTCGGGGGAGAGGAAGAGTGGTAGTGTGAGCACGGGGGAGAGGGAGAGTGCTAGTGTGAGCTTGGGGAGAGGAAGAGTGCTAGTGTGAGCTCGGGGTGAGGAAGAGTGCTAGTGTGAGCTCGGGGGAGATGGAGACTGCTAGTGTGAGCATGGGGGAGAGAAAGAGTGCAAGTGTGAGCTCGGGGGAGAGGAAGCGTGTAAGTGTGTGCTTGAGGGGGAGGAAGAGTGCTAGTGTGAGCACCGGGAGAGGAACAGTGCTAGTTTGAGCTCGAGGGAGAGGATGAGTGATATTTTGTGTTGGGAGGAGAGGAAGAATGCTAGTGTGAGCTCGGGGCGAGGAAGAGTGCTAGTGTGAGCTCAGCGGGGAGGAAGTGAGCTAGTGTGAGAACAGGGGAGAGGAAGAGTGCAGGTGTGAGCTTGAGGGAGAGGAAGATTGCTAGTGTGAGCTCGGGCGAGGAAGAGTGCTAGTGAGAGCTCGGGGGAGAGGAAGAATGCTAGTGTGATCACGAGCGAGAGGAAGAATGCTAGTGTGAGCTCGGGGGGAGGAAGAATGCTAGTGTGAGCTCGGGGGGAGGAAGAGTGCTAGTGTGAGCTCGGAGTGTGAGGAAGAGAGCTAGTGTGAGCTCGGGGGAGAGGAAGAATGTTAGTGTGAGCTCGGGGGGGAGGAAGAGTGCTAGTGTGAGCTCAGGGGAGAGGAAGAATGCTAGTGTGAGCTCGGGGGAGAGGAAGACTGCTAGTGTGAGCTCAGGGTTGAAGAAGTGTGCTAGTGTGAGCTCGAGGGAGAGGAAGAGTGCTAGTGTGAGCTCGGGGACGAGGAAGAGTGCTAGTGTGAGCTCGGGGGAGAGGAAGAGTGCTAGTGTGAGCTCAGGCGAGAGGATGAATGCTAGTGTGAGTTCGGGGGTGAGGAAGAGTGCTAGTGTGAGCTCGGGGGGAGGAAGAGTGCTAGCGTGCGCTCGGGGGCTGGAAGAGTGCTAGTATCAGCTCGGGGTGAGGAAGAGTGCTAGTGTGAGGTGGGGGAGAGGAAGAGTGCTAGATTGAGCTCGGGGGGGTGGAAGAGTGCTAGCTTGGGGGAGAGGAAGAGTGCTCGTGTGAGCTCAGGGGAGAGGAAGAGTGCTAGTGTGATCACGAGCGAGAGGAAGAATGCTAGTGTGAGCTCGGGGAGAGGAGGAGTACTAGTATGAGCTCGGGGTGAGGAAGAGTGCTAGTGTGAGCTCGGAGTGTGAGGAGGAGTGCTAGTGTGAGCTCAGGGTGAGGAAGAATGCTAGAGTGAGCTCGGGGGGAGGAAGAGTGCTAGTGTGTGCTCGGGAGAGGAAGAATGCTAGTGTGAGCTCAGGGGAGAGGAAGAGTGCTAGTGTGAGCTCGGGGTTGAAGAAGAGTACTAGTGTGAGATCGAGGGAGAGGAAGAGAGCTAGTGTGAGCTCGGGGACGAGGAAGTGTGCTAGTGTGAGCTCGGGGGAGAGGAAGGGTGCTAGTGTGAGCTCGGCGGAGAGGAAGAGTGCTAGTGTGAGCTTGCGGAGAGGAAGCGTGCTAGTGTCAGCTCGGGGGACAGGAGGAACGCTAGTGTGAGCTTGGGGGAGAGGAAGGGTGCTAGTGTGAGCTCGGGGGTGAGGAAGAGTGCTAGTGTGAGCTCGGGAGAGAGGAAGAGTCCTAGTGTGAGCTCGGGGGAGAGGAAGAGTGCTAGTGTGAGCTCGGGGGAGCGGAAGAGTGCTAGTGTGAGCTCGGGAGAGAGGAAGAGTCCTAGTGTGAGCTCGGCGGAGAGGAAGATTGCTAGTGTGAGCTCGGGGGAGAGGAAGAGTCCTAATGTGAACTCGTGGGAGAGGAAGAGTGCAAGTGTGAGCTGGGAGAAGAGGAAGAATGCTAGTGTGAGCTGGGGGGAGAGGAAGAGTCCTAGTGTGAGCTTGGGGGAGAGGAAGAATGCTAGAGTACGCTCGGGGAGAGGAAGAGTGCTAATGTGAGCTTGGGGGAGAGGGAGACTGCTAGTGGGAGCATGGGGGAGAGAAAGAGAGCAAGTGTGTGCTCGAGGGGGAGGAAGAGTGTAAGTGTGTGCTCGAGGGGGAGGAAGAGTGCTAGTGTGAGCACCGGGAGAGGAAGAGTGCGAGTTTGAGCTCGGGGGAGAGGAAGAGTGATATTGTGTGTTGGGAGGAGAGGAAGAATGCTAGTGGGAGCTCGGGGCGAGGAAGAGTGCTAGTGTGAGCTCAGCGAGGAGGAAGTTAGCTAGTGTGAGAACAGGGGAGAGGAAGAGTGCAAGTGTGAGCTTGAGGGAGAGGAAGAATGCTAGTGTGAGCTCGGGGCAAGAAAGAGCGCTAGCGTGAGCTCGGGGGAGAGGAAGAATGCTGGTGTGATCACAAGCGAGAGGAAGAATGCTAGTGTGAGCTCGGGGGGAGGAGGTGTGCTAGTGTGAGCTCGGGGGGAGGAAGAGTGCTAGTGTGAGCTCGGGGCTGTAGAAGAGTGCTAGTGTGAGATCGAGGGAGAGAAAGAGTGCTAATGTGAGCTCGGGGACGAGGAAGAGTGCTAGTGTGAGCTCGGGGGAGAGGAAGAGTGCTAGTGTGAGCTCGGTGGAGTGGAAGAGTGCTAGTGTGAGCACGGGGAGAGGAAGAGCGCTAGTGTGAGCTCGAGGGAGAGGAACAGTGCTAGTGTGAGTTCAGGGGAGAGCAAGAGTGCTAGTGTGAGCTCAGGCGAGAGGAAGAATGCTAGTGTGAGCTCCAGGGTGAGGAAGAGTACTCGTGAGATCTCAGGCAGAGGAAGCGTGCTAGTGTGAGCTCAGGGGAGAGGACGAGTGCTACTGTGAGCTCAGGGGAGAGGAAGAGTGCTAGTGTGAACTTGGGGAGAGGAAGAATGCTAGTGTGAGCTCAGGGGAGAGGAAGAGTGCTAGTGTGAGCTCGGGGGAGAGGATGAGTGCTAGTGTGAGCTCGGGGGAGAGGAAGAGTGCTAGTGTGGGCTCGGGGGAGAGGAAGAGTGCTAGTGTGAGCTCGGGGGAGAGGAAGAGTTATAGTGTTTGCACGGGGGAGAGGGAGAGTGCTAGTGTGAGCTCGGGGAGAGGAAGAGTGCTAGTGAGAGCTCGGGGACGAGGAAGAGTGCAATTGTGAGCTCGGGGGAGAGGAAGAGTGCTAGTGTGAGCTTGCGGAGAGGAAGCGTGCTAGTGTGAGATTGGGGGAGAGGAGGAACGTTAGTGTGATATTGGTGGAGAGGAAGAGTGCTAGTGTGAGCTCGGCGGAGAGGAAGAGTGCTAGTGTGAGCTCAGGAGAGAGGAAGAGTCCTAGTGTGAGCTGGGGGGAGAGGAAGAGTCCTAGTGTGAGCTGGGGGGAGAGGAAGAGTGCGAGAGTACGCTCGGGGAGAGGAAGAGTGCTAACGTGAGCTTAGGGGAGAGGGAGACTGCTAGTGTGAGCATGGCGGAGAGAAAGTGTGCAAGTGTGAGCTCGGGGGAGAGGAAGAGTGTAAGTGTGTGCTCGAGGGGGAGGAAGAGTGCTAGTGTGAGCTCCGGGAGAGGAAGAGTGCTAGTTTGAGCTCGGGGGAGAGGACGAGTGATATTGTGTGTTGGGAGGAGAGGAAGAATGCGAGTGTGAGCTCGGGGCGAGGAAGAGTGCTAGTGTGAGCTCAGCGGGGAGGAAGTGAGCTAGTGTGAGAACAGGGGAGAGGTAGAGTGCAAGTGTGAGCTTGAGGGAGAGGAAGATTGCTAGTGTGAGCTCGGGGCGACAAAGTGCGCTAGCGTGAGCTCGGGGGATAGGAAGAATGCTAGTGTGATCACAAGCGAGAGGAAGAATGCTATTGTGAGCTCAGGGGGAGGAAGTGTGCTAGTGTGAGCTCGGGGGGAGGAAGAGTGCTGGTGTGAGCTCGGGGGGAGGAAGAGTGCTAGTGTGAGCTCGGGGTTGTAGAAGAGTGCTAGTGTGAGCTCGGCGGAGAGGAAGAGTTATAGTGTTTGCACGGGGGAGAGGGAGAGTGCTAGTGTGAGCTCGGGGAGAGGAAGAGTGCTAGTGAGAGCTCGGGGACGAGGAAGAGTGCAATTGTGAGCTCGGGGGAGAGGAAGAGTGCTAGTGTGAGCTTGCGGAGAGGAAGCGTGCTAGTGTGAGATTGGGGGAGAGGAGGAACGTTAGTGTGATATTGGTGGAGAGGAAGAGTGCTAGTGTGAGCTCGGCGGAGAGGAAGAGTGCTAGTGTGAGCTCAGGAGAGAGGAAGAGTCCTAGTGTGAGCTGGGGGGAGAGGAAGAATCCTAGTGTGAGCTGGGGGGGAGAGGAAGAGTGCTAGAGTACGCTCGGGGAGAGGAAGAGTGCTAACGTGAGCTTAGGGGAGAGGGAGACTGCTAGTGTGAGCATGGCGGAGAGAAAGTGTGCAAGTGTGAGCTCGGGGGAGAGGAAGAGTGTAAGTGTGTGCTCGAGGGGGAGGAAGAGTGCTAGTGTGAGCTCCGGGAGAGGAAGAGTGCTAGTTTGAGCTCGGGGGAGAGGACGAGTGATATTGTGTGTTGGGAGGAGAGGAAGAATGCGAGTGTGAGCTCGGGGCGAGGAAGAGTGCTAGTGTGAGCTCAGCGGGGAGGAAGTGAGCTAGTGTGAGAACAGGGGAGAGGTAGAGTGCAAGTGTGAGCTTGAGGGAGAGGAAGATTGCTAGTGTGAGCTCGGGGCGACAAAGTGCGCTAGCGTGAGCTCGGGGGATAGGAAGAATGCTAGTGTGATCACAAGCGAGAGGAAGAATGCTATTGTGAGCTCAGGGGGAGGAAGTGTGCTAGTGTGAGCTCAGGGGAGAGGACGAGTGCTAGTGTGAGCTCGGGGGAGAGGAAGAATGCTAGTGTGAGCTCGGGGGAGAGGAGGAGTGCTAGTGTGAGCTCAGGGTTGAAGAAGAGTGCTAGTGTGAGCTCGGGGGAGAGGAAGAGTGCTAGTGTGAGCTCGGGGAGAGGAACAGTGCTAGTGTGAGTTCAGGGGAGCGCAAGAGTGCGAGTGTGAGCTTAGGCGAGAGGAAGAATGCTAGTGTGAGCTCGGGGGTGAGGAAGTGTGCTAGTGTGATCTCGGGAGAGGAAGAGTGCTAGTGTGAGCTTGGGGAGAGGAAGAGTGCTAGTGTGAGCTCGGGGGATAGGATGAGTGCTAGTGTGAGCTCAGGGGAGAGGAAGTGTGCTAGTGTGGGCTCGGGGGAGAGGAAGAGTGGTAGTGTGAGCACGGGGGAGAGGGAGAGTGCTAGTGTGAGCTCGGGGAGAGGAAGAGTGCGAGAGTGCGCTCGGGGAGAGGAAGAGTGCTAGAGTGAGCTCGGGGGAGATGGAGACTGCTAGTGTGAGCATGGGGGAGAGAAAGAGTGCAAGTGTGAGCTCGGGGGAGAGGAAGAGTGTAAGTGTGTGCTTGAGGGGGAGGATGAGTGCTAGTGTGAGCTCGGCGGAGAGGAAGAGTGCTCGTGTGAGCTCGGGGGTGAGGAAGAGTGCTAGTGTGAGCTGGGGGGAGAGGAAGAATCCTAGTGTGAGCTGGGGGGAGAGGGAGAGTGCTAGAGTACGCTCGGGGAGAGGAAGAGTGCTAATGTGAGCTTAGGGGAGAGGGAGACTGCTAGTGTGAGCATGGGGGAGAGAAAGTGTGCAAGTGTGAGCTCGGGGGAGAGGAAGAGTGTAAGTGTGTGCTCGAGGGGGAGGAAGAGTGCTAGTGTGAGCTCCGGGAGAGGAAGAGTGCTAGTTTGAGCTCGGGGGAGAGGAAGAGTGATATTGTGTGTTGGGAGGAGAGGAAGAATGCTAGTGTGAGCTCGGGGCGAGGAAGAGTGCTAGTGTGAGCTCAGCGGGGAGGAAGTGAGCTAGTGTGAGAACAGGGGAGAGGTAGAGTGCAAGTGTGAGCTTGAGGGAGAGGAAGATTGCTAGTGTGAGCTCGGGGCGACAAAGAGCGCTAGCGTGAGCTCGGGGGATAGGAAGAATGCTAGTGTGATCACAAGCGAGAGGAAGAATGCTATTGTGAGCTCAGGGGGAGGAAGTGTGCTAGTGTGAGCTCAGGGGAGAGGACGAGTGCTACTGTGATCTCAGGGGAGAGGAAGAATGCTAGTGCGAGCTCAGGGAGAGGAAGAATGCTAGTGTGAGCTCGGGGGGGGATGAGTGCTAGTGTGAGCTCAGGGGAGAGGAAGAATGCTAGTGTGAGCTCGGGGGAGAGGAGGAGTGCTAGTGTGAGCACAGGGTTGAAGAAGAGTGCTAGTGTGAGATCGAGGGAGAGAAAGAGTGCTAGTGTGAGCTCGGGGACGAGGAAGAGTGCTAGTGTGAGCTCGGGGGAGAGGAAGAGTGCTAGTGTGAGCTCGGCAGAGAAGAAGAGTGCTAGTGTGAGCTCGGGGAGAGGAAGAGCGCTAGTGTGAGCTCGAGGGAGAGGAAGAGTGCTATTGTGAGCTCGGGGACGAGGAAGAATGCTAGTGGGAGCTCGGGGGTGAGGAAGTGTGCTAGTGTGATCTCGGGAGAGGAAGGGTGCTAGTGTGAGCTCGGGGAGAGGAAGAATGCCAGTGTGAGCTCAGGGCAGAGGAAGAGTGCTAGTGTGAGCTCGGGGGATAGGATGAGTGCTAGTGTGAGCTCAGGGGAGAGGAAGAGTGCTAGTGTGGGCTCGGGGGAGAGGAAGAGTGGTAGTGTGAGCACGGGGGAGAGGGAGAGTGCTAGTGTGAGCTCGGGGAGAGGAAGAGTGCTAGTGAGAGCTCGGGGGAGAGGAAGAGTGCAAGTGTGAGCTCGGGGGAGAGGAAGAGTGCGAGAGTGCGCTCGGGGAGAGGAAGAGTGCTAGAGTGAGCTCGGGGGAGATGGAGACTGCTAGTGTGAGCATGGGGGAGAGAAAGAGTGCAAGTGTGAGCTCGGGGGAGAGGAAGAGTGTAAGTGTGTGCTTGAGGGGGAGGATGAGTGCTAGTGTGAGCACCGGGAGAGGAAGAGTGCTAGTTTGAGCTCGGGGGAGATGAAGAGTGATATTGTGTGTTGGGAGGAGAGGAAGAATGCTAGTGTGAGCTCGGGGCGAGGAAGAGTGCTAGTGTGAGCTCAGCGGGGAGGAAGTGAGCTAGTGTGAGAACAGGGGAGAGGAAGAGTGCAGGTGTGAGCTTGAGGGAGAGGAATATTGCTAGTGTGAGCTCGGGGCGAGGAAGAGTGCTAGTGTGAGCTCGGGGGAGAGGAAGAATGTTAGTGTGATCACGAGCGAGAGGAAGAATGCTAGTGTGAGCTCGGGGGGAGGAAGAATGCTAGTGTGAGCTCTGGGGGAGGAAGAGTGCTAGTGTGAGCTCGGCGGAGAGGAAGAGTGCTCGTGTGAGCTCAGGGGAGAGGTAGAGTGCTAGTGTGAGCTCGGGGGAGAGGAAGAGTGCTAGTGTGAGCTTGCGGAGAGGAAGCGTGCTAGTGTCAGCTCGGGGGAGAGGAGGAACGCTAGTGTGAGCTTGGGGGAGAGGAAGGGTGCTAGTGTCAGCTCGGGGGTGAGGAAGAGTGCTAGTGTGAGCTCGGGGAGAGGAAGAGTGCAAGTGTGAGCTCGGGGGTGAGGAAGAGTGCTAGTGTGAGCTCGGGGGTGAGGAAGAGTGCTAGTGTGAGCTCGGGGAGAGGAAGAGCGCGAGTGTCAGCTCGAGGGAGAGGAAGAGTGCTATTGTGAGGTCGGCGGAGAGGAACAGTGCTAGTGTGAGTTCAGGGGAGAGCAAGAGTGCTAGTGTGAGCTCAGGCGAGAGGATGAATGTTAGTGTGAGTTCGGGGGTGAGGAAGACTGCTAGTGTGAGCTCGGTGTGAGGAAGAGTGCAGTGTGAGCTCGGAGTGTGAGGAAGAGAGCTAGTGTGAGCTCGGGGTTGAAGAAGTGTGCTAGTGTGAGCTCGAGAGAGATGAAGAGTGCTAGTGTGAGCTCGGGGACGAGGAAGAGTGCTAGTGTGAGCTCGGGGGAGGGGAAGAGTGCTAGTGTGAGCTCGGCGGAGAGGAACAGTGCTAGTGTGAGTTCAGGGGAGAGCAAGTGTGCTAGTGTGAGCTCAGGCGAGAGGAAGAATGCTAGTGTGAGCTCGGGGGAGAGGAAGAGTGCTAGTGTGCGCTCGGGGGCTGGAAGAGTGCTAGTGTGAGCTCGAGGTGAGGAAGAGTGCTAGTGTGAGGTGCGGGAGAGGAAGAGTGCTAGTGTGAGCTCGGTGGCTGGAAGAGTGCTAGTTTGAGCTCGCGGGGGGTGGAAGAGTGCTAGTGTGAGCTCGGGGGTCGAAGAGTGCTAGTGTGAGCTCGGGGGTCGAAGAGTGCTAGTGTGAGCTCGGGGGGAGGAAGAGTGCTAGCGTGCGCTCGGGGGCTGGAAGAGTGCTAGTATGAGCTTGGGGTGAGGAAGAGTGCTAGTGTGAGCTCGGGGGCTGGAAGAGTGCTAGTTTGAGCTCGGGGGGGTGGAAGAGTGCTAGTGTGAGCTTGGGGGAGAGGAAGAGGGCTAGTGTGAGCTCGGGGGGAGGAAGAGTGCTCGTGTGAGCTCGGGGGAGAGGAAGAATGCTAATGTGAGCTCGGGGAACAGGAAGCGTGCTAGTGTGAGCTCGGGGGAGAGGAAGAGTGCTAGTGTGAGCTCGGGGGAGAGGAAGAGTGCTAGTGTGATCACGAGCGAGAGGAAGAATGCTAGTGTGAGCTCGGGGAGAGGAGGAGTACTAGTGTGAGCTCGGGGTGAGGAAGAGTGCTAGTGTGAGCTCGGAGTGTGAGGAAGAGTGCTAGTGTGAGCTCGGGGTGAGGAAGAATGCTAGTGTGAGCTCGGGGGGAGGAAGAGTGCTAGTGTGAGCTCGGGAGAGGAAGAATGCTAGTGTGAGCTCGGGGGAGAGGAAGAGTGCTAGTGTGAGCTCAGGGTTAAAGAAGAGTGCTAGTGTGAGATCGAGGGAGAGGAAGAGAGCTAGTGTGAGCTCGGGGACGAGGAAGTGTGCTAGTGCGAGCTCGGGGGAGAGGAAGAGTGCTTGTGTGAGCTCGGCGGAGAGGAAGAGTGCTAGTGTGAGCTCAGGGGAGAGGTAGAGTGCTAGTGTGAGCTCTGGGGAGAGGATGAGTGCTAGTGTGAGCTCGGGGGAGAGGAAGAGTGCTAGTGTGAGCTTGCGGAGAGGAAGCGTGCTAGTGTCAGCTCGGGGGAGAGGAGGAACGCGAGTGTGAGCTTGGGGGAGAGGAAGGGTGCTAGTGTGAGCTCGGGGGTGAGGAAGAGTGCTAGTGTGAGCTCGGGAGAGAGGAAGAGTGCTAGAGTGCGCTCGGGGAGAGGAAGAGTGCTAGTGTGAGCTCGGGGGAGAGGAAGAGTGCTAGCGTGAGCTCGGGGGAGAGGAAGAATGCTAGTGTGATCACGAGCGAGAGGAAGAATGCTAGTGTGAGCTCGGGGGGAGGAAGACTGCTAGTGTGAGCTCGGGGGGAGGAGGAGTGCTAGTGTGAGCTCGGAGTGTGAGGAAGTGAGCTAGTGTGAGCTCGGAGTGTGAGGAAGAGTGCTAGAGTGAACTCGTGGGAGAGGAAGAGTGCTAGTGTGAGCTCAGGGCGAGGAAGAGTGCTAGTGCGAGCTTGGGGGAGAGGAAGAGTGCAAGTGTGAGTTGGGAGGAGAGGAAGAATGCTAGTGTGAGCTCAGGGGAGAGGAAGAGTGTGAGTGTTTGCTCGGGGGAGAGTAAGAGTGCAAGTGTGAGCTCAAGAGAGAGATAGAGTGCTAGTGTGAGATCGGGGGAGAGGAGGAATGCTTGTGTGAGCTCGGAGGAGCGGAAGAGTGCTGGTGTGAACTCGGGGGAGAGGAAGAGCGCTAGTGTGAGCTTGGGGGAGAGGAAGTGTGTTAGTGTGAGCTCGGGGAGAGGAAGAGTGCTAGTGTGAGCTCGGGGAGAGGAAGGGTGCAAGTGTGATCTCGAGGGAGAGGAAGAGTGCTATTGTTAGCTCGGGGGAGAGGAACAGTGCTATTGTGAGTTCAGGGGAGAGCAAGAGTGCTAGTGTGTGCTCAGGCGAGAGGAAGAATGCTAGTGTGAGCTCAGGGGTGAGGAAGAGTGCTAGTGTGAGCTCGGGGAGAGGAAGCGTGCTAGTGTGAGCTCGAGGGAGAGGAAGAGTGCTAGTGTGCGCTCGGTAGGGCGGGAAATGGGCTAGTGTGAGCTCGGGGTAGAGGAAGAGTGCTAATGTGAGCTCGGGGGCTGGAGGAGTTCTAGCGTGAGCTCGGGGGGAGGAAGAATGCTAGTGTGAGCTCGGCGGGTGGAAGAGTGCTAGCGTGAGCTTGCGGGGAGGAAGCGTGCTAGTTTGAGCTCGGGGAGAGGAACAGTGCTAGTGTGAGCTCAGCGGAGAGCAAGAGTGCTAGTGTGAGCACGGGCGAGAGGAAGAATGCTAGTGTGAGCTCGTGGGCAGGAAGAGTGCTAGTGTGAGGTCCGGGAGAGGAAGAGTGCTAGTGTGAGCTCGGGGGCTGGAAGAGTGCTAGTTTGAGCTTGGGGGGGGAGGTGGAAGAGTGCTAGTGTGAGCTTGGGGGAGAGGAAGAGGGCTAGTGTGAGCTCGGGGGTCGAAGAGTGCTAGTGTGAGCTTGCGGGGAGGAAGCGTGCTAGTTTGAGCTCGGGGAGAGGAACAGTGCTAGTGTGAGCTCAGCGGAGAGCAAGAGTGCTAGTGTCAGCACGGGCGAGAGGAAGAATGCTAGTGTGAGCTCGTGGGCAGGAAGAGTGCTAGTGTGAGGTCCGGGAGAGGAAGAGTGCTAGTGTGAGCTCGGGGGCTGGAAGAGTGCTAGTTTGAGCTTGGGGGTTGGAAGAGTGCTAGTGTGAGCTCGGGGGTCGACGAGTGCTCGCTTGAGCTCGGGGGGAGGAAGCGTGCTACTGTGAGATCGGGGGTGAGGAAGAGTGCTAGTATGAGCTCAGGGTGAGGAAGAGTGCTAGTGTGAGCTCGGGGGAGAGGAAGCATGCTAATGTGAGCTCGGGGGAGAGGAAGAGTGCTAGTGTAAGCTCGGGGGACAGGAAGCGTGCTAGTGTGAGTTCGGGGGAGAGGAATAGTGCTAGTGTGAGCTCGGGGAAGGGGAAGAGTGCTAGTGTGAGCTCGAGGGAGAGGAAGTGTGCTAGTGTGAGCTCGGGGGAGAGGAAGAATGCTAGTGTGAGCTCGGGGGACAGGAAGCGTACTAGTGTGAGCTCGGGGGAGAGCAAGAGTGCTAGTGTGAGCTCGGGGAAGGGGAAGAGTGCTACTGTGAGCTCGGGGGAGAGGATAAGTGCTAGTGTGAGCTCGGGGGAGGGGAAGAATTCTAGTGTGAGCTTGTGGGAGGGGCAGAGTGCTAGAGTGTGCTCAGGGGAGAGGCAGAGTGCTAGTGTGAGCTGGGGGGAGGAAGAGTGCTAGTCTGAGCTCGGAGGAGAGGAAGAATGCTAGTGTGAGCTCAGGGGAGAGGAAGATTGCTAGTGTGAGCTCTGGGGAGTGGAAGAGTGCTAGTGTGAGCCCGGGGGAGTAGAAGAGTGCTGGTGTGAACTTGGGGGAGAGGAAGAGAGCTAGTGTGAACTTGGGGGAGAGGAAGAGTGCTAGTGTGAGCTTGGCAGAGAGGAAGACTTCTAGTGTGAGGTTGGGGGAGTGGAAGAGTGCTAGTATGAGCTCTGGGGAGTGGAAGAGTGCTAGTGTGAGCTCGGGGGAGAGGAAGAGTGCGAGTGTGAGCTGGGAGGGGAGGAAGAGTGATAGTGTGAGCTCGGAGAGAGGAAGAGTCCTAGTGTTAGTTAGAAGGAGAGGAAGAATGCTAGTGTGAGCTCGGGGGAGTTGATGAGTGCTAGTGTGAGCTCAGGGGAGAGGAAGAATGCCAGTGTGAGCTTGGGGGAGAGGCAGAGTGCTAGTGTGAGCTCAGGGGAGAGGACATGTGCTAGTGTGAGCTCGGGGGAGAGGACATGTGCTAGTGTGAGCTCGGGGGAGAGGAATAGTGCTAGTGTGATCACGGGGGGGGAGGAAGATTGCTGGTGTGAGGACGGGGGAGTGGAACATCATCCTGGAGTTTCTCAGCATCCTCCTCACAGCACACACACCCACCCAGCTTTGTGTCGTCTGCAAATTTGGAGATATTACATCTAGTTCCCTTGTCTATATTATTAATATATATTGTGAATCGCTGGGGTCCAAGGACTGATCCCTGCAGTACCCCACTAGTCACTGCCTGCCACTTGGAAAAAGACCCGTTTATTCCAACTCTTTGCTTTCTGTCTGCCAACCAGTTCTCTATTCATGTCAATACCTTGCCCCCAATCCCATGTGCCTTAACTTTACACGCTAATCTCTTATGCGGGACCTTATCGAAAGCCTTTTGAAAGTCCAAATACACCACATCCACTGTTTCTCCCTTATCTATTTTACCAGTTACATCCTCAAAAAATTCCAGTAGATTAGTAAAGCACGATTTACCTTTTGTAAATCCATGTTGACTTTGTCCGATCCTGTCACTGTTTTCCAAGTGCTCTGCTATTACATCTTTTATAATGGACTTTAGCATTTTCCCCACTACCGATGTCAGGCTTACCAGTCTGTAATTCCCCATTTTCTCTCTACCACCTTTTTTGAATAGTAGGGTAACATTAGCTACCCTCCAATCCATGGGTACTGTTCCAGATTCCATCGAATGTTGGAAGATGATCAGCAATGCATCTATTATTTCTAGGGTCACTTCCTTAAGTACCCTAGGGTGTGGATTATCAGGCCCTGGGGATTTATCGGCCATCAAACCCATCAATTTCCCTAATACCATTTCCCTACAAATACTGATTTCTTTCAGTTCCTCCCTTTCATCAGACTCTATGTTCCCCGACATCTCTGGGTGGTTATTTGTGTACTCCTTTGTGAAGACAGAACCAAAATATGTATTTAATTGGTCTGCAATTTCTTTGTTCCCCATTATAAATTCCCCTGATTCTGACTGCAAGGGACCTACGCTTGACTTCACCAATCTTTTTCTCTTCACATATCTATAAAAGCTTTTACAGTCAGTTTTTATGTTCCCTGCAAGCTTACTCTCATATTTTATTTTCCCCTTCTTAATTAATCCCTTTGTCCTCCTTTGTTGAATCCTAAACTGCTCCCAATCCTCAGGTTTACTGCTTTTTCTGGCCAATTTATATGTCCTCTCCTTGGATCTTATGCTATCCCTAATTTCCCTTGTTAGCCATAGTTGAGTCACCTTTTTGTTTTATTCTTATGCCAAACTGGGATGAACAAATTCTGTAGTTCATCCATGCGGTCTTTGAATGTTTCCCATTGCCTATCCACCGTCAACCCTTTGAGTGACATTCCCCAATCAATCCTACCCAACTCGCGCCTCAGACCATCGTAGTTTCCTTTATTTAAATTCAGGACCCTAGTCTCTGAGTCAACTACTTCATTTTCCATTTTAATGAAGAATTCTATCATATTATGATTGCTCCGACCTAAGGGGCCCCGTACAACAAGATTGCTAATTAATCCTTTCTCGTTACATAATAGCCTATCTAAGATGGCCTGATCTCTGGTTGGTTCCTCAACATATTGGTCCAGGAAACCATCCCATAAACACTCCAGGAATTCCTCCTCCACAGTATTGTTACTAATTTGGTTATCCCAATCTATATGTAGATTAAAGTCACCCAAGAGTGCTAGTGTGAGCTCGGGGGAGAGGAAGAATACTAGTGTGAGCTCTGGGGAGAGGAAGAGTGCTAGTGTGAGTTGGGAGGAGAGGAAGAGTGCTAGTGTGAGCTCGGGGGGAGGAAGAGTGCTAGTGTGAGTTCGTGGGAAAGGAAGAATGTCAGTGTGAGCTGGGAGGAGAGGAAGAATGCTAGTGTGAGCTCGGGGAGAGGAAGAGTGCTAGTGTGATTTCAGGGGAGAGGAAGAATGTCAATGTGAGCTGGGAGGGGAGGAAGAATGCTAGTGTGAGCTCGGGGAGAGGAAGAGTGCCTGTGTGAGCTCGGGGGAGAGGAATAGTGCTGGTGTGAGCTCGGGGGAGAGGAAGAGTGCTAGTGTGAGCTCGGGGGAGAGGAGGAATGCTTGTGTGAGCTTGGGGGAGCGGAAGAGTGCTAGTGTGAACTCGGGGGAGAGGAAGAGCGCTACTGCGAGCTCGGGGGAGAGGAAGTGTGCTAGTGTGAGCTCGGGAGAGGAAGAGTGTGAGTGTGAGCCCGGGGGAGTTGACGAGTGCTAGAGTGAACTCGTGGGAGAGGAAGAGTGCTAGTGTGAGCTCAGGGCGAGGAAGAGTGCTAGTGCGAGCTTGGGGGAGAGGAAGAGTGCAAGTGTGAGTTGGGAGGAGAGGAAGAATGCTAGTGTGAGCTCAGGGGAGAGGAAGAGTGTGAGTGTTTGCTCGGGGGAGAGTAAGAGTGCAAGTGTGAGCTCAAGAGAGAGATAGAGTGCCAGTGTGAGATTGGGGGAGAGGAGGAATGCTTGTGTGAGCTCGGAGGAGCGGAAGAGTGCTGGTGTGAACTCGGGGGAGAGGAAGAGCGCTAGTGTGAGCTTGGGGGAGAGGAAGTGTGTTAGTGTGAGCTCGGGGAGAGGAAGAGTGCTAGTGTGAGCTCAGGGAGGAAAATTGCTAGTGTGAGCTCAGGGGAGAAGAGATGTGCTAGTGTGAGCTCGGGAGAGGAAGAGTGTGAGTGTGAGCTCAGGGGAGTTGACGAGTGCTAGAGTGATCTCGTGGGAGAGGAAGAGTGCTAGTGTGAGCTCCGGGCGAGGATGAGTGCCAGTGCGAGCTCGGGGGAGAGGAAGAGTGCAAGTGTGAGTTGGGAGGAGAGGAAGAATGCTCGTGCGAGCTCGGGGTAGCAGAAGAGTGTGAGTGTTTGCTCGGGGGCGAGTAAGAGTGCAAGTGTGAGCTCGGGAGAGGAAGAGTGCAATATGAGCTGGGAGGAGAGGAACAGTGCTAGTGTGAGCTCGGGGGAGAGGAAGAGTGCAAGTGTGAGCTCGGGGGAGAGGAAGAGTGCAAGTGTGAGCTCAGGGGAGAGGAAGAGTGCGAGAGTGAGCTCGGTGGAGAGGAAGAGTGCTAGTGTGAGCTGGGAGGAGAGGGAGAGTGCTAGTGTGACCTCGGGGGAGAGGAAGAGTGCAAGTGTGAGCTCAGGGGAGAGGAAGAGTGCTAGAGTGAGCTCGGTGGAGAGGAAGAGTGCTAGTGTGAGCTCAGGGAGAGGAAGAGTGCTAGTGTGAGCTCAGGGAGAGGAAGAGTGCTAGTGTGAGCTCTGCAGAGAGGAAGAATGCTAGTGTGACCTCGGGGGAGAGGAAAAGTGCTAGTGTGAGCACAGGGGATAGGAAGAGTGCTAGAGTTTGCTCAGGGGTGAGGAAGAGTGTTAGTGTGAGCTCAGGTGAGAGGAAGAGTGCTAGTGTGAGCTCGGGCGAGAGGAAGAATACTAGTGTGAGCTCGGGCGAGAGGAAGAATACTAGTGTGAGCTCGGGGGGAGAGGAAGAGAGCTAGTGTGTGTCGGGGCGAGGAAGAGTGCTAGTGCAAGCTCGGGGAGATGAAGAGTGCAAGTGTGAGCTCAGGGGAGAGGAAGAGTGCGAGTGTGAGCTCGGTGGAGAGGGAGAGTGCTAGTGTGAGCTCGGGGTAGAGGAAGAGTGCTAGTGTGAGCTCGGGGGAGAGGAAGAGTGCTAGTGTGAGCTCGGGGAGAGGAAGAGTGCTAGTGTGAGCTCTGCGGAGAGGAAGAGTGCTAGTGTGAGCTCGGGGAGAGGAAGAGTGCTAGTGTGAGCTCTGCGGAGAGGAAGAATGCTAGTGTGAGCTCGGGGGAGAGGAAAAGTGCTAGTGTGAGCTCGGGGGAGAGGAAGAGTGCTAGGGTGAGCTGGGAGGAGAGGAAGAGTGCTAGTGTGAGCTCGGGGGAGAGAATGAATGCTAGCGTGATCTGGGAGGAGAGGAAGTGTGGTAATGTGATCCGGGAGAAGAGGAAGACTGCTAGTGTGAGCTCGGGGGAGAGGAAGAGTGCTAGTGTGAGCTCAGGGGAGAAGAGGTGTGCTAGTGTGAGCTCGGGGAGAGGAATAGTGTGAGTGTGAGCTCAGGGGAGAGGAAAAGTGCAAGTGTGTGCTCGGGAGAAGAGGTGTGCTAGTGTGAGCTCGGGCGAGAGGAAAAGTGCTAGTGTGAGCTCAGGGGAGAAGAGGTGTGCTAGTGTGAGCTTGGGGAGAGGAAGAGTGCTAGTGTGAGTTGGGAGGAGAGGAAGAAAGCTAGTGTGAGCTCGGGGAGAGGAAGAGTGTGAGTGTTTGCTCGGGGGAGAGTAAGTGCAAGTGTGAGCTCAAGAGAGAGGAAAAGTGCTAGTGTGAGCTCAGGGGAGAAGAGGTGTGCTGGTGTGAGCTCGGGGAGAGGAAGAGTGCTAGTGTGAGCTCGGGGGAGTTGACGAGTGCTGGAGTGATCTCGGGGGAGAGGAAAAATGCGAGTGTGAGCTCGGGGGTAGAGAAAGAGAGCTAGTGTGAGCTCGGGGAGAGGAAGAGTGCTAGTGTGAGCTTGGGGAAGATGAAGAGTGCTAGTGTGAGTTGGGAGGAGAGGAAGAATGCTAGTGTGAGCTCAGGGAGAGGAAGAGTGTGAGTGTTTGCTCGGGGGAGAGTAAGAGTGCAAGTGTGAGCTCAAGAGAGAGGAAGAGTGCGAGTGTGTGCTCGGGGAGGGGTAGTGTGCTAGTGTGAGCTGGGTGTAGAAGAAGAGTAGTAGTGATAAGGGAGAGGAAGTGTGCTAATGTGAGCTCAGGGGAGAGGAAGATTGCTAGTGTGAGCGCAGGGGAGTGGACGAGTGCTAGAGTGAGCTCATGGGAGAGGAAGAGTGCTAATGTGAGCTCATGGGAGAGGAAGAGTGCTAATGTGAGCTCGTTGGGAGAGGAAGAGAGCTAGTGTGAGCTCGGGGGAGAGGAAGAGTGCTAGTGTGAGCTCGGGGCGAGGAAGAGTGCAAGTGTGAGCTCAGGGGAGAGTAAGAGTGCGAGTGTGAGCTGGGAGGGTAGGAAGAGTGCTAGTGTGAGCTCAGGGGAGTGTAAGAGTGTGAGAGTGAGCTCCGCGCAGCGGAATAGTGTGTGCTTGGGGCGGGGGGGGGGAGGAAGATTTCTAGTGTGAGCTCGGGGGAGAGGAAGAATGTAAGTGTGAGCAGGGGTGAGAGGAAGAGTGCTACTGTGAGATCTGGGAGAGGAAGAGTGTTAGTGTGAGCTCGGGGGAGGGGAAGAGTGCTAGTGTGAGCTGGGGAGTGTGGAAGAGTGCTAGTGTGAGCAGGGGTGAGTGGACGAGTGCTATTGTGAGCTCGGGGGAGAGGAAGAGTGCTAGTGTGAGTTGGGAGGAGAGGAAGAGTGCTAGTGTGATCTTGCGGGAGGGGAAGAGTGCTAGTGTGAGTTGGGAGGAGAGGAAGAGTGCTAGTGTGAGCTCGGGGGAGGGGAAGAGTGCTAGTGTGAGTTTGGGGAGAGAAAGTGTGCTAGTGTGAGCTCGGGGGAGGGGAAGAGTGCTAGTGTGTGTTGGGAGGAGAGGAAGTGTGCTAGTGTGAGTTGGGAGGAGAGGAAGAGTGCTAGTGTAAACTCAGCAGAGAGGATGAGTGCTAGTGTGAGTTGGGAGGAGAGGAAGATTGAAAGTGTGAGCTTGGGTGAGAGGAAGAATACTAGTGTGAGCTCGGGGGAGTGGACGAGTGCTAGTGTGAGCTCGGGGGAAGAGGAAGAGAGCTAGTGTGTGTCGGGGGAGAGGAAGAGTGCTAGTGTGAGCTCAGGGGAGAGCAAGAATGCTAGTGTGAGCTCAGGGGAGAGCAAGAGTGCTAGTGTGAGCTCGGGAGACAGGAAGAGTGCTAGTGTGAGCTCGAGGCAGAGGAAGGGTGCTAGTGTGAGATCGGGGCAGCAGAAGAGTGCTAGTGTGAACTCGGATGAGAGGAAGAATGCTAGTGTGATCTCGGGGGAGGAAGAATGCTAGAGTGTGCTCAAGGGAGAAGAGCTGTGCTAGTGTGAGCTCGGGGGAGAGGAAGAGTGTGAGTCTTTGCTCGGGGGAGGAAGAGTGCTAGTGTAAGCTCAGGGTGAGGAAGAGTGCTAGTGCGAGCTCGGGGGAGAGGAAGAGTGCAAGTGTGAGCTCAAGGGAGAGGAAGAGTGCGAGTGTTAGCTCGGGGAGGGGTAGTGTGAGCTGGGTGTAGAAGAAGAGTGGTAGTGGTAGGGGAGAGGAAGAGTGCTAGTGTGAGTTGGGAGGAGTGGAAGAATGCTAGTGTGAGCACGGGGGAGAGGAAGAGTTCTAGTGTGCGATCAGGGGAGGGGAAGAGTACTAGTGTGAGCTCGGGGGAGAGAATGAATGCTAGCGTGATCTGGGAGGAGAGGAAGTGTGGTAATGTGATCCGGGAGAAGAGGAAGACTGCTAGTGTGAGCTCGGGGGAGAGGAAGAGTGCTAGTGTGAGCTCAGGGGAGAAGAGGTGTGCTAGTGTGAGCTCGGGGAGAGGAAGAATGTGAGTGTGAGCTCGGGGGAGAGGAAAAGTGTGAGTGTGAGCTCGGGAGAAGAGGTGTGCTAGTGTGAGCTCGGGGAGAGGAAGAGTGTGAGTGTGAGCTCGGGGGAGAGGAAAAGTGCTAGTGTGTGCTCAGGGGAGAAGAGGTGTGCTAGTGTGAGCTTGGGGAGAGGAAGAGTGCTAGTGTGAGTTGGGAGGAGAGGAAGAATGCTAGTGTGAGCTCGGGGAGAGGAAGAGTGTGAGTGTTTGCTCGGGGGAGAGTAAGAGTGCAAGTGTGAGCTCAAGAGAGAGGAAAAGTGCTAGTGTGAGCTCAGGGGAGAAGAGGTGTGCTGGTGTGAGCTCGGGGAGAGGAAGAGTGCTAGTGTGAGCTCAGGGGAGAAGAGGTGTGCTAGTGTGAGTTCGGGCGAGAGGAAGAGTGTGAGTGTTTGCTCGGGGGAGAGTAAGAGTGCAAGTGTGAGCTCAAGAGAGAGGAAGAGTGCTAGTGTGAGCTCAGGGGAGAAGAGGTGTGCTAGTGTGAGCTTGGGGAGAGGAAGAGTGTGAGTGTGAGCTCGGGGGAGAGGAAAAGTGCTAGTGTGAGCTCGGGAGAAGAGGTGTGCTAGTGTGAGCTCGGGTGAGAGGAAAAGTGCTAGTGTGAGCTCAGGGGAGAAGAGATGTGCTAGTGTGAGCTTGGGGAGAGGAAGAGTGCTAGTGTGAGTTGGGAGGAGAGGAAGAATGCTAGTGTGAGCTCGGGGAGAGGAAGAGTGTGAGTGTTTGCTCGGGGGAGAGTAAGAGTGCAAGTGTGAGCGCAAGAGAGAGGAAAAGTGCTAGTGTGAGCTCAGGGGAGAAGAGGTGTGCTAGTGTGAGCTCGGGGAGAGGAAGAGTGTGAGCGTGAGCTTCAGGGAGTTGACGAGTGCTGGAGTGATCTCGGGGGAGAGGAAAAATGCGAGTGTGAGCTCGGGGGCAGAGAAAGAGAGCTCGTGTGAGCTCGGGGAGAGGAAGAGTGCTAGTGTGAGCTTGGGGAAGAGGAAGAGTGCTAGTGTGAGTTGGGAGGAGAGGAAGAATGCTAGTGTGAGCTTGGGGAGAGGAAGAGTGCTAGTGTGAGTTGGGAGGAGAGGAAGAATGCTAGTGTGAGCTCGGGGAGAGGAAGAGTGTGAGTGTTTGCTCGGGGGAGAGTAAGAGTGCAAGTGTGAGCTCAAGAGAGAGGAAAAGTGCTAGTGTGAGCTCAGGGGAAGAGAGGTGTGCTAGTGTGAGCTCGGGGAGAGGAAAAGTGTAAGTGTGAGCTCAGGGGAGAAGAGGTGTGCTAGTGTGAGCTCGGGGAGAGGAAGAGTGTGAGCGTGAGCTTCAGGGAGTTGACGAGTGCTGGAGTGATCTCGGGGGAGAGGAAAAATGCGAGTGTGAGCTCGGGGGCAGAGAAAGAGAGCTCGTGTGAGCTCGGGGAGAGGAAGAGTGCTAGTGTGAGCTTGGGGAAGAGGAAGAGTGCTAGTGTGAGTTGGGAGGAGAGGAAGAATGCTAGTGTGAGCTCGGGGAGAGGAAGAGTGTGAGTGTTTGCTCGGGGGAGAGTAAGAGTGCAAGTGTGAGCTCAAGAGAGAGGAAGAGTGCGAGTGTGTGCTCGGGGAGGGGTAGTGTGCTAGTGTGAGCTGGGTGTAGAAGAAGAGTAGTAGTGGTAGGGGAGAGGAAGAGTGCTAATGTGAGCTCAGGAGAGGAAGATTGCTAGTGTGAACGCAGGGGAGTGGACGAGTGCTAGAGTGAGCTCATGGGAGAGGAACAGTGCTACTGTGAGCTCGGCGGAGATCAAGAGTGCTAGTGTGAGCTCAGGGCGAGGAAGAGTGCAAGTGTGAGCTCAGGGGAGAGTAAGAGTGCGAGTGTGAGCTCAGGGGAGAGTAAGAGTGTGAGAGTGAGCTCGGCGCAGCGGAATAGTGTGTGCTCGGGGGGAAGGAAGGTTTCTAGTGTGAGCTCGGGGGAGAGGAAGAATGTAAGTTTGAGCAGGGGTGAGAGGAAGAGTGCTAGTGTGAGCTCAGGGGAGAGTAAGAGTGTGAGAGTGAGCTCGGCGCAGCGGAATAGTGTGTGCTCGGGGGGAGGAAGATTTCTAGTGTGAGCTCGGGGGAGAGGAAGAATGTAAGTGTGAGCAGGGGTGAGAGGAAGAGTGCTAGTGTGAGATCGGGGAGAGGAAGAGTGTTCGTGTGAGCTCGGGGGAGGGGAAGAGTGCTAGTGTGAGTTGGGGAGTGTGGAAGAGTGCTAGTGTGAGCAGGGGTGAGTGGAAGATTGCTAGTGTGAGCTCGGGGGAGAGGAAGAGTGCTAGTGTGAGTTGGGAGGAGAGGAAGAGTGCTAGTGTGAGCTCGGGGGAGGGGAAGAGTGCTAGTGTGAGTTCGGGAGAGAGGACGAGCACTAGTGTGAGCTCGGGGGAGGGGAAGATAGCTAGTGTGAGTTGGGAGGAGAGGAAGTGTACTAGTGTGAGTTGGGAGGAGAGGAAGAGTGCTAGTGTGAGCTCAGGGGAGGGGAAGAGTGCTAGTGTGAGTTTGGGGGAGAGGAAGAGTGCTAGTGTGAGCTCGGGGGAGGGGAAGAGTGCTAGTGTGAGTTGGGAGGCGAGGAAGTGTGCTAGTGTGAGTTGGGAGGAGAGGAAGAGTGCTAGTGTAAACTCAGCGGAGAGGATGAGTACTAGTGTGAGCTCGGGGGAGAGGAAGAGTGCTCGTGTGAGCTCGGGCGAGAGGAAGAATACTAGTGTGAGCTTGGGGGGAGAGGAAGAGTACTAGTGTGAGGTTGGGGAGAGGAAGAGTGCTAGTGTGAGCTCGGGGGAGAGGAAGAATGCTAGTGTGAGCTCGGGGGAGAGGAAAAGTGCTAGTGTGAGCACAGGGGAGAAGAGGTGTGCCAGTGTGTGCTCGGGGGAGAGGAAGAGTGCTAGTGTGAGCTCGGGGGAGAGGAAGAGTGCTAGGGTGAGCTGGGAGGAGAGGAAGAGCGCGAGTGTGAGCTTGGGTGAGAGGAAGAATACTGGTGTGAGCTCGGGGGAGTGGACGAGTGCTAGTGTGAGCTCGGGGGGAGAGGAAGAGAGCTAGTGTGTGTCGGGGGAGAGGAAGAGTGCTAGTGTGAGCTCGGGGGAGAGCAAGAGTGCTAGTGTGCGCTCGGGGGAGAGCAAGAGTGCTAGTTTGAGCTCGGGAGACAGGAAGAGTGCTAGTGTGAGCTCGGGGGAGAGGAAGGGTGCTAGTGTGAGATCGGGGCAGCAGAAGAGTGCTAGTGTGAACTCGGATGAGAGGAAGAGTGCTAGGCCTAGAAATTCAGTAAGGCCCCGCCAGGTCTTTAGCGCCCGCCCGGATTCCCGTAGCGCCCGCCTGAAATTCAGTTGCGACGGGCCAAGACGGAGGCGGGCGCTATTGCAGGGTTTGGCCGCCTCGCTTGGGGCGATGAAAGTCTATTTCAGGCGTCCAGCTGCCGCTGCGCCACCCGATGCGGTGCGGCAGGCTGGGGTACTGCAGGCCTCCTCCTTCTCTTAAGGAGGAGCTGCCTGCAGCCGTGAGGTCACCGCTGGATTCCCCCAGCAAATGAGCCCGGCACCACGGAGAAGTGCCGGGCTCGCGGGAGTCAGACAGCAATGCCGCGGGGGGGTGGTGCAGGAGTCCGGGGAGGGAGCTGCGGCCATGCGGCCGCCGGGAAAGCGGCCGGCCGCCCCTCCACCTTTATGCGCCGGCCTCTCGGAGCTGCAAGGCCCCGTTTTTCAAACGTTGTTTGCGGCCGCTGCGGGCGAGGCGGCCGCAACTGAATTTGGCCTTCGGCACGGAATCGCGTTGGAAACGGGGCGCTGCGCACACCGATGACGTCATCGGTGCCGGCGCAGCGCTACCGGCTAACGCCGCTGTTAGGGACCAACTTAATTTCGGGCACTAAAAAACTTCTGGCGCAACCCACTCTTTCGCCCCTAAGTGGGCGCAAACGCGACTGAATTTCTAGGCCCTAGTGTGATCTCGGGGGAGGAAGAATGCTAGAGTGTGCTCAAGGGAGAAGAGCTGTGCTAGTGTGAGCTCGGGGGAGAGGAAGAGTGTGAGTCTTTGCTCGGGGGGGAGGAAGAGTGCTAGTGTAAGCTCGGGGTGAGGAAGAGTGCTAGTGCGAGCTCGGGGGAGAGGAAGAGTGCAAGTGTGAGCTCAAGGGAGAGGAAGAGTGCGAGTGTTAGCTCGGGGAGGGGTAGTGTGAGCTGGGTGTAGAAGAAGAGTGGTAGTGGTAGGGGAGAGGAAGAGTGCTAGTGTGAGTTGGGAGGAGTGGAAGAATGCTAGTGTGAGCACAGGGCAGTGGAAGAATGCTAGTGTGAGCACGGGGGAGAGGAAGAGTTCTAGCGTGAGATCAGGGGAGGGGAAGAGTACTAGTGTGAGCTCAGGGGAGAGAATGAATGCTAGCGTGATCTGGGAGGAGAGGAAGTGTGGTAATGTGATCCGGGAGAAGAGGAAGACTGCTAGTGTGAGCTCGGGGGAGAGGAAGAGTGCTAGTGTGAGCTCAGGGGAGAAGAGGTGTGCTACTGTGAGCTCGGGGAGAGGAATAGTGTGAGTGTGAGCTCAGGGGAGAGGAAAAGTGCTAGTGTGAGCTCGGGCGAGAGGAAAAGTGCTAGTGTGAGTTGGGAGGAGAGGAAGAATGCTAGTGTGAGCTCGGGGAGAGGAAGAGTGTGAGTGTTTGCTCGGGGGAGCGTAAGAGTGCAAGTGTGAGCTCAAGAGAGAGGAAAACTGCTAGTGTGAGCTCAGGGGAGAAGAGGTGTGCTCGTGTGAGCTCGGGTGAGAGGAAAAGTGTTAGTGTGAGCTCAGGGGAGAAGAGGTGTGCTAGTGTGAGCTTGGGGAGAGGAAGAGTGCGAGTGTGAGTTGGGAGGAGAGGAAGAATGCTAGTGTGAGCTCGGGGAGAGGAAGAGTGTGAGTGTTTGCTCGGGGGAGAGTTAGAGTGCAAGTGTGAGCTCAAGAGAGAGGAAACGTGCTAGTGTGAGCTCAGGGGAGAAGAGGAGTGCTAGTGTGAGCTCGGGGAGAGGAAGAGTGTGAGCGTGAGCTTCGGGGAGTTGACGAGTGCTGGAGTGATCTCGGGGGAGAGGAAAAATGCGAGTGTGAGCTCGGGGGCAGAGAAAGAGAGCTAGTGTGAGCCCGGGGAGAGGAAGAGTGCTAGTGTGAGCTTGGGGAAGAGGAAGAGTGCTAGTGTGAGTTGGGAGGAGAGGAAGAATGCTAGTGTGAGCTCGGGGAGAGGAAGTGTGTGAGTGTTTGCTCGGGGGAGAGTAAGAGTGCAAGTGTGAGCTCAAGAGAGAGGAAGAGTGTGAGTGTGTGCTCGGGGAGGGGTAGTGTGCTAGTGTGAGCTGGGTGCAGAAGAAGAGTAGCAGTGGTAGGGGAGAGGAAGAGTGCTAATGTGAGCTCGGGAGAGGAAGATTGCTAGTGTGAACGCAGGGGAGTGGACGAGTGCTAGAGTGAGCTCATGGGAGAAGAAGAGTGCTACTGTGAGCTCGGCGGAGATCAAGAGTGCTAGTGTAAGCTCGTTGGGAGAGGAAGAGAGCTAGTGTGAGCTCGGGGGAGAGGAAGAGTGCTAGTGTGAGCTCGGGGCGAGGAAGAGTGCGAGTGTGAACGCAGGGGAGTGGACGAGTGCTAGAGTGAGCTCATGGGAGAAGAAGAGTGCTACTGTGAGCTCATGGGAGAGGAAGAGTGCTAATGTAAGCTCGTTGGGAGAGGAAGAGAGCTAGTGTGAGCTCGGGGGAGAGGAAGAGTGCTAGTGTGAGCTCGGGGCGAGGAAGAGTGCAAGTGTGAGCTCAGGGGAGAGTAAGAGTGCGAGTGTGAGCTGGGAGGGGAGGAAGAGTGCTAGTGTGAGCTCAGGGGAGAGTAAGAGTGTGAGAGTGAGCTCGGCGCAGCGGAATAGTGTGTGCTCGGGGGGGAGGAAGATTTCTAGTGTGAGCTCGGGGGAGAGGAAGAATGTAAGTGTGAGCAGGGGTGAGAGGAAGAGTGCTAGTGTGAGCTGGGGAGTGTGGAAGAGTGCTAGTGTGAGCAGGGGTGAGTGGAAGAGTGCTCGTGTGAGCTCGGGGGAGAGGAAGAGTGCTAGTGTGAGTTGGGAGGAGAGGAAGAGTGCTGGTGTGAGCTCGGGGGAGGGGAAGAGTGCTAGTGTGAGCTCGGGGGAGGGGAAGAGTGCTAGTGTGAGCTCGGGGGAGGGGAAGAGTGCTAGTGTGAGCTCCAGGAGAGGAAGAGTGCTAGTGTGAGCTCGGGGGGGGGGGGAGGAAGAGTACTACTGTGAGCTCGGGGGAGAGGATGGGTGCTAGTGTGAGCTCGGCGGAGAGGAAGAGTGCTAGTGTGAGCTGGGAGGGAAGGAAGCTTGCTAGTGTGAGCTTGAAGGAGAGGAAGAGTGCTAGTGTGAGCAGGCAGTGGATGAAGAGTGCTAGTGTGAGCTCAGCAGAGAGGAAGAGTGCTCGTGTGAACTCGGGGGAGAGGAAGAGTGCTAGTGTGAGCTCAGCAGAGAGGAAGAGTGCTCGTGTGAACTCGGGGGAGAGGAAGAGTGCTAGTGTGAGCTTGGGGGAGGGGAAGACTGCTAGTGTGAGCACAGGGGACAGGAAGAGTGCTAGTGTGAGCTCCAGGAGAGGAAGCATGCTAGTGTGAGCATGGGGGTGAGGAAGAGTGCTAGTGTGCGCTCGGGGGAGAGGAAGAGTGTAAGTGTGAGGTCGGGGAAGTGGAAGAGTGCTAGTGTGAGCTCGGGGGAGAGGAAGAGTGCTAGTGTGATCTCGGGGAGGAGGAAGAGTGCTAGTGTGAGCTCGGGGGAGGAAGAGTGCTCGTGTGAGCTCGGGGGAGAGGATGAGTGCTAGTGTGAGCTCGGGGGAGAGGATGAATGCGAGTGTGAGCTCGGCGGAGAGGAAGAGTGCTAGCGTGAGCTGGGAGGGAAGGAAGCTTGCTAGTGTGAGCTTGATGGAGCGGAAGAGTGCTAGTGTGAGCTGGCAGTGGATGAAGAGTGCTAGTGTGAGCTCGGCGGAGAGGAAGAGTGCTAGTGTGAGCTCGGGGGAGAGGAAGAGTGCTAGTGTGAGCATGGGGGACAGGAAAAGTGCTAGTGTGAGCTCGGGGGAGAGGAAGAGTGCTAGTTGTCTTGTTTTGTACACTTTGTACAAAAATAATAAATTGCAGGAGAACGGAGTATTACAGTTTAAACTATTTTAATGAAGCATCTGGTCTGATCTTACTCATATCAGTACAGCACCGTGTGGACAAGATGGAGTCAGGACCCTGGGTCCTCCATAACAATAGCAGTCCTTACAGATGCCTGCAGGCTAATGACAACTCAGCATGTGATCACATGTGAATATAATAGGTATTCCTTACAGATGCCTGCGGGCCAATGATAAATCAATATGCAAATGTTACACTAGTGTGAGTTGGGAGGAGAGGAATAATGCTAGTGTGAGCTTGGGGGAGAGGAAGAGTGTGAGTGTGAGCTCAGGGCGAAGAAGAGTGCTAGTGCGAGCTCGGGGGAGAGGAAGAGTGAAAGTGTGAGCTCGGGGAGTGGTAGTGTGCTAGTGTGAGCTGGGTGTAGAAGAAGAGTGTTGTGGAAGGGGAGAGGAAGAGTGCTAGTGTGAGCTCAGGGGAGAGGAAGAGTGAAAGTGTGAGCTCGGGGAGTGGTAGTGTGCTAGTGTGAGCTGGGTGTAGAAGAAGAGTGGTAGTGGTAGGGGAGAGGAAGAGTGCTAGTATGAGCTCGGGGGGGTGTACAAGTGCTAGAGAATGCTAGTGTGTGTTGGGAGGAGAGGAAGTGAGCTAGTGTGAGCTCGAGGGAGAGGATGAGTGCTATTGTGAGCTCCGGGAGAGGAAGAGTGCTAGTGTGAGCTCGGGGGGTAGGAAGAGTGCTAGTGTGATCTGGGTGAAGAGGAAGAGTGCTAGTGTGAGCTCGGGGGAGAGGATGAGTGCTATTGTGAGCTTGGGGGAGAGGATGAGTGCTAGTGTGAGCTCGGCGGAGAGGAAGAGTGCTCGTGTGAGCTGGGAGGGAAGGAAGCTTGCTAGTGTGAGCTTGAGGGAGAGGAAGAGTGCTAGTGTGAGCACGGGCGAGAGGAAGAATGCTAGTATGAGCTCGGGGGGCAGGAAGAGTGCTAGTGTGAGGACGGGGAAGAGGAAGAGTGCTAGTGTGAGGAGGGGGAGAGGAAGAGTGCTAGTGTGAGCTCGGGGAAGAGGAAGAGTGCTAGTGTGAGCTGGGGGGAGAGGAAGAGTGCTAGTGTGAGCTCGGGGGAGAGGAAGAGTGCTAGTGTGAGCTCGGGGGAGAGGATGAGTGCTAGTGTGAGCTCGGGGCGAAGAAGAGTTCTAGTGTGAGCTGGGGGAGAGGAAGAGTGCAAGTGTGAGCACAAGGGAGAGGAAGAGTGCTATCGTGAGCTCGGGCTAGAGGAAGAGTGCTAGTGTGAGCTGGCAGTGGATGAAGAGTGCTAGTGTGAGCTCGGGGGAGAGGAAGTGTGCTAGTGTGAGCTCGGGGGGCACGAAGTATGCTAGTTTGATCACGGGGGGGAGGAAGAGTGCTAGTGTGAGCTCCAGGAGAGGAAGAGTGCTAGTGTGAGCTCGGGGGGGGGGAGGAAGAGTGCTAGTGTGAGCTCGGGGGAGAGGATGAGTGCTAGTGTGAGCTCGGCGGAGAGGAAGAGTGCTAGTGTGAGCTGGGAGGGAAGGAAGCTTGCTAGTGTGAGCTTGAAGGAGAGGAAGAGTGCTAGTGTAAGCAGGCAGTGGATGAAGAGTGCTAGTGTGAGCTCGGCAGAGAGGAAGAGTGCTAGTGTGAGCTCGGGGGAGAGGAAGAGTGCTAGTGTGAGCTCGGGGGAGAGGAAGAGTGCTAGTGTGAGCTTGGGGGAGAGGAAGAATGCTCGTGATAGCACAGGGGACAGGAAGAGAGCTAGTGTGAGCTCGGGGGGAGGAAGAGTGCTAGTGTGAGCTCGGGGGGAGGAAGAGTGCTAGTGTGAGCTCGGGGGGAGGAAGAGTGCTAGTGTGCACTTGGGGGGAGGAAGAGTGCTAGTGTGAGCTCGGGGAGAGGAAGAGAGCTAGTGTGAGCTCGGGGGGAGGAAGAGAGCTAGTGTGAGCTCGGGGGGAGGAAGAGAGCTAGTGTGAGCTCGGGGGGAGGAAGAGTGCTAGTGTGAGCTCGGGGGGAGGAAGAGTGCTAGTGTGAGCCGGGGGGGAGGAAGTGTGCTAGTGTGAGCTCGGGGGAGAGAAAGATTGCTAGTGTGAGCTCAGGGGCGAGCAAGAGTGCTAGTGTGAGATCGGGGGGGAGGAAGAGAGCTAGTGTGAGCTCAGGGAGGTGAAGAGTGTGAGTGTGAGCTCGGGGGAGTGGAAGAGTGCTAGTGTGAGATCGGGGAGAGGAAGAGAGCTAGTGTGAGTTCGGGGAGGAGGAAGAGAGCTAGTGTGAGCTCGGGGGGAGGAAGAGTGCTAGTGTGAGCTCAGGGGGGAGGAAGAGTGCTAGTGTGAGCTCGGGGGAGGAAGAGTGCTAGTGTGAGCTCGGGGGAGAGGAAGAGTGCTATTGTAAGCTCGGGTTAGAGGATGAGTGCTAGTGTGAGCTCGGGGGAGTGGATGAATGCGAGTGTGAGCTCGGCGGAGAGGAAGAGTGCTAGCGTGAGCTGGGAGGGAAGGAAGCTTGCTGGTGTGAGCTTGATGTAGAGGAAGAGTGCTAGTGTGAGCTGGCAGTGGATGAAGAGTGCTAGTGTGAGCTCGGGGGAGAGGAAGAGTGCTAGTGTGAGCATGGGGGAGAGGAAGAGTGCTAGTGTGAGCTTGGGGGAGAGGAAGAGTGCTAGTGTGAGCTTGGGGAGGGGAAGAGTGCGAGTGTGAGCTCAGGGGAGGAAGAGTGCTAGTGTGAACTCAGGGGGAGAGGAGGAGTGCTAGTGTGAGCTCGGGGGAGAGGAAGATTGCTAGTGTGAGCTCGGGGGTGAGGATGAGTGCTAGTGTGAGCTCAGGGGGTGGAAGAGTGCTAGTGTGAGCTTGGGGGGAGAGGAAGAGAGCTAGTGTGAGCTCAGGGAGAGATGAAGAGTGCTAGTGTGAGCACAGGGGACAGGAAGAGTGCTAGTGTGAGCTCCGGGAGAGGAAGCGTGCTAGTGTGAGGTCAGGGGGGAGGAAGAGTGCTAGTGTGAGCTCAGTGGAGCGGAAGAGTGCTAGTGTGAGCTCAAGGGGGAGGATGAGTGCTAGTGTGAGCTCGGGGGAGAGGAAGGGTGCTAGTGTGAGCTCAGGGGAGAGGAAGTGTGCTAGTGTGAACTCAGGGGGGGAGGAAGAGTGCTAGTGTGAGCTCGGGGGAGGAAGAGTGCTAGTGTGAACTCGGGGAGAGGAAGAGTGCTAGTGTGAGCTCAGGTGGGAGGATGAGTGCTAGTGTGAGCTCGCGGAGAGGAAGAGTGCGAGTGTGAACTCGGGGGAGTGGAAGAATGCTAGTTTGAGCTCGGGTGGTGAGGAAGAGAGCTAGTGTGAGCTCAGTGGAGACGAAGAGAGCTAGTGTTAACTCGGGGGGAGAGAAAGATTGCTAGTGTGAGCTCGGGGGAGGAAGAGTGCGAGTGTGAACTCGGGGGAGTGGAAGAATGCTAGTGTGAGCTCGGGGGAGAGGAAGAGTGCTAGTGTGAGCTCAGTGGAGACGAAGAGAGCTAGTGTTAACTCGGGGGGAGAGAAAGATTGCTAGTGTGAGCTCGGGGGAGGAAGAGTGCTAGTGTGAGCTCGGGGGAGAGGAAGAGTGCTAGTGTGAACTCGGGGGAGAGGAAGAGTGCTAGTGTGAGCTCAAGGGGGAGGATGAGTGCTAGTGTGAGCTCGCGGAGAGGAAGAGTGCGAGTGTGAACTCGGGGGAGTGGAAGAATGCTAGTTTGAGCTCGGGTGGTGAGGAAGAGAGCTAGTGTGAGCTCGGGGGAGAGGAAGAGTGCTAGTGTGAGCTCAGTGGAGACGAAGAGAGCTAGTGTTAACTCGGGGGGAGAGAAAGATTGCTAGTGTGAGCTCAGGGGGGAGGAAGAGTGCTAGTGTGAGCTTGGGGGGAGAGGAAGAGCGCTAGTGTGAACTCAGGGGAGAGGAAGAGTGCTAGTGTGAGCTCGGGGGGGAAGAGTGCTAGTGTGAGCTCGGGGGAGAGGAAAAGTGCTAGTGTGAACTCGGGGGAGAGGAAGAGTGCTAGTGTGAGCTCGGGGGAGAGGAAAAGTGCTAGTGTGAACTCGGGGGAGAGGAAGAGAGCTAGTGTCAGCTGACAGTGGATGAAGAGTGCTAGTTTGATCATGGTGGGGGAGGAAGAATGCTAGTGTGAGCACCGCGAGGGGAAGAGTGCTAGTTTCAGCTCGGGGGGGACGAAGAGTGCTATTGTGAGCTCGGGGGATAGGATGAGTGCTAGTGTGAGCTCGCGGGAGAGGATGAGTGCTAGTGTGAGCTCGGCGGGGAGGAAGAGTGCTCGTGTGAGCTGGGAGGGAAGGAAGCTTGCTGGTGTGAGCTTGAGGGAGAGTAAGAGTGCTCGTGTGAGCTGGCAGTGGATGAAGAGTGCAAGTGTTGTAGTGTATGTACCTTTGAGAGAGAACTACTTTTACAGCTCCTGTATACTGTAGTACCGGCAATGACCACACCTGTATATAAGCCTTGAGCAGACATCTGTACTGTTAGTCTTTAGACTACCCTCCTCCAGTAAACACCTGTTGATTGTTAATCTACAGCCTCCGTCTAGTTATTGAAGAACACCATACCTTAAGATTTATGGATTTAACAATGGCGACGAGGTCGAGTCGAATCTACCTGCAACTCTGCATTTCCTTCCAAGGATTCGCTCTGGGGGGACGGTGGAAGAAAGTCGAGGCCAGAAGCACGGGCGTCGACCACGAGCAACCGCCCAGTCGTCCGGCAGAGAGAGTGAACATCGCAGGGGAGGCTGTTGAGAGCTGGGCTTGGTTCTCCAGCCACGACGATCCAGCAACAGACTGGCAACAGGTACAGCGCAGACCCTTACCGGACAGCGGTGGCTGGAGCCGACCGACGGCACAGAAAAGGCCGAGCAGCGTCGACGGGGTAAGAGAGAGGGTAGAGCACACAGGGCGCTGCCAGGGGTTGAAGACCGAGCGGCGTCGACGGAAAACAAAAAGAGAGGGTAAAGCACAGCCGGGGTTCAGGACCGAGCGGCGGCAACGAGAGAGGCACAGGAGAACGCGCAGAGCGCAGCCAGGCCTCAAGGGCGGAGCAGCGTCCGCGGGGAAAGAAAGGGAGCGTGGGAGACGCCATTTGAGCTGCGGAGAAGAAGGGAGAGCGCGCCATTTGAGCCACAGAGAAGAAGAGAGAGCGCGGGAGACGCCATTTTTGAAGCCGCAGCGGAGAAGAAGGGCGAGCGCGGGAAGAAAGGAAAGCGCGGCAGACGCCATTTTGTGCCAGCGGAGAAGAAGGGAGAGTGCAGGAGACGCCATTTTAGAAAGCCTAACCACACCCAGGGATGCCGAAGAGTGGCAGTGTCACTGCGTTCAACAATGAAGTCGAAGATTGGGCGACATATGTGGAATGCATTGAGGTGTACTGCAAGGCGAATGAAGTGCCAGATGCCAGGAAAGCACTGGTTTTGTTGAATTCCATGGGTGCAAAAACGTATGGCTTACTGCGAAACCAGAGAAGCCAGTGGATAAGGATTTCAAAAGCATAGTGGAAATCCTACAGGACCACTTAAACCCCACACCGCTGCTGATAGCAGAAAGATTTAAGTTCCACAAAAGGAACCAGCAGAAAGACGAAAGTAATGCTGAGTATTTAACGGAACTGCACAAGCTATCGAAACACTGCCAGTTTGGAATGGGACTAGCAGATACGTTAAGGGACAAGTTTGTGTGTGGGCTTCAAAGTGAAGGAACCCAGAAACGGCTTCTATCAGAAAAGGATCTTAAGCTGGACAAGGCTTTCAGCATGGCAGTATCACACGAAGCAGCCGCACGGGGCGCTGCAGAGATACAACGGAGACCGCAAGAATATGGCACCAATGAAATGTCATATGGAGCAGGGAAGTGTTATCGCTGCGGCAGAACAACACACGACCAGAAGGATTGTTGGTTCAAAGACCAAGTGTGCAGACAGTGTGGAAAAGCAGGGCACATAGCAAGAGTCTGCAGGTCAGGGAAGAAAACCAGCAGCAAGAAATCTCCACAGGAGAAGTACAAAAAGGTACATAAGGTGATGGACAGTAGTTCAGACGAACAGAAAAGTGATACAGACTCCGGAAGCAAGGAGCTGGGTTGTCTGAAACTACATAATGTAATCAAAATGGAGGATCACCAGACCATCTGGGTCACGCTCAAGATAGACGGAGTCCAAGTGAAAATGGAATTGGACACAGGATCAGCCCTAACAGTCATAAACCAAAGGGACTACAAGCGGCTATTCTCACATATACCCTTGAAAGCTACAGAGATTGTCTTGAAGACGTACACGGGGCAAAAAGTCTACCCCAAAGGAAAAATAAGGGTGAACGTGATATACAAAGGCCAGGAAATACCAAAAATGGACCTATATGTATTGCCAGATGGAGGAGCACCACTACTAGGATGTGAATGGATCCGGAAGATATAATTAGATTGGCATTCCATACAGGCACTGAAGGTTGAAGCCAAAAAGGATGGCGACGTCACACCTAGACGACTGTCAAAAATGCTAACTGACGCACAAGAAGTGTTCCAGGAGGGACTCGGAACACTAAAAGGCATAACAGTGACGATTAAAATAGAGGAAAATGCAAGCCCAAAGTTTTTTAAGGCCAGACCAGTGCCTTATGCGATCCGACCAGCCGTCGAAGCAGAGCTGGAAGGTTTGGAACGTTCAGGAGTACTGTCCAAAGTGGACTGGAGCGAGTGGGCTACACCCATCGTTCCTGTAATGAAGAGGTCGTTGAGTAATACGCCTGGGGAACCAAAGAAGGTCCGCATCTGTAGGGATTTTAAGGTGACAGTGAACCCAGTCCTTCACACGGTACAATATCCGCTTCCACGGTTTGAAGATATTTTCGCCTCGCTATCTGGAGGTAAACGCTTCACTAAGATTGATCTGGCCCAGGCGTACCTGCAAACGGAGGTAGAAGAAGCCTCGAAACAACGCCTCACGATCAACACTCATAAAGGTCTCTACCAATACAACCGGCTGGTGTTCGGGGTAGCATCGGCTCCGGCTATTTGGCAAAGGGCAATGGATCAAGTCCTGCAAGGGATTTCAGGGACCCAGTGCTTTTTGGACGACATCCTGGTCACGGGCGAAAATGACAGTGATCACCTCGCCAACCTGGAGAAGGTGCTCACTAGATTAAAGGAATATGGGCTACGAGATAATCGCCACAAGTGCGAGTTTTTCCAGAAACAGATCTCGTATTGTGGCCACGTTATTGATGAAGAGGGGTTACATAAGTCCCCTGAAAAGATTGAGGCAGTAGTCAAGGCTCCAGCACCGGAAAATGTGTCACAACTGAGGTCGTTCCTCGGGCTGGTGAACTACTACCATAAGTTCTTACCAAATTTGTCTGCAGTATTACACCCACTGAACACCCTACTGCAACAGGGGGTACCATGGAAGTGGAATGACGAATGTAAACGAGCTTTCCAGAAATGCAAAGAATTGATCACATCAAAAGAGGTGTTGGCCCATTTCAACCCAGCACTACCAATTCGGTTGGCGTGTGATGCATCACCCGATGGTATTGGAGCGGTGCTGTCGCACAAATTCCCAGACGGGTTGGAGAGGCCAGTAGCCTTTGCGTCTCAGTCACTAACCTCAGCCGAGCGCAATTATGCCCAGATTGACAGGGAGGCCCTCAGCCTAGTATGGGGAGTAAAAAAATTCAACCACTATCTGCATGGGCAGAAGTTCACCTTGCTGACTGACCACCAACCACTTGTCTCCATCTTTAATCCAAAGAAGGGCGTTCCGGTGATGACTGCACAACGGCTACAAAGATGGTCCCTTTTTCTAGAGGCGAACCAATATGAAATGGAGTGTAAGGGCACGAAACAGCATGGAAACGCTGATGGGCTATCACGCCTGCCACTGCCTACTGTGGCGGAAGCACCAGCAGTGGACCCTATCGAAATATTTTATTCGTCGATAATTGAACACTTGCCAGTAACTAACGCGGATATAGAGAAGGAGAACCGAAATGATCCAACACTGTCTCGGGTATATGATTTGATGGTGAAGGGATGGCCAACACATGGCGACTCACTGTTGCCAGCATTCTCATCCAGAAGAGAACAGCTGTCAGTATGCCAGGGGACAGTGATGTGTGGATCCCGAGTGGTAATTCCACCCAAGTTAAGGGAGAGAGTGCTCAATGAGCTTCACGAAGGTCATCTGGGAGGGGTGAAAATGAAAAGCCTTGCTAGGGCTTATGTGTGGTGGCCGGGATCGATCAACAAATCGAGGACCTAACAAAGAGCTGCTCAGGGTGCCAGAAGGTCCAAAATGCACCACCACACGCCCCTCTACACCCATGGGAGTGGCCCTCCTCTCCATGGCAACGGGTGCATATTGATTTTGCTGGTCCATTCATGGACTCAATGTTCTTAATAGCAGTGGATGCGCACTCGAAATGGCCTGAGGTGATCAAAATGTCCTCCACCACTACAGAGAAAACGATTGCAGTCCTACGGACCATATTTGCCAGGAACAGCTTGCCAGAGCAGATTTGCTCTGATAACGGACCACAGTTTGTGTCCGAAGAGTTTCAGAAATTTATGAGAAGGAATGGGGTAAGGCATTACACATCCGCCCCGTATCATCCAGCCACAAATGGATTGGCTGAGAGGTTCGTACAAACCTTTAAAAAGGCAATAAGGGCCATGTGCGATGATGACATTCCACTACAGCATAAGGTGGACAATTTCCTGTTAGCCTACAGAAATGCGACACATGCAGTTACCAACCAGACACCGGCCATGATGTTCTTTAACCGAAGGTTGAGATCTCGTCTGGATTTGCTCAGACCAAATGTGCGAAGAAATGTTGAGGATAAGCAATTCCAGCACATCAATGAGAAGCCGACAAGGAGCTTCAATGTAGGACAACCAGTCTTGGCCCGCGACTACCGAACAGAGAAATGGCAACCCGGAACGATATGCACACGGCAGGGGCCACTAATGTACACAGTGGATGTCGGGGAGAACATTGTGAGACGCCACGTTGACCAGATCCTAGCGTCACAAGAACGAGTCAACCCCATGTCTCGCGTACCTGGGGATGAACCCGACATACCGGTAGCATCTACCCCAGAAACAGTAGCAGCGGAAACTGATGAACTAACCGACGAAAGGGGGCCAGAATCACCTCCGCACCAAGAACAAGACACTCAGGAAAGGCGCTATCCAGAAAGGATCAGGAAGCCGCCCCAAAGACTGAATCTATAAATGGACTATTTCAGTTAAATGTGCATGTTAAAGTGTTAACTGTTATTTGAATGTTATGGGTACTGTTAATCTAAAAGGGGAGGAATTGTAGTGTATGTACCTTTAAGAGAGAACTACTTTTGCAGCTCCTGTATACTGTAGTACCGGCAGTGACCACACCTGCATATAAGCCTTGAGCAGGCATCTGTACTGTTAGTCTTTAGACTACCCTCCTCCAGTAAACACCTGTTGATTGTTAATCTACAGCCTCCGTCTAGTTATTGAAGAACACCATACCTTAAGATTTATGGATTCAACAAGTGTGAGCTCGGCAGAGAGGAAGAGTGTTAGTGTGAGCTCGGGGGAGAGGAAGAGTGCTAGTGTGAGCTCGGGGGTGAGGATGAATGCTAGTGTGAGCTCAGGGGCAGGAAGATTGCTAGTGTGAGCTCGGGCGAGAGGAAGAGAGCGAGTGTGAGCTCGGGGAAGAGGAAGAATGCTAGTGTGAGCTCGGGGGGGGAGAGTGCTAGTGTGAGCTTGGGGGTGAGGATGAGTGCTAGTGTGAGCTCGGGGGAGAGGAAGAGTGCTAGTGTGAGATCGGGGGGGGAGAGTGCTCGTGTGAGCTCGGGGAGGATGAGTGCTAGTGTGAGCTCGGGGGAGAGGAAGAGTGCTAGTGTGAGATCGGGGGTGAGGAGGAGTGCTAGTGTGAGCTCGGGGAGAGGAAGAGTGCTAGTGTGAGATCGGGCAAGAGGAAGAGTGCTAGTGTGAGATCAGGCAAGAGGAAGAATGCTAGTGTGAACTCGGGGTGGTGAAGAGTGCTAGTGTGAGCTCGGGGGAGAGGAAGAATGCTAGTGTGAGCTTGGGGGAGAGGAAGAGTGCTATTGTGAGCTCGGGGGGAGCGGAAGAGTGCTAGTGTGAGCTCGGGGGAGAGGAAGAGTGCTAGTGTGAGCTCGGGGGAGAGGAAGAGTGCTAGTGTGAGCTCGGGGGAGAGGAAGAGCGCGAGTGTGAGCTGGGGAAGAGGTAGAGTGCTAGTGTGAGCTCGGGGGAGTGGAAGAGTGCTAGTGTGAGCTGGGAGGGGAGGATGAGTGCAGTGTGAGCTCGGGGGAGAGGAAGTGTGCTAGTGTGAGCTCGGGGGAGAGGAATAGTGCTAGTGTGAGCTCGGGCTAGAGGAAGAGTGCTAGAGTGAACTCGGGGGTGAGGAAGAGTGCTAGTGTGAGCTGGGGCGAGAGGAAGAGAGCTAGTGTGAGCTCAGGGGGAGGACGAGTGCTAGTGTGAGCTCGGGGGAGAGGAAGAGTGCTAGTGTGAGCTCGGGGAGAGGAAGAGTGCGAGTGTGAGCTCGGGGGGTGAGGAAGAGTGCTAGTGTGAGCTCGGGGGAGAGGAAGAATGCTAGTGTGAGCTCGGGGAGAGGAAGAGTGCTAGTGCAAACTCGGGGGAGTGGAAGAGTGCTAGTGTGAACTCGGGGGTGAGGAAGAGTGCTAGTGTGAGCTGGGGAAGAGGTAGAGTGCTAGTGTGAGCTCGGGGGAGTGGAAGAGTGCTAGTGTGAGCTGGGAGGGGAGGATGAGTGCAGTGTGAGCTTGGGGGAGAGGAAGAGTGCTAGTGTGAGCTCGGGGGAGTGGAAGAGTGCTAGTGTGAGCTGGGAGGGGAGGATGAGTGCAGTGTGAGCTCGGGGGAGAGGAAGTGTGCTCGTGTGAGCTCGGGGAGAGGAAGAGTGCTAGTGTGAGCTCGGGGGAGAGGAAGAGTGCTAGTGTGAGCTCGGGGGAGAGGAAGAGTGCTAGTGTGAGCTCGGGGGAGAGGAAGAGTGCTAGTGTGAGCTCGGGGGAGAGGAAGAGTGCTAGTGTGAGCTCGGGGGAGAGGAAGAGTGCTAGTGTGAGCTCGGGGGAGAGGAAGAGTGCTAGTGTGAGCTCGGGGGAGAGGAAGAGTGCTAGTGTGAGCTCGGGGGAGAGGATGAGTGCTAGTGTGAGATCGAGGGTGAGGATGAATGCTAGTGTGAGCTCGGGCAAGAGGAAGAGTGCTAGTGTGAGCTCGGGGGAGAGGATGAGTGCTAGTGTGAGCTCGGGGGGGTGAAGAATGCTAGTGTGAGCTCGGGGGAGAGGAAGAGTGCTAGTGTGAGCTCGGGGGAGAGGAATAGTGCTAGTGTGAGCTGGGGAAGAGGTAGAGTGCTAGTGTGAGCTGGGAGTAGAGGACGAGTGCTAGTGTGAGCTCGGGGGAGAGGAAGAGTGCTAGTGTGAGCTGGGGAAGAGGTAGAGTGCTAGTGTGAGCTCGGGGGAGAGGAAGTGTGCTAGTGTGAGCTGGGAGGGGAGGATGAGTGCAGTGTGAGCTCGGGGGAGAGAAATAGTGCTAGTGTGAGCTGGGAGTAGAGGACAAGTGCTAGTGTGAGCTCGGGCTAGAGGAAGAGTGCTAGTGTGAGCTGGGGAAGAGGGAGAGTGCTAGTGTGAGCTGGGAGGGGAGGATGAGTGCAGTGTGAGCTCGGGGGAGAGGGGGAATTACAGACCGGTAAGCCTGACATCGGTAGTGGGGAAATTGCTAGAGTCCATTATAAAAGATGTAATAGCAGAGCACTTGGAAAACAGTGACAGGATCGGACAAAGTCAACATGGATTTACAAAAGGTAAATCGTACTTCACTAATCTACTGGAATTTTTTGAGGATGTAACTGGTAAAATAGATAAGGGAGAACCAGTGGATGTGGTGTATTTGGACTTTCAGAAGGCTTTCGATAAGGTCCCGCATAAGAGATTACCTTGTAAAGTTAAGGCACATGGGATTGGGGGCAAGGTATTGACTTGGATAGAGAACTGGTTGGCAGACAGAAAGCAAAGAGTTGGAATAAACGGGCCTTTTTCCGAGTGGCAGGCAGTGACTAGTGGGGTACCGCAGGGATCGGTCCTTGGACCCCAGCTATTCACAATATATATTAATGATCTAGACAAGGGAACTAGATGTAATATCTCCAAATTTGCAGACGACACAAAGCTGGGTGGGCGTGTGTGCTTTGAGGAGGATGCCGAGAAACTCCAGGATGATTTGGACAGGTTGGGTGATTGGGCAAAAGCATGGCAGATGCAATATAACGTGGATAAATGTGAGGTTATCCACTTTGGTGGCAAAAACAGGAAGGCAGTTTATTATCTGAATGGCAATAGATTGGGAGAAGGGGAAGTGCAACGAGACCTGGGTGTCCTTGTGCACCAGTCGCTGAAGGTAAGCATGCAGGTGCAGCAGGTGATTAAGAAGGCAAATGGTATGTTGGCCTTCATAGCGAGAGGGTTTGAGTACAGGAACAAGGACGTCTTGCTGCAGTTATACAGGGCCTTGGTGAGACCACATCTTGAGTATTGTCTGCAGTTTTGTTCGCCTTATCTGAGGAAGGATGTTCTTGCCATGGAGGGAGTGCAGCGAAGATTCACCAGGCTGATACCTGGGATGGCAGGAATAACGTATGAGGAGAAATTGGGTCGATTGGGCTTGTACTCGTTGGAGTTTAGAAGAATGAGAGGGGATCTCATTGAAACTTATAAAATTCTGACAGGACTGGACAGACTAGATGCAGGAAGGATGTTCCCAATGGTCGGGGAGTCCAGAACCAGGGGTCACAGTCTAAGGATAAGGAGTAGGCCATTTAGGACAGAAATGAGGAGGAATTTCTTCACCCAGAGAGTGGTGAACCTGTGGAATTTTCTACCACAGAAGGCAGTAGAGGCCAATACATTAAATATATTCAAGAAGGAGTTGGATATATTTCTTAAGGCTAAAGGGATCAAGGGGTATGGGGAGAAAGCAGGGACCGAGTACTGAATTTGGATGATCAGCCATGATCTCATTGAATGGCGGAGCAGGCTCGAGGGGCCGAATGGCCTACTCCTTCTCCTATCTTCTATGTTTCTATGTGTGCTAGTGTGAGCGCGGGTGGGAGGAAGATTGCTAGTGTGAGCTCAGGGGAGAGGAAGAGTGCTAGTGTGAGCTCAGGGGAGAGGAAGAATGCTAGTGTGAGCTCGGGGGAGAGGAAAAGTGCTAGTGTGAGCTCGGGGGAGAGGAAAAGTGCTAGTGTGAGCTCGGGGGAGAGGAAGAGTGCAAGTGTGAGCTCGGGGGAGAGGAAGAATGCTAGTGTGAGCTCGGGGGAGAGGAAGAGTGCAAGTGTGAGCTCGGGGAGATGAAGAATGCTAGTGTGAGCTCGGGGGAGAGGAAGAGTGCTAGTGTGAGCTCGGGGGAGAGAAAGAGTGCTAGTGTGAGCTCGGGGAGAGGAAGAGTGCAAGTGTGAGCTCGGGGGAGAGGAAGAGTTCTAGTGTGAGCTCGGGGGAGAGAAAGAGTGCTAGTGTGAGCTCGGGGAGATGAAGAGTGCTAGTGTGAGCTCGGGGGAGAGGAAGAGAGCTAGTGTGAGCTCGGGGGAGAGGAAGAGTGCAAGTGTGAGCTCGGGGGAGAGGAAGAGTTCTAGTGTGAGCTCGGGGGAGAGAAAGAGTGCTAGTGTGAGCTCGGGGAGATGAAGAGTGCTAGTGTTAGCTCGGGGAGATGAAGAGTGCTAGTGTGAGCTCGGGGGAGAGGAAGAGTGCTAGTGTGAGCTCGGGGAGATGAAGAATGCTAGTGTGAGCTCGGGGGAGAGGAAGAGTGCTAGTGTGAGCTCGGGGGAGAGGAAGAGTGCTAGTGTGAGCTCGGGGGAGAGGAAGAGTGCTAGTGTGAGCTCGGGGGAGAGGAAGAGTGCTAGTGTGAGCTCGGGGGAGAGGAAGAGTGCTAGTGTGAGCTCGGGGAGATGAAGAGTGCTAGTGTGAGCTCGGGGGAGAGGAAGAGTGCTAGTGTGAGCTCGGGGAGATGAAGAGTGCTAGTGTGAGCTCGGGGGAGAGGAAGAGTGCTAGTGTGAGCTCGGGGGAGAGGAAGAGTGCTAGTGTGAGCTCGGGGGAGAGGAAGAGTGCTAGTGTGAGCTCGGGGGAGAGGAAGAGTGCTAGTGTGAGCTCGGGGAGATGAAGAGTGCTAGTGTGAGCTTGGGGAGAGGAAGAGCACTAGTGTGAGCTCGAGGGAGAGGAAGAGTGCTAGTGTGAGCTCGGGGGAGAGGAAGAGTGCTAGTGTGAGCTCGGGGAGATGAAGAGTGCTAGTGTGAGCTTGGGGGAGAGGAAGAGTGTGAGCTGGGGAGGAGCGAGGGGTGAAGAAGAACGTGTTGGTTAAGTTAGAACAAACTTGTGTCCCACTACACTTTCCATGTAACCTATATTCAAGATTGTTTCTGAGTTTCCAGCTTTTTTGAAGCGATTGATCAGCTTTTGAGAGTTTTCAAGGTATTATTTTTTTTTCTCTGATGGTATTTAATTATTTTCTGAACTCCATATGAATGTGTGGTGTCCACGAGAACTTCACACCGATTAATTTCAAGCCCTTTGTACCTCTCTCGTATTACTTTTCTTTTTCCACCGACAAATACTTCCATTTATATACAGCCTTTAAAGTAAAGGAACTTCCCAAGGCGCTTTGCAATTGGGCTAAAAGGGAAACAGACATCGAGCTAGGAAGGGAAAGGTTAGGAAGGGTTTTAAAGAGGATTTTAAAAGTGAAGAGAGTCGTGTAGAGAGGTAGTTCCAGAAAATAGAGTTCTAGCAACTGAAGACTCTGCTACCAATGGTAGGGTGAAAGAAGGGAGGGGGCACTGTATGGAAGACCAGAGTCAGGGGAATGTGTATAGGGCAGGAAGACATTGCACATATCAGGTTGGACAAGGGCATGAAGGGATGTGTTGATGAGCACAAGGATTTTGACTGTGCTAGGCGAAGGGGAGCCAGTGTAGCGCAGCGAGAAAGGAGTGATGGGAGACCGGGACTTAGTAAGGGACAGGATATGTGCAACAGGGGTTTAAACAAATTGGAATTAATGGAGGCTGGAGATGAGAAGTCAGCAAGGAGAGAATTGAAACAGTCGCATCTGGAAGTAACAAAGGCACATACAAGGGTTTCAATGGTGGACTGACTGAGCTGTGGCAGAGGCGGGCAATGTTACAACGGTGGGGGTAAGTGGTTCTTGTGGTGTATGTAACCTGTTCCACCTTAAGAGAACTTAAGCCTGTTCCACCTTAAGAGATGTACTACTTTCTCTGGCTGCTGTATACGTAATACCGGTGGTGACCACCGGTATATAAGCACTGTGTAGTAATATTGTATTTAGTATAGTCCTGACCTCCAACCAGTAAAGACCTGTTGAACTTTAATCTTGTAGTCTGTGTTAGTAATTACAACTAGAACACACAGACTTAACAGTGGCGACGAGTCCGATTCTTACCCTGCGGCAGTTTATATCCACGGCGGCTTCGTCCACAGAACGGACGTCGAAGAGAGACTTCCACCCTCATCACCCTGCTGGAAGACACATCGCGCGGCAGACATCGAGAAACCAGAGTGCAGAAGACATCCTGAACTCGAAGCCTCCATCAGCGGCTGTCAGCTATCTTCTTTCTACCTCGGTGGTGGGTAAGCCGAGCAGCGACGCGACCAGAAAGTCGGCTGCGTTGGCTGTACAGAAGGGGAGGGAAGACGGAGGAATAAGGGCGGTGAGATCGATCGCGACCGGACATGAGGGCCGGGCTGCATTCGGGCCGAAAGGCGCAGTGCGAGGACATCGATCGCGGCTGGTGATAAGGGCCGGGCCGCATTCGGGCTAAAAAGGCGCAGCGTCTGGGGCAACTGAAGACGCGAGAGCCGCGGTGAAGCGGAGACAGTGTCGGGGGACGGGTGAAGACCGCCAAGCGCGGGAAAACCACCATTTTGTAGGCGGAGGACAAAGACAAGAGCGGGAAGCCACCATCTTGGATAAAAATTAAAATAAATTAAATTGCAACGATGCCTAAACATGGGAACATTAATACCTTTGATAGCGACATCGAAGATTGGGCCATGTATGTAGAACGCATACAAAATTATTGTAAAGCAAATAAAATCCCAGATGAAGAGAAAGCACTAACATTATTAAACTTAATGGGTGCGAAGACATACGGGCAACTGAAACACCTTTTATCACCAGATGAACCGGCGGATCAGACGTTCGAGGAGATTGTTACTGTCCTGAAAAATCATCTAAACCCCACGCCGCTGATGCTAGCGGAACGATTTAAATTTTACAGCAGAAGGCAGCTGAAGGATGAAAGCAATGCTGAATATTTAATGGAATTGCGTAAGCTAGCAAAGTACTGTCAGTTTGGAACGAGACTGACAGAGGCGCTACGAGATAAATTTGTGTGTGGTTTATTAAAAGAAGATACACAAAAGCGACTGCTCGAGGAGAATGAGCTGACGCTTGAGAAAGCGGTCACTATGGCAGCAGCACACGAAGCCGCAGCGAGAGGCACGGCAGTAATGCAGCTACGGTCACCGGAACTCAGTACAAATAAATTGGGTTTGAGTACTGTAAAATGTTATCGTTGTGGAAAGACAATGCACGATCAGAACCAGTGTTGGTTTAAAAACCAAGAATGCAGAACGTGTGGCAGGCTTGGCCACATAGCTAAAGTATGCCGGTCAGGAAAGAAGACCAGCGACAAAAAGTCACCGCAAGGAAAATACATAAAGGTACACAAGGTGACAAAGAACAGTTCGACCGAACAGAAGTCAGATTCAGACACTAGCAGTAATGAACTGGGTAGCTTAAGAGTACACAACGTTGGTAAGGATGCAGATCTCCAGACAATTTGGGTCACCCTTCAGATAGCAGGAGTCCAAGTAAAGATGGAATTGGACACTGGATCGGCATTGACGGTCATGAATAAGAAAGATTACAAAAGGTTATTCCAACATATTCCCCTACGGGATACGGAGATTATATTGAAAACATACATGGGGCAAAGAGTGTACCCCGTCGGAAAGATAGAGGTAAAAGTGGTCCACAAGGGCGAAGAAAGCCAAGTAATGGACTTATATGTGCTACCTGAAGGAGGTCCACCACTACTGGGACGGGAGTGGATTAGGAAAATGAATATGGACTGGCACTCCTTGAAGGCACTAACGGTAGATTCCGGGGAAACAGATGTCAAACCTAAACGATTGTCCAAAATATTGGATGATGCTAAAGAGGTGTTCCAGCGGGGACTGGGAACACTGAGAGGAATTACGGCAAACATCAAGATTGATGAACATGCACACCCAAATTTTTTAAAGCCAGACCGGTACCCTATGCAATACGACCTACTGTAGAAGCGGAACTGGAAGCGCTAGAACGTTCAGGTGTACTGTCTAAGGTAGATTGGAGTGAGTGGGCTACGCCCATTGTTCCCGTTATGAAACGTCCTTTGAGCAACAAGCCAGGAGAACCAGGGAAGGTTCGCATCTGTGGAGATTTCAAAATCACCGTTAATCCGGTGCTTCACACGGTGCAGTATCCGCTTCCGCGGATTGAGGATATTTTTGCTTCGTTGTCTGGCGGGAAACACTTCACCAAGATAGACCTGGCGCAGGCGTACTTGCAGATGGAGGTTGAAGAAGAGTCACGCCAATACCTCACAATCAACACGCATCGAGGTTTGTATCGGTACAATAGGCTGGTTTTTGGAGTGGCATCGGCTCCAGCAATTTGGCAGAGGGCCATGGAGCAGGTATTACAGGGAATTCCAGGCACACAATGTTACCTGGACGATATCCTGATTACAGGTGATGGTGATGAAGAACACCTCGCAAACTTGGAACTGGTGCTCAACAGACTGAAAGAGTATGGACTTAGAGTTAATCGGCAGAAATGTGAGTTCTTCCAGAAGCGGATCTCGTACTGTGGTCATGTCATTGACCGGGAGGGGCTTCATAAGTCTCCTGACAAGACAGAGGCAGTTGTAAAGGCTCCCGCTCCGGATAATGTCTCTCAGTTGAGGTCGTTTCTAGGATTGATTAACTATTACCATAAATTTCTACCAAATCTATCCACGGTACTGCACCCGCTAAACGCTCTTTTACAGAAGGGGGTACCATGGGAATGGAGCGAAAACTGTAAGAAGGCATTTCGCAAAAGCAAAGAATTGATTACCTCAGAGGAAGTGTTGGCTCACTTCAACCCGACACTGCCTATTCGGTTGGCTTGTGATGCTTCTCCATATGGTATTGGGGCAGTACTCTCACACAAGTTGCCAAATGGCACGGAAAGGCCAGTCGCGTTTGCATCCAGATCATTGACCTCCACTGAGCGCAACTATGCGCAGATCAATAGGGAGGCTCTCAGCCTTGTATGGGGAGTGAAGAAGTTTAACCATTACCTGCAGGGCCAAAAATTCACACTTCTGACAGACCATCAGCCGTTGGTATCCATTTTTAACCCTAAGAAGGGTGTTTCAGTGATGACAGCACAGCGTCTCCAGAGATGGTCCCTTTTCCTAGGGGCACATCAATATCAAATAGAATTCAAAGGTACGAAGCAGCATGGCAATGCTGATGGGCTGTCGCGCCTGCCACTACCTGAAGAAGAAGAAACGACGAAAGTTGACCCTGTTGAGTTATTTCATTCGACCATCATCGAGTGTTTACCAGTCACCAATGCAAGTATTGAAAGAGAAACCAGGAACGACCCGACACTGTCCAGAGTCTACGAGGTGACAGTGAAAGGATGGCCAACACGTGGTGATCCTCTGTTACCGGCATTCTCGGCAAGGCAAGACCAGCTGTCCGTCTGCCATGGTACTTTGATGTACGGGACAAGAGTGATTATTCCTCCCAAGTTAAGGGAAAGAGTTCTAAAAGAACTGCATGAAGGTCATCTGGGGGGAGTTAAGATGAAAAGTCTTGCTAGGGCTTATGTATGGTGGCCGGGTATTGACCAACAGATAGAGGAGTTGACGAAAAGCTGCGCTGGGTGCCAAAAAGTGCAAAATGCACCTCCGATCGCACCGCTACACCCATGGGAATGGCCTTCAGCCCCATGGCAACGCGTACATATTGACTTTGCTGGTCCATTCATGGACTCCATGTTCCTAATTGCGGTGGACGCACATTCCAAATGGCCAGAAGTGATCAAGATGAATACCACTACAGGTAGACTATCCTTTATCCGAAAACCTCGGGACCAGCCGAGTTTCGGATAAAGGAGAATTTCGGATTTCGGAAGGTGGGTCGGCGGGGGTCCGCGGGGGGTCGTGCGCACGACTTACGCTGACGCTCAGCGTAAGTCAGTCGGGGTCGGCGGGGGTCGGGGCCGGCGGGGTCCGCGGGGGGGTCGGCGGTTGTCGGAGCTGGCGGGGTCCGCGGGGGGGTCGGCGGTTGTCGGGGCTGGCGGGGCCGGCGGGGTCCGCGGGGGGGTCGGCGGTTGTCGGGGCTGGGGGGGTCGGTGGTTGTCGGGGCTGGCGGGGCCGGTGGGGTCCGCGGGGGGGGGTCGGCAGTTGTCGGGGCCGGCGGGGTCCGCGGGGGGGTCGGCGGTTGTCGGGGCTGGCGGGGTCGGCGGTTGTCGGGGCTGGCGGGGTCGGCGGTTGTCGGGGCCGGCGGGGGGGTCGCGGGGGGGTCGGCGGTTGTCGGGGCTGGCGGGGTCCGCGGGGGGGTCGGCGGTTGTCGGGGCCGGCGGGGTCCGCGGGGGGGTCGGCGGTTGTCGGGGCTGGCGGGGTCGGCGGTTGTCGGGGTCGGCGGGGGGTCGTGCGCACGACTTACCCTTTATCCGAACTTCTGAAACCGGAACCCTCTAAAAACCGAAGGTTTTTTCGTTCGTACGCACGACTTACGCTGAACGAAAAAACCTTCGGTTTTTAGAGGGTTTCGGTTTTCGGAAGTCCGGATAAAGGGTAGTCTACCTGTACTTCAGAAAAGACAATTGCGGTGTTAAGAACAATATTCGCAAGGAACGGATTGCCAGAACAGATCTGTTCGGACAACGGACCACAGTTCGTGTCGGAAGAATTCCAAAAATTCTTAAAGAAGAATGGGGTGAAACATTATACCTCTGCCCCATATCATCCGCGACAAACGGGTTGGCCGAGAGATTTGTCCAAACATTCAAAAAGGCAATAAAGGCCATGAACGATGATCAGATTCCGCTACAGCACAAGGTGGACAATTTCCTAATGGCATATCGAAATGCCGCTCATGCAGTGACTAACCAAAGTCCTGCCATGATGTTTTATAACAGGAGGTTGCGGTCCAGGTTGGACTTGTTAAAGCCAAATGTGCGGAGGGAAGTGGAAAACAAACAGTTCCAGCATATTAATAACAAGACCACTCGAAGTTTCGACGTAGGACAACCAGTGTTGGCAAGGGGCTATGGAAACGAAAAATGGCAGTCCGGAACAATTCGGGCCAGACAAGGACCTCTGATGTACACAGTAGATATTAATAACAATGTGATAAGGCGTCATGCGGATCAACTGGTAGAATCGAGAGCAAGGGTCGAACCCATGGTTGCGACAGAGACAACTGTGGAAGACGTTAATGAACCTGAAGCATCTACCTCAGCAGGGAATGTACCTGATGATGATAACACCCAATGCATGGGAGACCAACTAGAGGAGTCACCTCAGCAACAGGAATCAGAGACCACTGAAAGGCGTTATCCAAACCGAATCAGAAGGCCTCCTGAGAGACTGAACCTTTGAACTGTTTATACCTGAAGTTATATATGTTATGTTAAATGGGGATATGACTGTTAAGCTAAAAAGGGAGGATTGTGGTGTATGTAACCTGTTCCACCTTAAGAGAACTTAAGCCTGTTCCACCTTAAGAGATGTACTACTTTCTCTGGCTGCTGTATACGTAATACCGGTGGTGACCACCGGTATATAAGCACTGTGTAGTAATATTGTATTTAGTATAGTCCTGACCTCCAACCAGTAAAGACCTGTTGAACTTTAATCTTGTAGTCTGTGTTAGTAATTACAACTAGAACACACAGACTTAACAGTTCTGGTGATGGATAGGATACGGGTTTTAAAGCTGAGCTCTGTGTCTAACGCTCTGTGTGCCAACAATTTGGTTCAGCCTGCGATAGTGGTTGGAGGATGGGGGATCCAATCATTGGCAAGGGAGCAGAGTTGGAGGTAAGGGCGGAAGACCAATGTCTCCAGTCTTCCTGATGTTGAGCTGAAGGAAATTGTGATTCATCCAGCACGTGTGAAAGGCCACCCTGTGCCTGCAGGTTGTATCACAGAGGAGCAGCCAACATATAAGGAAGAGGGTGGGTTAAGAATAGAACCTTTTGGGGGCATGGAGGTAATGTGCAAAGTAGGGAAGAGAAAGCGTTGCTTGAGAAGCAATAGCTGCAGCCCTCCTCCTCAATATTTTTCTTCTGTTCAGTATTTCTCCTTCACTTTCACAGTATTTAATTCTCTATCTTTCTCGGCATCTCTCTCTCGCGTAATATTTTCTTTTCTCTGTATATATTTCTATTGTTGTTGCAGCTTATTCATTCTTTAAAGCATGGTGCTCACTTCCCCTTGATATCTCATGCTTTGTCTGTCTGATCTGGTGTTGGTTCAGACATACCAACTGACCAGGATAGTTAGGAGGAAACGGTTAGAAATCTACGCTCCATGTTGCAAGAGGTTGAACAACCCATCTGCACCACAACCATCGTACTGCCACTGGTTCTTAAGGTCACAACTGTCCTTAATTTTTATGGTACAGGGTCATTCCAGGCTGCCGCAGAGGGTATCAGTACCATTTGCCAATCAGCTGTGCACAGACACATTAAACAAGCATTGTTTGCTCGAGAAAGCAATTTAAACCTCCTTCCCCTTGGACAATCAGTGGCGGGGCAAGATTCCCGAAGGTCCAAGGAGTCGTAGATAGTCCTACGTGATCTCTTACTCAATGCCGTGACTTACACCAACAGGAAAAGGTTCCATTCTCTGTGTGCAATTCGTTTGTAATGAGCTGCCTTGTATCATGCAAGCGAATGCTCTCTTCCCTGGGAGATGCTACAATGCCTTCACCTTAAGGCATTGTAGTATCTCTTGGCCAGCACCCTTTCACCCAGACAAGCAACTCTCAATTTGGCTCCTGGGGAGAGCAAGCTCATGAAACCTGTGTGGTATCCCAGGTCAGAAGCTGGGCATGGCATTTTGAGGTCAATGCATGCACCAGAATAATAATTGAAAATGCCGTTCCATGTTGAAGGTGCACTTTAGGTGCCTGGATCATTTTGGTGGCATCCTGCAATATAATTACCACAATCTTGTGTGCTGCATGCTGCACGACTTGACCTTATAAAAGGCCTCATCATGGAAGTCCTGAAGGAGGCAGGCCACCACAGGCAGTACGGGATTAGAAAGAGGCGAAGCACCAGCATAACAGGGATGCCGCAGAGAATTTGTTGCCTGTTACAAGAGACATTTGTGCCAGGAGGTCTACTCTTGACTTCCATATCTAGCCACTGCATTAACAAACATGTCAACATCTTTTTTCTTCCTTCCACAAAGTTGGCATCATTTATTTACCCTTCTCTTCCCAACTCACCAACTACCATTTGTGGTACCAGATGAAAATTACTCCCAAGTGTTTGGAAAAAACAATACTTGTGCAAACAACAACTTTAGTACTGTCATATCTTTAATGAAAACTCATATTGTGTGTGTGCCTGGTTCTTCTTACCAATATGTTTCCCCTTTGTGCCAGTGAATACATTTTAAAAAGTACATCTTGGCGGGTAAAGCACTTTGGAATGCCCTGAGGTCGTTAAAGGCGCTATATAAATGTAAGTCTTTCTTTCCTTCTTTCTTTCATTCTTTCCTTTTTTTCTTTCCTTCTTTCTTTCCTTTCAATTCAGTTCGCCCTCTATCATCCTGGTAGTTGCATGGTACAATGATGATGGAGTTGTTGACTAACACATCAAAAATCTGGTATTGGTAAATGCCCTGGATGCCGAGTCACTTTGTTGTCAAATGAAAATAATAAATGAGGATGAACTCAATGTATTTTTAGGAATAAGAAAGAATACGGTGGCTGGCGGCTGTACTCCTTTCTCAGTGTGTTCCTCTGAGTAGTGAAGAAGTGAGTTCCTCTGTGGAAGTGCAGCATGCCCGACTGAGTGGGTGCTCCTGGGAATTATAGTTTCTAACACAGGAGATTGGCTCCTGAGTGTGTGGATTTTATTATTTTGTTTCAGGGTCGTTACATCAGGTCTCCAAAAAGGAAAAGCGAGCTGGTGAGGCAGGGCTGGGCAGGGCCGGGCAGGTCTGGGTTGGGCAGGGCCGGGCAGGTCTGGGTTGGGCAGGGCCGGGTAGGGCAGGGCTGGGCAGGGCCGGGTAGGGTAGGGCAGGGCTGGGCTGGGCAGGGCCGGGTAGGGCAGGGCTGGGCAGGGCTGGGTAGGGCAGGGCTGGGCTGGGCAGGGCCGGGCTGGGCTGGGCTGGGTCGGACCGGGTAGGGCCGGGCCGGGTAGGGCAGGGCCGGGTAGGGCAGGGCTGGGCAGGGCCGAGCAGGGCTGGGCTGGGCAGGGCCGAGCAGGGCTGGGCTGGGTAGATCAGGGCTGGGCTGGGCTGGAGAGACAGGTAAAGTATGGGGTGAGGGAGTTTGTACCTTGGAGTTCAGAATGTTCAGACTTTCAGCAAGGATGTGTTGTGGTGGTGATAATGGAAGAGGACAGAGAATGTTGTTGGGGCAAAGCCTATGGTTCAGGTTGTGATTTATTTTTCTGAATTATTTAGTTTTTAGGTACAGGAAACTCTTTGGTATCCAGCACCGACAGGACCGGGATGGTGCCGGTTGATTAAAACTCCGGATGACGGAGAGGGTTATCTACCGAGGCTATTTTTAACAAACAAAAATAAAAAAATCAAGAAATGTGCAGTATACAGTAATTGGCAGATCGGAAGAAACTACCGGCAGCGCGGGAGAGTCAGACTCCTGTTACAGGGGTATTGAGGTGTTCGGATCGGAAGAGACTTCCGGCAGCGCCAAGAAGCCGAGTAGTGGCAGTTTGGAGAACTACACCCACTGACTAACTCGGCCACATTTCCAGTTACTGAGGTGTTGTTTTCAGAGTATGAATTTTGTCGGTTAATAGAGAATTCTGGATATTTAGGTGCCATTTAAACGAGAGTTTCCTGTATTATGATAGAAATGCTGGCCTTGAATTTCCACAAAGATTGTCTCAATTTCCTTCTGTACTTTCAGCAGGAGATCGGCAGAGCTCCCAGAGAAATGGCATTAACTGCTGAGCAACAACTACTTCCATTTATATAGCGCCTTTAATGTAGTAAAACATCCCAAAGCTCAAAGAGGTAGGTTTTAAGGAATGTCATAAAGGAGCAGAGAGAGGTGGAGAGGCGGAGAGGTTTAGGGAGAGAATTCCAGAGCTTAGGGCCTTGGCAGCTGAAGGCACGGCCACCAATGGTGGAGCGATTAAAATTGGGGATGTTTAGGCAGTTTCTATGGGAGTTCTGCCGATATCCCACCAAAGTCATGACACCTGCCAATTAAATCACTTGACATTAAGACAATCAGCCCTAATACAAAGGACTTTATGCATACAAAAGCAAAATACTGCAGATGCTGGAAATCTGAAATAAAGACAGAAAATGCTGGAAAGACTCAGCAGGTCAGGCAACATCTGTGGAGAGAGAAACAGAGTTAACGTTTCAGGTCGATGACCTTTCTCAGAACTGGAAAAAGTTAGAGATGTAACAGGTTTTAAGCAAATGCAGGGGCAGGGAAAGGGGGAGAGGAGGAAAGAACAAAAGGGAAGGTTTGTGATAGGGCGGAAGGCAGGAGAGATTAAAAGACAAAAGGTATGATGGTACAAAGCAAAAGGAGATGGTACTCGAAAAAATAAAGAAACAAAAGATGAGTTCAGAAATCATTAACAGCTATCATGTGAAAAAATAAGGGCAGAGGTTATGGTCTGAAATTGTTGAACTCAATGTTGAGTCCAGAAGGCTGTAAAGTGCCGAATCGAGCTTATGTTGAGCTTCATTGGAACAGTGTAAGAGGCCGAGGACAGAGAGGTCAGAGTGGGAGTGGAGCGAAGAATTAAAGTGACAGGTGACCGGAAGCTCGGGGTCACCCTTTCGGACTGAACGGAGGTGTTCCGCAAAGCGGTCACCCAATCTGCGTTTGGTCTCCCCAATGTAGAGGAGACCGCATCGTGAGCAGCGAATACAGTATACTAGATTGCAAGAAGTACAAGTGAATCGCTGTTTCACCTGGAAGGAGTGTTTGGGGCCCTGGACAGTGGGAAGGGAGGAGGTAAAAGGACAGGTGTTTCATCTCCTGCTCTTGCACGGGAAGGTGTTTTGGAAGGGGGAGGGGTTGTTGGGGGTGATTGAGGAGTGGACCAGGGTGTTGCGGATGGAGTGGTCCCTCTCAGCGAAGATTCACCAGACTGATACCTGGGATGGCAGGAATGACGTATGAGGAGAGATTGGGTTGATTGGGCTTATACTCGCTGGAGTTTAGAAGAATGAAAGGGGATCTCATTGAAACTTATAAAATTCTAACAGGACTAGACAGACTAGATGCAGGAAGGATGTTCCCGATGGCGGGGGAGTCCGGAACCAGGGGTCACAGTCTAAAGATAAGGGGTAAGCAATTTAGGACTGAGATGAGGAGGAATTTCTTCACCCAGAGAATGGTGAACCTGTGGAATTCTCTACCACAGAAGGCAGTTGAGGCCAGTTCATTAAATATATTCAAGAAGGAGTTAGATATATTTCTTAAGACTAAAGGGATCAAGGGATATGGGGAGAAGGCAGGGACAGTGTACTGAGTTTGGATGATCAGCCATGATCTCATTGAATGACGGAGCAGGCTCGAGGGGCCGAATGGCCTACTCCTGCTCCTATCTTCTATGTTTCTATGTTTCTCTCATTGCATAGATGATTGAATTAACTTGCATGATGACCAACCCTATGACAGAAACCACCTTTTTATTAAGAGTTACATTTCACCTTTTGTGATAGTCTCCATCATGTCCTGTGGAACTGAGCCACCAGATGGTTACCGTATTGAACTTGAAACCATCCGTATGCCAAAGAACTCGCCCTCATTTACGTACAGTGGATTTCACATACAAATTGATCAGCTGTCACTGCTCGTTGTACATCACAGTTATTAATATGCTATTGAATTACATGAAATGCAAACTTCTAAGGGGTCCATTATTCTCTTTTGGGAAAAAGTACTGTTTAGTTCAGAACTTTAATTAGCTGGGGGTAATTTTAACCTAACTTGGCTGGTAAGAAACTGATGCAATCGGCCAATGACTTCAATGGAAAGTAAAATCAGGTGGGTTGTGAAACAGGCGGTCGATCTGATCAGGTTCCCACCGGGTGAGTTAGGTAAAAATGACACATCAATATTTCTGTGAAATTCACTGTACAGAAATGAGTGATGGTTTTTTGGACTTACAAATGGTTTCAAGTTATTTATTCCATTATCTTTTTTAAAGAATGGGTGAGCCTAATGCTAAGAAATCTTGTCATCCTTTTTTTGCTGGAGTCTCTCATTTAACAAGACCTCAACAAGGGCGTGGAATTTTTAAAGGGATATTTTGGTGTGGGGACAAGACTAAACAGCAGTAAAGTAGTTTCCTGCTCTCTACTGGCCTTTCTCTCCTGCTTGCTCATGTCTGATTTTGCATAAAACTTTATGCCCAGGCTTTCTATTATTATAGCGCACAGGTTATTACAACAACAAAAACAAATTGCATTTATATACAGTAGTGCCTTTAACGTAGTGAAACGTTCCAAGATGCTTCCCAGGAGCATTATCAAACAAAATTTGACACCGAGCCACATAAGGAGATATTAGGACAGGCGACCAAATGCTTGGTCAAGGGCATGGAGGGACTCGAAAATAAGGATTCGAATTTTAAAATCAAGGCGTTGTCAGACCGGGAACCAATGTAGGTCAGCGAGCACAGGGTTGATGGGTGAACAGCTGCGAGTTAGGACACGGGCAGCAGAGTTTTGGATGAGCTCAAGTTGATGTAGAGTGGGAGATGGGAGGCTGAATAGGAGAATACTGGAATAGTCAAGTCCAGAAACAACATTACCTCTAACAATGCTCCATGCACTTTGGCAATACAGTGGTTGAATTTCCATTCAATATACTATTCTGTTTTAGAACAATGTTGGTTAAAGTGTAGGGTTCTCAAAATTCCCACATTCCCCGAAAGTTATGGATAAAGGGACCCTGTATGGACAATTATTAAAAAGGGTACCCAAAATGGCTTCTGAAATCTCGTGACCAAGGCCGACAGGATTTTAAAAGCAAGGCCCTGCAAAAGGCAGGCCCCCCATTCAAATCCTGAAACGAAACCTAACATGCATGGATCTGTGAAAGACTTTACCTAGCTGTCTGGCTTTAGAAAAAAGATAAAACACAGAATATTCATTCTTCATCTTGGAACAGATCACGTCAGGATAGACCTAATCTTGAGGCCATTAACCATTTTGCATAAATAATCGGTAACAGATCAACGTGGCTACCAAGCCAGGAAAAGACGATTAAATTTCATAAATAACAAACAGCCAGGATATTGAAGCCATTAAACAAGGAGACAACCGCCCCAAAACTCGTTAAAGTGGATGACTGTAATCACTTTAGACGAGCCCGCCAAAATTTAGACAAAGAACTGACCTGATTTGCTGCGCAGATAAGGGCTGAAGAAACGGGTATAATTGTAGGCCCACCGGTAGCCAAGCCCTCTCTTGCCTCTCGCTCTTGCCTCATGCCTCGACGCTGGCTCTCTTCTCCCTCCCCGCTGCTCGACACCAAGGACGCCCATTACAACACCGGGGGCCAAATGCGGGAGGAGAACGGGACCCGACTCGAACGCACATAGGACACACGGGGCCACAAACGGGCAGACGAGACGAGACAAATGGCAAAACCGATAAAGCAGAGAAGGGCAGACGAGATGAGACGAACGGCAAAACCAATAAAGCAGAGAAGGGCAACGAAAAAGAAGCATTGGGGACGAGCGGGTACACACCCCGGCCTAGTTATAAGCTGGCGTTTGAAGCATGGGTAGGAAGATCAAACTAACAATATAAACTGCCAACTGAGCCCCAACCGCAACAAAACCGTCGGCGACCAAACGACCACCAGAAGAACAACCATTTCTGCAAAGTAAAGTACCCAACAAAAACTTTACACCATATCTCTAACGGAGGAAAAGGAGGGTACTTTGCACAGACGACTCCACCGCCGCGCCCTGGGACCACGTGACGACGGCAGGCCCCAAAGGACAAGAGCGAACCCCAAAACCACAACCGGTTTAATTGACAGGTTTCGAACTGTCAAGGAAACCCCATTGGTGAGCATAAATCCCTGGCCCCTCGTAGCTTAATCTAGTTAGGTATTGGGGGTGGGATAAGGGTAAGGGGGATTTTTAATGTGTTTGTTCCCTCGATGTGCAGTGTGTTCCCCATTCCCAAATAAGTGTAATTTTATCCGCCTGTAATTATCCTAGTAATTCTCAGTGTTGTGACTTTATTGTGCCTTTAATAAAAATTACGGTTTTCTTGTACCAAACCAGTTGTCTACTCTAGTTTCTGTATCGCCGCCTGTACCTAAGTCTGGTGTCTAGAACCCAGGGGTGTGGGAGCGATTCGAACCGCTCAGAGACAGTCAGGGGCAGAGCTGACTGGGCACACGCCACTCCCTACAAAGTCAGGATTTTCAGTCCTGTATCCTGGTGATGAATTCAATTCTTTGACCATTTTTATTCATTAAACACGCCCAAACAACTTGCCTTCTTACAACATGGAATGCCTCAGCATCTCAGCACTAGCAAATACATAATTCATAGATACAAGAGCATGTAACGGACCACAAAGATTACCCTCCATATCTGAAGTTTCAAACTTTATTATTATAGTCCCTCCAAAAATGCACTTGCGACTTGTTTTAATTTGAAAATATTTCAATTTTTATAGTTTTTCCAATTCGTCACTTCACGGGAGAAGCAGGAAGTAAATTCAAGTCTGTGTAAACAAAGACACATGTCTGAAGTTAGATAAAGGGAAGCTAGATAAGTTCATGAGGGAGAAAGGATAGGATATATTGATAGGGTTAGGTGAAGTAAGGTGGGAGAGGGCTCGTGTGGTACGTAAACACCAGCATAGACTTGTTGGGCCGAATGGCCTGTTTCTGTGCTGTAAAATCCTATGTAATTCTATGAAGTACCCAACCTTTATATATGTACAACAAGGCTCTTTCAACTGCGTCATCCTGGTTTGGACTACAGAAATGGCGGAAGGCCGAATACACATGAATTAAAGTTGGACAGGAGCTCCAACATCATTCACACGTGACCAATGCTCTATCCGTTCTATCGTTATGACGTTTACAAAACTGAAAAGTAAAGAGCCGTACACAATGTTTCTGCTACGGTGCGCGGAAATTTAAAGGGACCATGCATTAAAAGGAACAGGCCGCACAGAACAAAGTACAGCTTACAGGGAACATTGGCCTTACATAACTGGGAACACAACTACCCATAAAATGCCAGTATAATCCCATAAAATAATAGGGCCAGTTTTATGAAGTAGCACTCCTGGGGGACAAGGTTCCATGTTGAGAGTAAGTACTTGGGAAACAATTAATCCATCTATGCTATATTAGTAATGTCAATAAAAACTTTTAAGTTGAGGTCGTGTATATATTATTATGGAGCAGTGAATATATGGAACAGACTCCCATCAAAAGCAGCTGATGATGCACCAATTAACTCCTGTAAAAAATAATTGGATAAATATCTGGTTGTTAATGGGATTGAAGGTCATAGGGATAAGTATAGATTCAGATGATCAAATGCTCCATGGGACACAAGGGTTACGATTCCTGTCCTGTTGGAGCGGAGATTGATGGTATGTGGGGCCACAAGGTTAGTATTAAGTGGCAGACATGTGGGGATGGATAGATATTCTGAAGTCTTATTTGTTTGCCTTTGGGAATAGGGGAATATTTACACAGAAATGTCCCTCGGTAGATTAAATAATAGAGATTATAATAAGGTAAATTGTTTGTGGAAAGAGGGATTTTGATGGGCCAAATAACTTTTTTTATTTCATACTTTCTCATGTTCTCTACAGAGGATGTAAAAACTTGGAAATGAAAGAAAGAACTTACATTTATATAGCACCTTTCATGACCTCGTGACATCCTGAGGCACTTTACAGCCAATGAAGTACTTTTGGAGTGTAGTCACTGTTATAATGTGGGAAACGCGGCAGCCAATTTGTGCACAGCAAGCTCCCACAAACAGCAATGAGAGAATGACCAAATAATCTGTTTTTAGGCATTGGTTTAGGATAAATATTTGCTAGGACACTGGGATAACTCCCCTGTTCTTCTTCAAAATAGTGTCATGGGATATTTTAAGTCCACCTGAGAGGGCAGTTCAATGTTTCATCCGAAAGATCGTAGGGTAACTAGGTAGCGTTGTCAATTAAACACAAGCTTTTCACTTCTGGGACCTGTGTTCAAATCTAGCTCGGACTTATGGCATGAAAGCTTCCTTTATCCGTTGGCAGTAAGGGCCCTATGTGAAATGAGTTTGGCAGTCTTAATCCAGTACTTGGTGGCTCTATAGCACCAAAATGTCACTAATTGGCAATCCCATTCAAAGAAACATCATAGGATGACTGCTGTGGGCAATAGAAACATTATTTACTGGGGCAGTCAGGAGGGCTCCTCTGAGGTTAGGGCAATGTACAGGAACCTCTACCGTGCATTTGACACTGTCATAACTGACTCTATGGGCTGGATTTTCTCAGCCCCGAGGAGGCGGGTATGGAGACGGAACTGCCAGTAAATTAGCAGAAAGTGGGGGCAGATGGCAAACCCACCCCCATCCCGCCTCCATGCCCTTTTGCCAGGAGGCGGGAAGATGTGTTGCTTCGGGCCCGTCTCCTCGAGGCGGGAAAGGGATTAAATCCTTTTAACAGAAAAAAGGATTAGTCCCATTTTACCTTTTTAGGTGAAGGCTTCCCGACCTTTTAGAACCTCGCCGGGTTGGAGGAGTCGAGTAGGAGGCCTGCGGGGGTTGGAGGGACCTGAAAGTGCGATGTAGAAGTGAGTGATGGGTACAAGTGTGGAGTGGTAATTATGTAAGGTGAGTGTTAAGTGTTAAAAAATGTTCACTTACCTTGGTTTCTGCCTACAGCCTTCATCCGCTCTGGATCGGGAGACCCGACATCTTCCTTGTCGATTTCACAGACTGGCTGTTGGATCCTCTGAACCAACAGTCATCTGAAATCTACAAAGTTGAAAGGTTTGATGAGTCCTGAACACAAGGACTCATCAAACTACAGAGAATGTCAGTATGTGACAGCTTCACAGAGCTGTCAAACGCTGACATTTTTTCTTTCAAGAAGTCTTGACGGATAGCACGTCAGACATTGACGTGCTCTGTCAGTGACTTCCCCCTAATTGGCCTGCTGAGCCCACTGGTTGGCCAGAAGATGATGGAGGCAGGACATAGACCCGACAAGCAGAAGTCCCGCCTCCAACTCGTCTCCATTGAGAAAATCCAGCCCCATATATCCCTCACCTTGATAAGCAGGAAAATAAATTCCAATAGAGTTGTGTAATGTGAGAAATTTTCCACATGATTTAGGTCACAGAAACTATCATTGTCAATGAGATAAAAACAGTTCTAATCTGGACTCTGCATGTGGCATTCTTAGATGCATTGTCTTATTTAGATTAGAAAATATACTTTTGGTGTTTATCTGGGCCAATTCAACACAGTTGAATGTGACAATGGCTCAACGGCGTCATTTTCAGTCACTTTCTATTGCTTTCTAAGACACTGTATTTTCAGAAAAGCCACTGTATTGTTAAATATTACAGGTTATGATTTATTTGTCAAGCCCTATTCTTTCGCAAACGTAGAACATATTGTCATTGCAGTCATTACGGTCCTTCGTATTTTTAAAATGCTATAATTTGGAACTATATTTTTGAAGCAATTAAATTGTTATTAGAAAGGCTCAATTAATGCTTCATGTTTTTTTTGATAATGCCCTCCAAGAACTCCTTCAACGCCATGGCGTGCCAGATTTTCTGCTGGTTAAGGTGGTTACTGCAGCGCTCACTACTTTTCTATTATTCATTACCTCGATCTTTTCTTTTTCCATTTGTAAGAATTTATGAGAATTCTCTTTGTGTGCCCTGACAGGGAAACAAGCTTCTACAGTGAATTATTGTGTAATTAATCATTTGACCATGAGGGATTCATTTACTAATTAAAAAACTTTAAAAAGAGTAAATTGAAATAACCAGCAGCCACTTAATCACAACTTTTGACATGTGCATGACATTGTAATTCATTCTAATGTATCAATCAAAGAGATGTAAATTGCACTTATTACATGACCTTTTTTTTAAATGAAGTTCTTTCACCAATAAAAAGTGGTGAGTGCTTTGCTGAATTTCTGTAGCAGTTTCATTTTTTTATACCCATTTTCTGTTGAGGGACATCAGCAAGTCACAGTAAAAATGATTTATTTTTTTATTCTTTTCGCACAGTTTCTTCTCACTCTGAGTTTCACTGCTCGTATCTTCCTCCAGGCGGCAGGGCGTCACTATGCCACCTTCGCCACAACTGTTAAATTTTGATTGTCAGCCATTGGCAAGAGGCCCCAATCATGAAGGGCATGTCAGGTTGCTCCATGTTCCTCGGGCTTGCCACCTCACTTGAGTGTGGCTCTCCATCGAGCAGCCTAGCTGTGAACCGAAGAGACCCATCGAATTAGGAACAGGAGATTCAGGCGGCAAGCAGTAATGGGGCTACCATCACTGAGGAGCCAAGTTAGGCCCATAGTGCAGGGTACCACCAAGTTTGAAAAGGTCAGGAGAGAAGATGAGGAAAATTAGTGATTTGTAGAAGATGACAAACTTAGGCTTCAAAAGCCTGTAGATTACAGAAAGGAGTTGAGGACAGGGTGTGAGTTGGAGGTCCATAGTCTGATGCCATAGAAAGAATGAATTAGAGCAGGAGATGGTGCGATTAACTTTGCAACAATGCGCAATCTCTCCAGATATTTTGCCACCTCAATTACCTCAGCAACATGATGCTGAAAGTAAATTTGTGACGGATACAGTAGCAGATATCTTTACCTATAGTTTTATATAGATCTTATTTGACAAAAGCCTTCAACATTTTCTCAGTGCAATTGCCACATTCTTTAAAGTTCTTAAAAATAAAGAATAAGCGAGCATTTGTCAGCCTATTAAAGCCCAAGTGAAATAAAATCACCTTTCTACTTCAGTGAAAACTGTGGGTTATTAACTTACGTAACATTAAACAGCATTGAGTTATTCTGTTCTCTGTTTAAACCTCGATTAACTATAGTATTATAGCTCCTTTTTGAATTCCTAATAGGTACAGTACTATATTTATTATATATTTGTGTATGCTGAAGTTGCAAATCCCACTGGATTACATAATTGTGATTTAAAACAAGAACTTTAAACAATTTATGACATTTTGGGTGTTAAAAAAAATATATATTACAGTTTGTAGGAAGAGTCATATTTATCTATACGGTTCAAAAATCCAGACTGACATTTTAAATCCCATTCAAGGCAGATATTGCCTTATTAAAGGAGTATTAACACTTTTTAAAAAGAGTATTAACACTTACCTACTGTATGTGCCAAGAACGGTTTTTAGTGCAAATGCAGGTTCTGCTTTTTGTGACATTCACTTTGCATCTCTTTACCATTCATCTGAATGCGCTGATATTTGAATGGAGCTGCTTACTGATTTTTCTTTTCATCATTACTGACACATAATTCGTATATATTCATGCTGACTCAAATATATATTCATGCTGACTACATGAAACCAGGAGATAATGGTGCCAACAATCTATGGAGGCGGGCACATCAATGGTAGGATGCATCAGACCACCCACCTCTACTATTGAACCTCCCAAAACCAAATTTCTGATGGTAGTAATGAAACAAGAGTACAGTTTCTACCAGCTGATATTACTATTGTTATGTATCCTTTATATACTCGTGATCCTTTCATCTCCTGTTCATCTATATTTTATATATCCTCTTAGCCAGTTAAGACCGTGTTGAACCAAAGCAATCCAGTTGTTTAGCTCCTGTTCTTCGATTCACATTGCTACTCTTTAAATTAAGAAAGGAATCCCGTGTTCTAGGGAGCCAAGTTCCCTGGAGTATGATCTAGAATATAAATTGCGTATACTAATAAGTAATAGTCTTTTAAAAGATTCGCATAATGAATCTGATACATCATGTAAAACTGACCCAGGTCAAGTAGTGAGAGTAAATTACTGTACTGCTTATTACAGTAACAGCTAGTGAGAAAGGACAGGGGAGTCTCCTGAAGCAATTGAAATAGTGGAAGGGGTTTGAATGCAGTTTCTGAAACCTCTTGTTTATATAAATTGCTTGTTTTAACAATAATCTTTGACATCACAGTTAAGCTGTGTGTTTCATATTGAAAATTTGATCCTCAAACATGTTTGGAGTTTGTTGGAGAATGCGTCAGCATTAGCCTGTAATACAGATAATCTTATAAAAATCCAAAAGCTGATTTGTATGCCATGCTAATTCAGGATCATCTCTGCAGATCAGGGCAATGTCCAAATGCTGCACGAGATTACAGAAAGCCTGTATGCTGATATTAGATTCAGTACAATCCTTTCACTTATGATTTTGACATGGAAATTTCATTCTATCATTACAATATTGATTCAGTTCCGATGTTCATTGGATGACGGCTAATCCTTTCATTAGATATGTTTTTGCACAGGCAGTGGCAGCTTTTTGGAAGGAACAATCCGAAGTTGTTCACCCATAAAGAAAGAATCATTCTGAGAGTCTGGTAGCGTTTGCAGGCTAACTGTTCCTCTAGTAGCCCAAGACAGAACAGCTGCTCCTGATAGTCTGACCTTTACAGTTGACAGTCATTAGTTCTTTTACCAGATCTTCAACCTTTATCCCCTTGACCTGTACGTGATGATAATATCAGAAGCTAGCACTGAGCTACAGAATGGTGGAACAAAGATAGTGACATAAAAGGACTGGAGTCTTTTAGCAATGTTCAGCAGAGATATCTGCCTGCTGAAAGCATCCTGAAATCTGGTGCATATCTGTCCTCTAAATATCATAGAATCATACAGCACCCCATATCCTCTCCATCATAAAGACCATCTACTTCCACCTCTGTAGCATTGCTCACATCCACCCCTGCCTGAGCCCATCTGCCACTGAAAACCCTCCAGACTTGACTATTCCAATATTCTCCCGGCTGGCCTCCCATCCTCCATCCTCTGTAAACTTCAGCTCATCCAATAACTCTGCTACCTGTATCCTATCCTCCTGCATCACTCATCACTATCTTCCTATCTTCACTGACCTACATTGGCCTCCAATTCCGCAACAACACAAATTTTGAATTCTCGTCCTGAGTGTTTGAATCTCTCCAAAGACTCGCCGCTCCCTAACTCTGTAACTTCCCCAGTCTTGCAACCCCTCCTGAACTCCCCATTCCTCTGACTCCCACCACTTGTGCACCCTCCCATTCCTTCACCCTCCCATTCCTTAATCGTCCTATTCCTTCATCACCCTATTCCTTCATCCTCTCATTCCTTCATCCTCCCATTCCTCCATCCCACCATTCCTTCATCCCATTCCTTCATCCTCCCATTCCTTGATCATCCCATTCCTTCATCACCCTATTCCTTCACCCTCCCATTCCTTCATCACCCTATTCCTTCACCCTCCCATTCCTTCATCCTTCCATTCTTTCACCCTCCCATTCCTTCATCCTCCCATTCCTTCATCCCACCATTGATGGTTGTGTCTCCAGCCGCATTAGCTTCATGTAATGAAATTCCCTCCATAAATATATCCACCTTTCCACTTCCTTCTTCTCCTTTGAGACCCTCCTAAAGCCAAGCTTTGAGATGTGGAATCTGACCCCATGTTTGGAAACAATGTCGCTGAGGGGCAGCATACAGATATGGAAATAGAGCAGGACAAGGATAGATCCTTGGGTGATTCCAGAGGTAGTGGTGCATGGGTGGGAAGAGAAGCCATTGCTGGAGATACTCTGGCTACAATCAGATAGGTAAAGAGTGGAACTAAGTGAGGGCAGTCTCACTGAGCTGGACAATGGAGGAGAGGCATGGAGGTGGATGCTGTGGTCGACTGTGTCAAAGGCTGCAGAGAGGTTAAGGAGGACGAGGAACGATAATGCAAGACAATCATAGTCACAGAGAATGCTATTTGTGACTTTGATTAGGACTGTTTTGGTGCTGTTGCAGGGGCAGAAACCTGATTGGAGAGATTCAAGCATGGAGTTGCGGGTAAGATGTTCAAGGGCTTTGGAGAGGAAAGTGAGGTTGTTTTTGGGTGATAGTTTGCAAAGACAGAGGGGTCAAGGATGGTTTTTTTTGTAAAGGGGGATGCAAATAGAAGGTTTGAAAGGGAAGGGGACAGTACCTGAGGAGAGTGAACCATTTACACTGTCACTGAAGGTCAGGAAGAGAGGTTGGGTGCTCAGCAGTTTAATGGGAATGAGGTCAAGGGAGCAGAAAGTGGGTCTCGTAGATTAGATGAGCTTGGAGAGGACCTGGGGGAGATGGGAGAGAAGCTAGAGTGGGTTCAGGGATAGGGCAGGGGGGAGCCTAGGGGAGCTTTGGCTTGGGGTTGGCAAGGGGAAGGTGGGAAGCAGCAAAGGCAGGCTGAATGGATGGTTTTACTCTAGGTGACAAACAGGCCCACGAGCTCATCGCTTATCGGAGGTGAAGGTGGAAGGGGCAGGGGAGAGGGGGTTAAAGGAAATGGTTAGTGGTGGAGAAAGGAAGTCCAGGGTTATCTTTGCTCTCCAGTATGATGGGAGCAGTGGGCTTTTTGGAAGCAATGTTATCACACTTGATCTGGTTATGAGTGGGCAAGCCTTGTTGTGCACCAGATACATTGAAGGCTGTGCCTCTTGGACTTGAGGGAGTGAAAATTGGGGCCATACCAGGGCAATGACAGGAATGGGGGAGAGTAAAGGTTTTGCGGGTAGAAAAGAAAGAGAAACTTGCACTTCTATGGTACCTTTCAGGACTTCAGGACATTCCAAAGCGTTTTACAAACAACTAAGTACTTTTATAATGTAGGAAATGCGGCAGCCAATTTACACACAGCAAGGTCCAACAAACAGCAATGTGATAATGACCAGAGCGATTGTTTTAGTGATGAGGGATACATTTTGGCCTCAGGACACTGGGGAGAACTCCTCTGCTCTTCTTCGAACTAGTGTTATGGTATTTTTTACATCCACCTGAGATGGCAGACAGAGCTTCAGTTTAACGTCTCATCCAAAAGACGGCACATCTGACAGTACAGCACTCCCTCAGCACTGCACTGGAGTGTCATCTTAAATTATTTGTATAGATCTCTGGAGTGGAACTTGAACCCTTGACCTTCTGACCCAGAAGTGAGAGTGCTACCACTGAGCCACGGCTGACAGCTGAGAAGGGCATTAAACGTGGAGGTGAGAGAGTAGTTGAGCAAATTGATGGCTACAAGGTCTCGTGGTGAATGTGGGGCTAAAGGCTAGGTTGTTAAGGCTGTAGTGATCGTGACAGTCACTGGCGTTGCTGTTCCTGTGGTGGAGATCAGATTTTAGGAGATTTTAGGAGATGGCACAACTCTTGTCACTGCCTCCCCAGTGAATGGAGCCTTTTTTTTTATTCGTTCATGGGATCTGGGCATCGCTGGCAAGGCCAGCATTTATTGCCCATCCCTAGTTGTCCTTGAAAAGGTGGTGGTGAGCCGCCTTCTTGAACCGCTGCAGTCCGTGTAGTGAAGGTACTCCCACAGTGCTGTTTGGGAGGGAGTTCCAGGATTTTGACTCAGAGACGATGAAGGATCGGCGATATACTTCTAAGTCAGGATGGTGTGTGACTTGGAGGGGAAGTTGGAGGTGGTGGTGTTCCCATGCGCCTGCTGCCCTTGTCCTTCTAGGTGGAAGAGGTCACGGGTTTGGGAGGTGCTGCCGAAGAAGCCTTGGCGAGTTGCTGCATGCATCTTGTAGATGGTACACACTGCAGCCACGGTGTGCCGGTGGTGGAGGGAGTGAATGTTTAAGGCGATGGATAGGGTGCCAGTCAAGCGGGCTGCTTTGTCCTGGATGGTGTCGAGCTTCTTGAGTGTTGTTGGAGCTGCACTCATCCAGGCAAGTGGAGAGTGTTATGAATCTTATGATCCATGAAGAAAGACTCATGAAATAACACTAGATGGCCAGCTGGTGGCGCCGTCCAAGGAGTATAAATACTCGGGCGTGGGCCCAGCTTTCCCAGGACATTTTGTAAACAGGAACTAGTGAAAGATAACTAGACCTCCATGTTTTGAAACACGTTGATTAAAGCCTTGCTTTATACTCGAACCAAGTGCGTAGTTAGTTTTATTACATCAGAGAGTGTCCATCACACTCCTGACTTGGGCAGCATTCCTTTGCCATTCTACGGTGTGCCTCTGCTGGTAGATACAGTCTTCTGGAGATGTGCTGTGAGCCTCTACTGCAGTCTGACCTGCCCCACATCCCACCTTTTATCCTTTTCTTCCTTTTTCAAATGCCACAAAAACACAGTGTAAAAGTCGCATAGCCAAGTGGTGAAAGATAGAGTACGAGAGCCTGGTCTTCAGTTGCTTACACCTTTTATGTTGAAATTCGGTGATTGATGGCTGGTGCCATCACCAATAAGACAGTAAGCAAGTGCCACCTTTTAAGCCTTTATTTACAGAGACACACATTACATACTGTGTTCCCCCCTAAGGGAGGTCCCGCGCAGCCCGCTCACCAGATGCTGTCGCTGGAAGAGACATGACACATGCGTGACCGCGCAGAGGAGAAGAATTTAGAGGGAACATTGCTCTGCACCGCAAGATAAGCTTGCAACCCTTCCCCAGCCTACTCCCATATGTATATGTGCACAAGAGAGTCCCCAATACCCACCACTTGAATACAATTAACACAGGGGATCCCATTATGGAATCTCCAGTTTATAAATTTTAGCAAGTAAAAAAAACTATTGGGCAAAAATCTCAAAAGATGACCTGACAAAAAATTTAACAGTGAAAATTGCTCAATGGCCAGGAATTATAATCCTCCGATTTTGTTGTTGTTGATTAAAGCAAGCAAACAGGCACTAGTGAAATATGTTTCTTTAGCACAGCCATCCTGGCAATATAATATGACGTGCAACATTGTTAGTGCAGTCGTCAAGGCAACAGTGGAGTTCTTTCTGTTACCTGTTTGTTTAACAAAATGAATCGTTTCATTAAAAACTTTCACCATCAGTCTTTAGAGATAGCTGGACTGATACATCATCCCGAGTGATTTGGGCTGGAGCATACCATATTATTAGGAAAATACATCTCTGTTACTACAGTAACCATCTACTGGTGAGATGTGTGTAAGGTATTAGCATTGTAACAAATCCTTCACGTAAACAAAGAGCTTTCAACTAACAGTGTTGTAGGATAGTTTCAAACTTCCAGCTGTGCGAAATGATCTCATTAGTTCCTGCTGCAACATAAAGACAGAAGGAAGGAGCTGAAAATACTGACTGTAAATTTAAGGCACATTTGCCTAGTTTAACAGATCTAGCATTGTGGATTACAAGACGTTTAATCCAGAATGTGGTATTGTTGGTAGTATACTCGTTAATATTGTGGTATGAACTTAACAATGTGGCAGATAAAAACACACACATACACACGCACAAGTCCACGCACATACAGACATGCCCATACAGACACGCACATACGCACGTGCACATGCACACGCACATACAGGCACACACACATTTTGTACTTGTTTTGAAAAGATTGACTAAAAGAGAAGTAATACAGTAAAGGAACGTTGGAACTCAGCCAAACGTCAGTAAGGTCCAAAGTTTGATGGCTGGTCTGTGCTGAGTTAGCAGACCTTGTCCAGGACAGCAGTTTGAGCACTATAATTCCATGAGCTAGGAAATCGCAAAAGAATCAGCCAGCACATTCACTGGGCCACAACAAAGAGTTACGATTGACATCTTTCTAACTATTTTATTTGGTAAGCAATGCCTTCAGTACAAAATTATATCACGGAGGGAGCCAGTGAGCCCCATAAATGTGAAAGAATTGAATTGTTAGGCGTCATTAACCCGGGTTCATTTGATCCAGGTATGGGCTTTTAATCAGGAGGTTCCTGGTTTGAATTTGCTCATTGCCAGACGTTTCTTGAGCAGTGGATTCACCCTGTGTGGTCTCCAGCCTACCCAACATCTAAAACAGTAGCGGCAATCGCTGGGAAGTCTGCAGAGGTCAGGTGCAGGCATTACACCATTTCTGGCTGTGAGTCAATGAAAGAGTGATGGACCCTTTCCTCTAAGGCTGGCCTTTGATGAAGGGTTGGCTTTGGCCATCTTTGATTGACCCAGAGCGCTGGAGTCATCGCATTATTCCTATGAGGTTGGTTAATTCAGCTCCTTTGCTCTGTAACTCATCCTGCCTACTTCTTTCTCCCATTGATGTTGTCAGTACTCATCCTCTAAAGGGATATACATGTAAGGAAGGTACATATAAAACAGAAAAAAAACTGCAGAACATTAAAATTAATAATAATTCCTTGTAACATTTTTTTTGATAAAAGAACTCCTAATGGGGAGATTTCCTCTTTAAATACTTTTCAACTTACTGTAGCTAAATAAAATGTATTAAAACACTGGCTAGTTATCCATATTTTGTTAAAAAAAACACTTTTTTGCTGTTGAAATATTTCTCGCATTTCTTTGAAAACCCTCGGCTTGCTAATGCAACTCTGAGAGCCATTACTGTCCTTTCATTCTGAGTTACGGGAAACACACAGTGACTCCAAACGTCACAGGACAGAAAGTGGCTCTGTGCCTATACCAAGGCAAGCCAACACTGGCACCTTTAATGGAGAGGAGCCCTGGAGGCAACCCCGCCCAAAAACTGTCCAAACTTGGCCAGATAATCAACTAAACACACTTTTGGACTGTTTACACTTTGCTGCTTAATCACAAGCAGCAGAGCTAATGCAAGTTAAATTTATAGAAGTTTTGAAAAGGTAAATGGAGCCATTTGTTTCAGATTGAAGAGTAGGTTTGGCCGTGAGTCTGGCATACAAGCTACCATTTAGACAAATAGAACCTACTTCGCTGAAATTAATGAGGGAAAGCAAATGGAACCAAAGAGTTGATGGGATAGGAATTAAAAATGATTAGTTGCTGTTGCTTTAAAATGATTTTTTAAAAACCGCGTTTAGAGGCATTTCCCAGTTAACTTCTGGGTGCAGTGTTGCTTTAGTACATGAGATGATTTCCTACGAAGGACGGTGCCAACGTTAGTCATGGTTGGCCTTCTGTTTGGAGCTGGAAGCACAGAGACATGCCTCAGCACTTAGCCCAAAGCTTCAAGCGTATACTCCTCCCCCTCCCCTCACTCTACACTTTGGTGCTTTCTAAAGCTGCGTTACAGAGAATACACAGCACACAAACAGGCCATTCCGCCCATCTAGTCTGTGCTGGTGTTTATACTCCACATGAGTTTTAACGTTGAAGGCGCTATATAAATGCAGTTGTTGTTGGAATAAAAAATCTATCCAGGGATGTAACAATAATGCCTCCTTGTGAATTGAACTCGATACTCGTGTCACTTGCATACTTCTATAATCTCTCCCAAGGTGGACTGAGGCAGGGGGTTGGGAACCTGAGCATAGATTCAAAAGGGAGAGAACGCAAGCTGGAAGTGGAAGGCAGTAAATTAGTAAGTGAATTTGGAAGACAGTTTGGAAACAAAGGCTAGAAAATAGACAACAAAGGGGTTTGGCAGCGCTTAATGGACTATACTTCAATGCAAGGAGTCCAGTAAATAAGGCAGATGAGCTGAGGGCACAGATAGACATGTGGAAGTATGATATTATAGCTATTACTGAAACATGACTGAAAGAAGGGCAGGAATGGCAGCTCAATATTCCTGGTTGCAGGGTTTTCAGACGAGATAGAGAGGGGGATAAAAAAGGAGGGGGGGTCGCAATATTGGTTAAAGAAACAATTACAGCTGTGAGGAGGGATAATATGTTAGAAGAATCATCAAAGGAGACACTATGGGTTACATAGAAACATACATAGAAACATAGAAGATCGGAGCAGGAGTAGGCCATTCGGCCCTTCGAGCCTGCTCCGCCATTCAATGAGATCATGGCTGATCATCCAAATTCAGTACCCTGTCCCTGCCTTCTCCCCATATCCCTTGATCCCTTTAGCCTCAAGAAATATATCCAACTCCATCTTGAATATATTTAATGAACTGGCCTCCACCGCCCTCTGTGGTAGAGAATTCCATAGGTTCACCACTCTCTGGGTGAAGAAATTCCTCCTCATCTCAGTCCTAAATGTCCTACCCCTTATCCTTAGACTATGACCCCTGGTTCTGGGCTCCCCGGCCATCGGAAACATCCTTCCTGCATCTAGTCTGTCCAGGACTGACAGAATTTTATAGGTTTCAATGAGATCCCCTCTCAATCTTCTAATCTCCAATGAGTATAAGCCCAATCGACACAATCTCTCCTCATACGTCATTCCTGCCATCCCAGGTATCAGCCTGGTGAATCTTCGCTGCACTCCCTCCATGGCAAGAACGTCCTTCTTCAGGTAAGGCGACCAAAACTGCACACAATACTCAAGGTGTGGCCTCACCAAAGCCCTGTACAATTGTAGCAAGACATCCTTGTTCCTGTACTCAAACCCTCTTGCTACGAAGGCCAACATACCATTTGCCTTCTTAACCGCCTGCTGCACCTGCATGCTTACCTTCAGCAACTGGTGCACAATAACACCCAGGTCTCTTTGCACTTCCCCTTCTCCCAATCTATTGCCATTCAGATAATAATCTGCCTTCCTGTTTTTGCCACCAAAGTGGATAACCTCACATTTATCCACATTATAGTGCATTTGCCATGTTTCTGTCCAATCACCCAACCTGTCCAAATCGTACTGGAGTTTCACGACATCCTCCTCACAGCTTACCCTCCCACCCAGCTTTGTGTCATCTGCAAATTTGGAGATATTACATCCAATTCCCTCGTCCAGATCATTAATACATATTGTGAACAGCTGGGGATCTAGGACCGATCCTTGCGGTACCCCACTAGTCACTGCCTGCCACTCGGAAAACGACCCGTTTATTCCAACTCTTTGCTTTCTGTCCACCAACCAGTTCTCTATCCAAGTCAATACCTTGCCCCCAATCCCATGTGCCTTAATTTTGCATGCTAATCTCTTATGTGGGACCTTATCGAAAGCCTTCTGAAACTCCAAATACACCACATCCACTGGTTCTCCCTTATCTATTTTACCAGTTACATCCTCAAAAAATTCCAGTAGATTAGTCAAGCATGATTTACCTTTTGTAAATCCATGTTGACTTTGTTGACTCCATGAAGAACAGAAAAGGGGCAATCACACTGCTGGGAGTGTAATATAGACCACTGAATAGTCAGAGGGGAAGAGAAGAGAAAATAGAAGAGAAAATATGTAGGCAAATTTCTTTGAAGTGCAAAAACAATAGGGCAGTCATAGTAGGAGATTTCAACTTCCCTAATATTAACCGGGATAGAATCAGTGTAAAATGCATAGAGGGCGTAGAATTCTTAAAATGCATTCAGGAAAACTTCTTTAGCCAGTACGTAGCAAGTCCAACAAGAGAGGGCACGATTCTGGATTTAGTTTTGGGGAATGAAGCTGGGCAGGTGCAAGGGGTATCAGTGGGAGACCATTTTGGTGGTAGTGATCATAATTCAGTTAGATTTAGTGTAGTTATGGAAAAGGACAAAGATAGACCTGGAGTAAAAGTTGGGGAAAGGCCAATTTTACTAACGTGAGATGTGATTTAGCAAAAGTGGACTGGAAACAGCTACTTGAATCAGTGTTAAATCAGTGGGAGGCATTCAAAGAGGAGATAGTGAGGATTCAGAGCAAATATGTTCCCACAAAGAAAAAGAGTGGGACTCCCAAATCTAGAGCCCCCTGGATGTCAAGGGGCATACATGGTAAGATAAGCCAAAAAAGGGAAGCTTATGCCAAATACCGAGAGCTAAATACTGCAGAAAGCCTAGAGGAGTATAGCAAGTGCAGGCGTGAAATGAAAAAGGAAATTAGGAAAGCAAAGAGAGGGCATGAAAAAATATTGGCAAGTAACATCAAGGAAAACCCAAAGATGTTTTATAAATACATAAAGAGCAAGAGGATAACTAAGGAAAGAGTAGGGCCTATCGGAGACCAAAAAGGTAACCTGTGTGTGGAGGTGGAAGACATAGGTATGGTTCTTAATGAATACTTTGCATCTGTCTGCACAAAAGAGAGGGACGATGCATAAGGAAGAGGAGTGTAAAATATTAGATGAGATAAACATAGTGAGAGAGGAAGTATTAAGGGGTTTAGCATCTTTGAAAGTAGATAAATCACCAGGCCTGGATGAAATGTATCACAGGCTGTTAAGAGAAGCAAGGGAGGAAATAGCAGAGGCTCTGACCATCATTTTCCAATCCTCTCTGGCTACAGGTGTGGTGCCGGAGAACTGGAGGACTGCTAATGTTGTACCGTTGTTTAAAAAGGAGAAAGGGATAGACTGAGTAATTACAGGCCAGTCAGCCTAACCTCAGTGGTGGGCAAATTATTGGAAAAATTCTGAGCGACAGTATTAAATGTCATTTAGAAAGGCACGGATTAATCAAGGACAGTCAGCATGGATTTGTTAAGGGAAGGTCATGTCTGATTAAATTGATTGAATTTTTTTTGAGGAGGTAACAAGGAGGGTTGACGAGGGTAGTGTGTTTGATGTAGTCTACATGGATTTTAGCAAGGCTTTTGACAAGGTCCCACATGGTAGACTGATCAGAAAAGTAAAAGCCCATGGGATCCAAGGGAAAGTGGCAGGTTGGATCCAAAATTGGCTCAGTCGCAGGAAGCAAAGGGCAATGGTCGACGGATGTTTTTGTGACTGGAAGGCAGTTTCCAGTGGGGCTCTGCAGGGCTCAGTACTAGGACTCTTGCTTTTTGTGGTATATATCAATGATTTAGACTTCAATGTAGGGGGCATGATTAAGAAGTTTGCAGATGATACAAAAATTGGCCGCATGGTTGATTGTGAGGAAGAAAGCTGTAGACTGCAGGAAGATATCAATGGAATGGTCAGGTGGGCAGAAAAGTGGCAAATGGAATTCAATCCAGAGAAGTGTGAGGTAATGTATTTGGGGAGGGCTAACAAGGCAAAGGAATACACAATAAATAGTAGGATACTGAGAAGTGTAGAGGAACAGAGGGACCTTGGAGTGCATGTCCACAGATCCCGGAAGGTAGCAAGACAGGTAGATAAGGTGGTTAAGAAGGCATACGGGATACTTTCCATTATTAGCTGGGGCATAGAGTATAAGAGCAGGGAGGTTATGCTTGAACTGTATAAAACACTAATTAGGCCACAGCTAGAGTACTGCGTACAGTTCTGGTCACCACATTACAGGAAAGATGTGATTGCACTAGAGAGGGGATTTACAAAGGAGTTCCCAAGACTGAAGAATTTTAGTTATGAGGAAAGATTGCATAGGCTGGGGTTGTTTTCTTTGGAACAGAGGAGGCTGAAGGGAGACTTAATTGCGGTGTATAATATTATGAGGGTCCTAGATAGAGTGGAGAGGATGGACCTATTTCCCTTAGCAGAGAGGTCAATAACCAGGGCATATAAATTTAAAGTAATTGGTAGAAGGATTCTTGGATATGCACTTGAAGTGCTGTAACCTACTAGGCTAGGGATCAAGAGCTGGAAATTAGATTAGGCTGGATAACTCTTTTTCAGCCAGCACAGACACGATGGGTTAAATGGCCTGTTTTTGTGCAGTAAAATTTCTATGATTCTATGGAAGGCACTGCATGAGAGGGCGGTGGAAGCAGATTCAATTGTAACTTTCAAAAGAGAATTGGATAAATACTTGAAAAGGAAAAATGTGCAGTGTTATGTGGAAAAGGCGGTGGAGTGGGACTAATTGGATAGCACTTTCAACGAGCCGACACATACATCATGGGCCGAATGGCCTCCTTCTGTGCTGTATGATTCTATAATTCTATATTCGACAAATGCTAGGGAGGAGTTACAGTGTGAAGGTGATGAACTAACTGCAGTAGACATAATAATCAATTCAGGAAGTTCTGTAAGTTGTATCAAGTGTGTGTGTGTGTGTATGTTGGTTCAGAGTCCTCACTCTATCAGTCCCAGTATTTCCTCCAAGACTGTTATTCTGATAGTTTCAACAGCAACAGGTGTGTTGTCTACCTGGTGCCAGGGTAAGGAATATCTCAAAGTGGCTGGAAAGGGAAGATGAAGAACCAGCTGTCGTGGTCCATGTCGGGACCAATGACATCGGAAAGAACAGGGAGAAGGTCCTGCTAAGCGAGTATCCGAAGCTAGGTACTAAATTAAAAAGCAAGACCTCGAGGGTAGTAATCTCAGGATTGTTACCCAAGCCATGTGCTAATTGGCATAGGAACAAACAGATCAAGGGAGTGAATGCGTGGCTGAAAGACTGGTGTGGGAAAGAGGGGTTCCATTTCATGGGACGCTGGCACCAGTACTGGGACAGGAAGGAGCTGTGCCACTGGGAGGTTCGGCATCTGAACTGGGCTGGGACCAAGGTCCTGGATTAAAGGATAAAAGGTCTGCAGAATAGACTTTAAACCAATAAAGGGTGGGGAGGAGGGAGGGGGGAGGGCTCAGGCAGAAATAATAATAAAAGTGAAAATAGCCTGAAGATCGAGAAAAGGGACAAGAGCAGATCCAGATCATAAATAATTTTAAAGGTAATATAAATACTTCCATTCAAAAAAAAATATAGGAATAATAACAAAATAACTGATAAAAATACAACAGCAGTGATGTAAAACAAGGGCCGAAATTTTGCCTACCTTGGCAGGTCCAGTGCGGGCAGTGTCTGTAGTGGGTCGTGGCCCCACTGCTAGCTGCATCCTGTAGTTGAAAATGAACTTACCTTAATAGGGCCTATTAAGATCGGCCAGCACGTTACCCGGCCCAATGAGATGGAACGGGTCTGGTGACGTCATTCATGATGTGTTTTTAGCCAGGATCTTTAAAGAGACCATGGCCACATTACATTTGAAGTTTAATCTAACATAGTGCTGTCAGTGCACTACAGCATTGAGGTGCTGCAAACTGTGGTGTATGTGCCTTTAAGAGCAATTGTGGTGTATGTGCCTTTAAGAGCCCCAGGTGTGCGTAATGCTGGTAATTGCCACTTGGGCTATATAAGCCTGTGTATTGTGTATATCCTTTAGAACCCCCCCCAGACTTGCTTAGTAAATACCTATGAACCAACTCCTGTCTTCAGTGTCTTTATCTACACACGGACACTACAGTGGCGACGAGGATGGGATACGGACTTACCTGCAATTCGGCAGCACCTCAAGGACATCGATTCCTCCAGCGTCCAGAAGACTCAAGGAAGTAATAGAAACTGTGGTTTCACCAGCTGGCCAAGCTGGTGGCAGGTACTGCGCTAATCCTTCCTGGGCGCCAGGCTGGGGCTCCAGCGGCGGGCTCTACAGCTGAGACAGGCAGCGAAATCGGAGGCAAGCAATAACGGACTGGGAGGGTGCACTCGGGAGACGGCCGGCGCCGCAAGCAGGTCAGCGTTTAGACCTCCGTCGGGAACGAGTCTCCAACAGTGAATAAACGGAAACCACAGTAAAACAGCGTTGTTATCGGTAGCAGCGGCGGGAAAGCGCAGGAAGCGCCATATCGTTGCTACAGAGAGAAAAAAAAAGCGTGGGAAGCACCATATCTTTTTTTTGGAATGCCTAAGTCTGGCAATATTGATGCTTTTGATAACGAAACAGAGCCTAACTTTGGCAATATTGATGTATTTGATAACAAGATAGAGGATTGGACCACATATGTAGAAAGAGTGGAGGTGTTTTGCACCGCAAATGGAATAGAAGATGAAAAAAAAGCTTCAGTGCTTCTGGATCTAATGGGCGCAGAAACATACAAGCTGTTACGCAACTTAATCACTCCAGCCGAACCGATGGACAAGAATTTTGAGGAGATTGTTGATACCCTACACTGCCAATTCGAGGCAGGACTGGCAGATTCTCTGCAAGACAAATTCATCTGCGATCCCCTAAGTGTAGAAACACAAAAAAAGGTATCTTCTGGAAAAGATTTAACACTGGACAAGGCTTTCAGTGCAATAGGAGCGGCAAAGATACAGCAAAGGCCACAGGACTTCGGCACCCATGAAATGACACGGGGTTTCGAGAGATGTTATCGCTGCGGCAGATCCAACCATGACCAGAGGGATTGCTGGTTCAAAGAAAAAGCATGCAGGCGATGCGGAAAGATGGGACACATTCCACGTGTATGCCGATCTGAAAATAAAAAATCCACTAACGGGAAAAGAATCAATAAGGAAAAGCACAGAAAGGTACAAATGATGACGGACAGTAGCTCCAAAGACCAGAAGAGCGATAGCGACTCCGGGAACAAGAGACTAAGCTCTCTCAAATTACATAATGTAATTGCCAATGAAGATTACCAGACCATTTGGGTTACCCTCATAATAGCAGGGTCCCCAGTTAAAATGGAGCTAGATACAGGATCAGCTCTAACCGTAATAAATCGACGAGATTACGAGAGGCCATTTTCGCATATACCTCTAAAAGACACATCCATTATCTTAAAAACATATACGGGGCAGAACGTATACCCCAAAGGAAAAATAAAGGTGCCTGTGGTATACAACGGCAAAGAAATACAAAAGTTGTATTTATACATTCTACAAGATGGTGGTCCACCGTTGTTGGGACGTGAATGGATAAGGAAGATACGTTTAGACTGGCACTCCATTCAGGCACTGACGGTGACCAGTAAGGAAAAAAACAATGATGACATCATACCTGAACGATTAAAAGACATCTTGGCCAACGCCAAAGAAGTGTTTCAAGAGAAACTAGGAACCTTGAAAGGCATCACCGCCTCAATAAAAGTGGAAGATGCAGCAATTCCAAAAATTTTTAAGGCAAGACCGGTGCCATACGCAATACGTCCGGCAGTCGAGGCAGAGCTGGAGAATTTGGAAAAGGCAGGCGTATTATCCAAAATAGATTGGAGCGAATGGGCAACACCCATCGTTCCAGTCATGAAAAAAGCATTGAAAAATAACTCTGAGAAACAGAGAAAAATTCGCATCTGTGGGGACTTCAAGGTGACTGTAAACCCGGTCCTTCACACGGTACAGTATCCTCTTCCGAGGATAGAAGATATTTTCGCCTCACTATCCGGAGGAAAACGTTTCACAAAAATTGACTTGGCACAGGCATATCTACAGATGGAGGTTGAGGAGACCTCTAAAAAGTATCTCACAATAAACACACACAAAGGCCTGTACCAGTACAATCGACTGGTTTTTGGAGTAGCATCAGCTCCAGCTATCTGGCAAAGAGCTATGGAGCAAGTTCTGCAAGGGATTCCGGGGACTCAGTGTTACCTAGACGACATCCTTATAACAGGAGAAAACGACAACGAGCACCTTGCCAATTTGGAGCAGGTGCTCACTAGGCTGAAAGAACGGGGCCTACGAGCAAATCGCCCCAAGTGCGAATTTTTCCAAAATCAGATATCATATTGTGGCCACATAATTAATAAGGAAGGGTTGCATAAGTCACCTGAAAAAATTGAAGCAGTTATAAAAGCCCCAGCACCTGAAAATGTTTCACAATTGAGGTCATTCCTGGGATTAATAAATTACTATCATAAATTTTTACCGAACTTATCAACTATTCTACACCCTCTTAATGATCTTCTACACACAGGAGTGATTTGGAAATGGAACGAAGACTGTAAACGTGCCTTCCTTAAATGTAAAGACTTAAACACATCCGAGAAAGTTTTGGCTCATTACAACCCATCACTACCAATCAGACTGGCGTGCGATGCATCCCCTTACGGCATAGGAGCGGTATTGTCCCATAGATTCCCTGATGGCTCGGAACGGCCGATAGCTTTTGCGTCACGCTCATTGAACTCAGCTGAGCGTAACTATTCCCAGATAGACAGGGAAGCACTCAGCCTGGTATGGGGAGTGAAGAAATTCAACCATTACCTACACGGACAAAAATTTACCTTGCTGACTGACCATCAACCCCTCATCTCCATATTCAACCCTAAGAAAGGTGTCCCCATTATGACGGCACAAAGACTACAGAGGTGGTCCCTTTTTCTAGGGGCACACCAATACAACATTGAATACAAAGGGTCAAAACAGCATAGGAATGCTGACGGTTTATCGCGCCTGCCGTTGCCAACGATAGAAGAGGCACCTACAGTAGACCCAGTAGAGATATTCCACTCTACCATAGTGGAATGTCTACCGGTGACAAATTCTGCCATTGAAAGGGAGACCAGAAATGACCCTACTCTCTCACGGGTCTATGATTTAACAATGAAGGGATGGCCAGCACATGGCGAACCACTGCTGCCAGCATTCTCGCAAAGAAGAGAACAGCTGTCAGTGTGCCGAGGAACCTTGATGTGTGGATCCAGAGTGGTGATTCCACCCAAACTCCAGAATAAAGTGCTACAGGAGCTTCACGAGGGGCATCTGGGTGGAGTGAAAATGAAGAACCTAGCTAGGGCGTTTGTATGGTGGCCAGGTATCGATGGAGACATCGAAGACATGACCAAGAGCTGCCTAGGATGCCAGAAGGTCCAAAATGCTCCGCCACAGGCCCCTCTACATCCATGGGAGTGGCCCTCATCTCCCTGGCAAAGGGTGCACATCGACTTTGCTGGTCCATTTATGGACTCAATGTTCTTAATCGCAGTTGATGCACACTCCAAGTGGCCGGAGGTAATAAAGATGTCCTCCACCACCACGGAAAAAACCATCACAGTATTAAGGACCATATTTGCCAAGAATGGGCTGCCGGAACAGATATGTTCTGATAATGGACCGCAATTTGTGTCCGAAGAATTCAGGAAGTTCTTAAAGAACATTGGGGTAAAGCACTACACGTCCGCCCCATACCATCCCGCCACCAATGGATTGGCTGAAAGGTTTGTCCAGACCTTCAAGAAGGCCATAAAGGCCATGGGTAATGAAGACATAAAACTTCAGCACAAGGTGGATAACTTCTTATTTGCATATAGGAATGCAACACATATGGTTACAAACCAAACTCCCGCCATGATGTTCTACAATAGAAATCTAAGATGCCGGCTGGATTTGGTCAAGCCCAACATCCGAAGGGACGTGGAGAACCGGCAGTTTCAGGGCATGAATGAAAGGCCAACTAGGGCCTTCCAGATAGGCCAACCGGTTTTGGCCCGGGACTACCGTACCGAGAAATGGCAGCCTGGAACTATCTGCACACGACTAGGACCACTGATGTATACCGTGGACATCGGAGAAAGCATAATAAGGCGCCATGCTGACCAAATCATCAAGTCATCCGAAAAGGGACAACCTACACCACCACGCTATACATCTAACGATGAAGTAGAGATACCCATATCTACCTCCGATCCGGTGATACTGGAACCCGATGAACCCGACACTGGCCTTCAAGCCGAATCAGCCTTGCCAGAAGAACCTACTACACCAACAGAAACTACTACACCCTCGAGGCGTTATCCGGACCGAGTCAGGAAGCCTCCTGAGAGACTAACTTATAATTAATTAATACAGCAATGTATATTATTTTGCATATAACGTAATTAATAATTACTTAAAATATGATGTACTAGTTAGCTAGAAGGGGAGGAATTGTGGTGTATGTGCCTTTAAGAGCAATTGTGGTGTATGTGCCTTTAAGAGCCCCAGGTGTGCGTAATGCCGGTAATTGCCACTTGGGCTATATAAGCCTGTGTATTGTGTATATCCTTTAGAACCCCCCCCAGACTTGCTTAGTAAATACCTATGAACCAACTCCTGTCTTCAGTGTCTTTATCTACACACGGACACTACACAAACACTGACAAGCACTGCACAGAGGAGGGAGTTAGAGCATGCAGGGAGGTCCTCTTCCATTCAGATGGGCGGAAGAGACCTCCTCAGCAGACCAAGACAGCCTGGTTGCAGATTGCAGAGGAGGTCACAAGCAGGGATGTGGTCAGGAGGACCTGGGTGCAGTGCCCCAAACGTTTCAATGATCTCAGTAGAGCAGAAAACATTAGTACAAAGCCACACTCAACTGCATCCTGCTGGGCCTCTCATCGCATCCCCATCACTCTGCCTTCCCAACCCTACTCCTACACATCATTAATCACACCAACATACCTTGCAGAATCTGTGCTGGAAATGGACTGAGCAACAGCTTCTGCCTGAGGAAAGTGATCATCTGTCAGGTGGGAGCTTTTACTGTACACGTGATGCTGTCAAGTAATCAGCTGGAGCAATGCCCACGGAACTCCCGCCTCATGTTGACAGACGTGTTTCCCGAGCTGCGTGAATCCCGTGGTCATGCAGGGAAGTTTAAAAAGAAAGTGAAAAAAGGCTCTTCAGTGCCTGTAAACTAACTGATAATTATTTCAGTTGGGTCGCCCGCTGCTGCTGGTCGGGTTGGCTCAGCGAGGACAGACGCGCCTGGGGGAAAGGCGCATGGGGGGCGGGATGACAGCGGGTTCAGGCAGAAGCTGTTGCTCAGTCCAATTCCAGCGCAGATTCTGCAGGCTTCAAGTCTTTCCAGCAAAGTCTCCATCCAGTGTCACCTCATTGGAAGAACTCTCTCATGAATGTTCCTGTCATCTGTACTTCACCTGCCATCTATTCCATCAACATGGGTGCCATTTATACTGTCTCACCTTGGTCCTCAGAATTGGACCACGATGATATATTAGCAGGGTCCTCTAATGAGGCCATATGGGTGGAGCTTAAAAACAAAAAGGGGGCAAGCACTTTGCTGGGAGTGTACTATAGGCCTCCAAACAGTCAGGGGGAGATAGAGGAACAGATATGTAGGCAAATCTCAGAGAAATGTGCAAATAATAGGGTAATAATAATGGGGGATTTCAACTTCCCCAATATTAACTGGGATAGTCAGAGTGTGAAAGGCTCAGAGGGTGTAGAATTCTTAAAGTGCATCCAGGAGAGCTTTTTGAGCCAGCATGTAGAAAGTCCTACAAGAGAGGGGGCGGTACTGGACCTAATTCTAGGGAATGTGGCCAGCCAAGTGGAAAAAGTGCTAGTAGGTGAGCACTTTGGTGATAGTGACCATAATATGGTAAGATTTAAGGTGGTCATGGAAAAGGACAGGGATGGGCCGGAAATAAAGGTTCTAAATTGGGGGAAGGCCGATTTTAATAGGATAAGGCAGGATCTGGCCAAAATGGACTGGGATCAGCTACTTGTAAGAAAATCCGCATCGGAGCAATGGGAGGCTTTCAGAAGGGAGATTGAGATCATACAATGGCAACATGTTCCCGTAAAGGTCAAGGGTGGTTCCAAAGACCACAGGGAACCGTGGATGTCAGGGGATATACGAGAATGGATTAGGAAAAAAAGGAGGGCTTTTGGTAGATACAAAAGGCTAAAGACGGAGGAAGCCCTAGAGGAGTACAAAAAGTGCAGGGGGATACTTAAAAAAGAAATTAGGAGATCAAGGAGGGGCCATGAAATAACACTGGCGAGCAAAATAAAGGAAAATCCAAAGATGTTTTATAAGTATATTAAGGGTAAGAGGATAACTAGGGAAAAAATAGGGCCCATTAGGGACAAAAGTGGCAATCTGTGTGTGGAGCCGGAAGATGTAGGAGGGGTTCTAAATGAATTTTTTGCATCTGTTTTCACTATGGAGAAGGACGATGTAGACATAGAAATAGGGCGGGGGGACTGTGATATGCTCGAACATATTAACATCGAGAGGGAGGAGGTATTGGCGGTTTTAGCTGGCCTAAAAATGGATAAATCCCCAGGCCCGGATGAAATGTATCCCAGGCTGCTGTGTGAGGCAAAGGAGGAGATTGCGGGGGCTCCAACACATATATTCAGGACCTCTCTGGCCACAGGGGATGTGCCAGAGGACTGGAGAACCGCTAATGTAGTACCATTATTCAAGAAGGGTAGTAGGGAAAAACCGGGGAACTACAGGCCAGTGAGCCTAACATCAGTGGTAGGAAAATTATTGGAAAAAGTCCTGAGGGACAAAATTTGTCTTCACTTGGAGAGGCAAGGATTAATCAGGGATAGTCAACATGGCTTTGTCAAGGGAAGATCATGTCTGACTAATTTGATTGAGTTTTTTGAGGGGGTGACTAGGTGTGTGGATGAGGGTAACACAGTGGATGTGGTATACATGGATTTCAGTAAGGCCTTCGATAAAGTCCCGCACAGGAGCTGGTCAAGAAGGTAAGAGCCCATGGAATCCAGGGTGCCTTGGCACATTGGATACAAAACTGGCTTAGTGGCAGAAGGCAGAGGGTGATGGTCGAAGGTTGTTTTTGTGACTGGAAGCCTGTGGCCAGTGGGGTACCACAGGGATCGGTGCTGGGTCCCTTGCTGTTTGTGGTCTACATTAATGACTTGGATATGAATGTAAAGGGTATGATCAGTAAGTTCGCGGATGATACAAAAATTGGTAGGGTGGTAAATAGCGAGGAGGGTAGCCTCAGTCTTCAGGACGATATAGATGGGTTGGTCAGATGGGCGGAACAGTGGCAAATGGAATTTAACCCGGAAAAGTGCGAGGTGATGCACTTTGGGGGGACTAACAAGGCAAGGGAATACACAATGAATGGAAAGACCCTAGGCAAGACGGAGGGTCAGAGGGATCTGGGTGTGCAAGTACACAGATCCCTGAAGGCGGCGGAACAGGTGGATAAGGTGGTAAAAAAGGCATATGGGATACTTGCCTTCATTAGCCGAGGCATTGAATATAAGAGCAAGGAGGTTATGATGGAGCTGTATAAAATACTGGTTAGGCCACAGCTGGAATACTGTGTGCAGTTCTGGTCGCCACGCTACAGGAAGGATGTGATCGCGTTAGAGAGGGTGCAGAGGAGGTTCACCAGGATGTTACCAGGGCTGGAGCGCTTCAGCTATGAAGAGAGACTGGGCAGATTGGGTTTGTTTTCCTTGGAGCAGAGGAGGCTGAGGAGGGACATGATTGAGGTGTACAAAATTATGAGGGGCATAGATAGGATGGATGCTGAGGAGCTTTTTCCCTTAGTAGAGGGGTCAATAACTAGGGGGCATAGATTCAAGGTAAAGGGCAGGAGGTTTAGAGGGGATTTGAGAAAGAACTTTTTCACCCAGAGGGTGGTTGGAGTCTGGAACTCACTGCCTGAAAGGGTTGTGGAGGCAGAAACCCTCACAACATTTAAGAAGCATTTGGATGAGCACTTGAAATGCCACAGCATACAAGGCTACGGGCCAAATGCTGGAATATGGGATTAGATTAGACAGGGCTTGATGGCCGGCGCGGACACGATGGGCCGAAGGGCCTCTATCCGTGCTGTATTACTCTATGACTCTATGACTCTATGAACACCAGGCGCACCAGCAGCACCAACAAGAACACCAACCTTCTCCGCAATTGCCTGATGCTGCGCAGGACACAGGGCATCGGCACCCAAGCACATTGCTGCCTGGGAGGCCAGGGATGGTCTCATCATGGCCAGATTTACTTCACTTGATGCTGTACACCCTGGCTGCCACATGATGCGCCAGGTTGGCACCACCCCACACCAACACCATAAAGCATCCCTACAATGACCAAGCCATTCCTTTCACACTCATCACCATTGCGGGGGGTACCGTTATGTCGCACCATTCACTGCAACTCACTAAGCCACTTCCAAAGGTGCACACAAATCTGTCCAAGACTGGAAAGTGTTGAAAATAAAGATTTTTATGTTTGACACCACATTAACAGAAACTTTACATAAACATTGGATAGAACACCCAAGTGGCTACCCTTATGTGTTGTTAGCTGGTATGATTGCACTAGGATGAGGGTGAGTGTGAGGGGTGGCTAGTGAGATGGGGAAATGATAATGTAGATAGACAGAGGGATGGGTGGAGTAAGGATGTGCAGGAGTAGGGTAGGGAAGGCAGAGTGATGGGGATATGATGAGAGGCACAGCTGAATGAAGTTGAGTGTGGCTTTGTACTAATGTTTCCTGCTCTAATGAGATCATTGAAACATTTGCAGCACTGCATCCAGGTCCTCCTGAACACATCCCTGCTTGTGACCTCCTCTGCAATCTGCAACCAGGCAGTTTTGGTCTCCTGGGGAGGTCTCTTCCACCAATCGGAATGGAAGGGGACCTCCCTGGAGAGCCTGGGTGCTGCCCTCTGCCTCTGTGCAGTCATCATCAGTATTTGCAGCACTCTAATGGTGTAGTGCACTGACAGCACTATGTTAGATTAAATGTCAAATGTAATGTAGCCATGGTCCCTTTAAAGATCCCGGCTGAAAACACATCATGAATGACGTCACCAGATCCGCTCCATTTAATTGGGCCGGGTAACACGGTGGGCGGGGCTTAATCAGCCCTATTAAGGTAATTTCGTTTTCAGCAACAGGGTGGAGCCAGCAGCGGGGTCACGACCCGCCATCGCCACCCCCCGCACCGACCCCGCTGAGGTAGGCAAAATTCCAGCCTCCATGTCTGAGCTTTAGTAAGTAGCATGAGCGAAATCATGCATTTATGTTTAATGAGGAAAGTGATATGTGGTGATATAGTGTAGCTTTGTGGTTAAAAAGTGTTTCACAAACGTGCGATACAACAACAGCAACAACTACTTGCATTTATATAGCGCCTTTAAGGTAGTAAAACGTCCCAAGGCGCTTCACAGGAGCGTTATCAAAGAAAATTTGACATCGAACCACATAAAGAGATATTAGGGCAGGTGAGGTAGGATTTAAGGAGCATCTTAAAGGAGGAGTGAGAGCTGGAGAGGCGGAAAGATTTTGGGAGGGAACTCCAAACTAGTGTTATTAGGCTGTCTACCGGACACACCCATTCACAGTTCTTTTAGCTGTTATTTAAAGATAAAGAAACTCTGATGTTATTTAAACATAAAGGCTGAGAACAAACACGGGAAAAGTGTCACTAGTTATTCTGTGAGGAAATATTTTTACACAAACAATTTACGAGCTTTTAACTCTGGTTTAAGATCAGGTTTTCTTTACATACAAAATGCTTCTACAATGGTTCAATAGTTTGCAGCATGTAAATGATGCTCGCTTGCAGTCAAAGTAGGCCCAGAATATTTAACTAGCCATCAGGTTATTAATTGGTCCTGAGTATTATGAATTATTAAGCAATTCATTGAAGAACACTTTGAATTGATCTCCTGAGCACCAGCATGCACTATTTCTGAGCTCTGGTGCATAACTGTGTGGTCAAAGTGGAAGGTGATAATGAATTTACAGTGCAGAAACAGAGGCCTAGAAATTGGGTTTTGGCTTAGCCAGGGCTTTAGCGCCGGAAATTAGTGCCGGCGCTAAGTCCCCTGCGCGCGCCAAAAATTCAGTGGCGCCGCGCCCAAACGGCTGCCGGCGCTACTGAAGGGTCTTAGCGCCTGGAAAAGGGCGCTAACTGCCGTTTCGCGCCGCAATTCCGGCGCTGCGGCACCCGATGCGGTGCGGCAGGCTGGGGAAGTGCAGGCCTCCTCCTTCCGTTAAGGAGGAGCTGCCTGCACCCGGCCGCGGCCCGCGCAAATCTGCTTAAAAATGAGCCCGGCACCTCGGACAAGTGCCGGGCTTGCATCTGTTCCGGGGGGGGGGGGGAGAGAAGTCCGGGGAGGGAGCTGCGGGCAGGCGGCCGGCGGGAAAGCGGCCGGCCGCTGCGGGCAGGCGGCCGGCGGGAAAGCGGCCGGCCGCCGCGGGGCCTTTAATGCGCCGGCGCTAACTGCAGTAAGGCACCTCTGACAAAACGCTGGTTGCGGCTGCCACGGGCGAGGCGGCCGCAACTCAATTTCGGAGTTCGGGCGGGTTACCACGGCAACCGGGACGCTGCGCACACCGATGACGTCATCGGTGCCGGCGCAGCGCTACCGGAGCAACGCCGATTTAGGGCCCCAGGGAATTTCACTACTGGCCATAACTCCGGCGCAAGGCCCTCTAGCGCCTCAAATGAGGCGCTAAGGCTACTGAATTTTCAGCCGAGACTATTCGGCCCAACAAGACTATGCCCCACACAAGCCTCCTCCCTCCCTACTTCATCTAACTCTTATCAAAATATCCTTCTATTCCTTTCTCGCTCACGTGTTTATCTAGCTTCCCCTTAAAGGCAGCCATGCAATTCACCTCAACTACTCCTTGCGGTAGCATGTTCCATATTATAACCACTCCAGAATTGGAGAGGTGCAGAGGTCTCGGAGGGTTTTAGGGCTGGAGGAGGTTACAGAGATAGGGAGGGGCGAGGCCACGGAAGGATTTGAAAACAAGGATGAGAATTTTAAATTTGAGGCATTGCTGGACCGGGTGCCAGAAAAATTAAAGAAGAATCAGATATCACAAACTGGGCTTAATTGCAGACTGCATTGAAAATAAAAAATAAACCACTGTAAACATACAATTGACAATTTTATTTCTTTAACTTGAAAGTACGTCTCAAAATAACACTACAGAAAGTCAGCCTCCAAAGTGCTGTTTAAATGGAGAACGTTTTCCATTTCAGGCATACAATGACAGCATCAAGCATTCTCAGGTCAGGTTTAGCATAGACAGATGCAAAGTAAATGTGCCTCAAATAAGCCATCACTGCACTAGTGTGGCATTTTCCTCACTAACCTTTCTGAGTGAGGTTGTTAGAGCTGAGTTAGGGGCAGTTATCTACTGTAGGATTATGCCTACTAGGAACTGGATTGAGAATGCCCAAACTCAGTTCACGCAGGACCGCTAAGAGGAGACTTCCATCCAACCTGTCTGGGCTTGATTTGACCCCAGGTTCCAGAAGTGAAAGGTTAGTGCCTCTCCTACCACACTAGGACAAAGCAGTCCGCTTGATCGGCAGTTACACCTCTCACTCCACCACCAGTGCACCAGGGCTGCAGTGTGTACCATCTACAGGATGCACTGCAGCAACTTGCCAAGGCTTCTTCGACAGCACCTCCCAAACTCACAAACTCCTCCACCTAGAAGGACAAGGGCAGCAGGTGTATGGGAGCACCATCATCTCCAAGTTACCCTCCAAAGTCACACACCATCCCAACTTGGAAGTATATCGGCCGATCCTTCATCGTTGCTGGGTCAAAATCCTGGAACTGCCTCCCTAACAGCACTGTGGGAGTACCTTTACCACACGGACTGCAACGGTTCAAGAAGGAGGCTCACCACCACCTTCTCGAGGGCAACTATGGATAGTCAATAAATGCTGGCCTTGCCATATTCTGAGAACAAATTTAAAAAAAAACTAAACCGCTACAATCCAAAGTTCTCTTTATTATGGAGTTATTGGAATGTGAAGTTTATTATCCACTTTAGCTAAGTCAGATACTTGTTGAGCAAAACTAGCTCTCAGACTCACATGGTTGATTGACAGGAATAAGGGTAAAGGAATGCACAGTTAGATCATTATGAGTAACTATAGGAAATCAGGGTCATTTATTTCTCAAATTGGATTTATTTTAGGAAGTACTTTAGAATGAAGTAATGAAGAACAAGAGTCCTCATTGACTGGTCTCCAGGCAGAGGAGGAGACATTATTTGGCACTCAGCAATGCTGGCCAGCAAGGAAAGCAGCACAGTAGCAGAGGAAGTCAGTGCCAACTCAACAGGCCATTGCACGGCAACTCAGTGTTGGCAAAAGTTTAGTCTAGCAAACTTTAGAGACTTGGGCACATAATCCAGGCTGATACTTCAGTGCAGTACTGAGGGATGGATGCTAAAGAACCCATGGCACTATTTTGAAGAAGAGCAAGGGGAGTTCTCCCCAGTCTCCAGGCTAACATTTATCCCTCAACCAACATCACTAAAACAGGTTATCAGGTCATTATCACATTGCTGTTAGTGGGAGCTTGCTGTGCACAAATTGGCTGCCGCGTTTCCTACATTACAACAGTGACTACACTCCCAAAGCACTTCACATTGGCTGTAAAGCGCTTTGGCGCATCTTAAGGTTGTGAAAGGCGTTATAAAAATACAAGTTCTTTCTTTCTTAAGAAGAGCCAGCTTTATTCCAAAGAATGTATTGGACTGAGCATTTTTGGAACTTATCACCTCTCCCTCGCTGTGTTAAAATGCTTGAATACAGCAGAGAAAAAGGGAGGAAAACAGGGGTAGCGAAGGGAAGTGAAAGCATGGTGGAAGCAAAGTGTTTCAAGGAGGTGATTGGAAACTGAGAGGGAGGAGACGAGGCAGAGGGATTTATAAGGGAGTTTCAGAGAATCATAGATCATAGAATCTTGGAATGAGACAGCACAGAGGAGACCATTCAGCTCATTATGTCTGTGCCGGTTCTTTGAAAGAGCTATCCAATAAGTTCCACTCCCCTGCCCTTTCCCCATAGCGCTACAAATTTTTCCCCTTCAAGTATTTATCCAATTTCCTTTTGAAAGTTAATATTGAATCTGCTTCCACCACCCTTTCAGGCGGCGCATTCCAGATCATAACCACTCGCTGTGTTAAAAGAAATTCTCCTCTCGCCTCTGGTTCTTTTGCCAATTCTACCACAGTACCACTTAAGAGGTATAGTGATTGACTCCGCTTACTGGCCAGATCTCCTTAGGTAGAAGACTTGAAGCGTGGACATAGTGGCTGGAAAGAACAGCCAACAACGATGGAGTGGCGAGAGCAGGGGACAAGAAGCTGACTGCTGCCTGAGGAATAGGGGGACGCACAGGATGAGGCAATCACATGAGTAAGGTGGAATAGGACCATGGAGGGATTTGAACATGGCAAAGTTCTTGGGGGGAAAAATTTCAGTTGGTTTGCGCCTCCTGTTAGCGCCTTAAGAGGGCGCTAATGGGGCTCAAAGCAACTAGCGCCAGTGCGCGGCGATGTTTGCGCCGCTCGCGAAATTAACTAGACATTTTGCGGCGGCGCTAAACACTACCACCACGATCTCCTGCGCCGGCAGATCGTGATTATCAGTCAAGTGTACAATGCCCCGGTAGCGCCCTGGACCGGATATTGAGTGGCGCCCCCTGCCTTACCGCCTCCCGCTAGCAACGACAGGTTGAAGGGAGCATTTTGCAGTCAGGAAGGGACTGGGGGAGCGCTATTTAAAGGCGACCGCTTCCTGCCTTTTTTTGTCGGTGACATTTTTGCACCACGCATTCTGTGAGAGAGAGAGAGAGAGAGAGACTTCTGGAGAGATTCAACGCTGTGTGAAGGAGCTTTGGGTACTGAGCAGCACTTTGCAGGTTCATTTTGATTTGCCCTTCCTTGTATCGATTTAGAAGAGACTATGGGGGCTGCACTCTGAGCTCTTTCCCTGGGCCTCTCCATTGTTCTTTCCAGCAGATTTGATGTACAGGTCTCTCCAGGCCGAGATTCAAGGCTGCAATGAGCAGGATGTGGATGGAAAGCAAGATCAAGCCTCCCCTTTAAGAACTGGCCTGCGCCATTGTGTCTGTGTTCCATTGCTGACTGACATCACATGAACTTCACCAGCGCTCTGAGGTAGCGCCTCGCTCCTCAGCCTTTGCGCTTTAAGAGAGGTGTGTAGCGCCTGATTTAGCGCTCCAATCAACTCCAGGGGCAATAAAAGCCAAGTTTGCAGTTGGAGGCGATAATTAGCGCCAGCCGCTAAACTTTGCGCACGGCCGATAATCGCGCCCCAAACGGGGCGATACTGAATTTTCCCCCTTGCAGTCTACCCAATTGTGGCACAGGAAAGACAGGGGCCCAGTGCGATGTCTTTGTGGGGCTTTGTGTGGGAGCAAACACCAGCCGTAGTATTCTGGACTAGTTGCAATTTGTGGAGAATGGAGGCGGAAAGACTGGCAGGGAAAGCAATTAAGAAGTCGAGCTTTGAGGCGATAAAGGCATGAACAAGGGTCTCAGCAGCAGTGGGGAGAGGCAGTGTGAATGCTACTTAGTATTAGTTAGCACCGAAATACGAGCAGTTCTGTTGTAGGAACTTGCTCAAGACTACTCCAAATTATTTCACATCAGTCAGTAGAAAGAGACTTTCATCCCATTGGCTTGAGGTGGATTTAAACCCACGTCCCAGAGGTGAAAGGAAAGCGTATTTTCTTATAGTCCCAACCAGTCTCAAGAGAGTCATTTTGTCAACACAGAAGAGAGGTAGTACGACAAAGTACAATATGCCTTCTCGCCTTGATTCAATCAATCAGGATTGAATAGTATTTGGGGGAGGAAGGGCTGCAAAACACTTCAGATTTTTAAAGTTCACCTGGTAATCTAAACAAAAATGTTTGGTTTTGGAAAGTCTGTTTGGACAAAGTTTTTTTGGAAAGAATTGTACTCCACTAAAGCCCTGAAACTGGTTTAATCACAATTTTGGGGCTTAAGGATTCAACTAGATGCTAAACATCAAAAATAACTGAAAAAAACCTGATGATTTAATCGGTAAATGCACTGCCAGTGTTGTGCTAAGCCATAGGGACTGGAAGGGAACATGCTTGATCCCTGATCTGTGCTGAGTTATAGAACGTACAGCACAGAAACAGGCCAGTCAGTTCAACTAGTCTGTGCCGGTGTTTATGCTCCACACGAGCCTCCTCCCACCCTACTTCATCTAGCCCGATCAGCATATCCTGCTATTCCTTTCTCCCTCATATAATTACCTAGCTTCCCCTGAAATGTAGCGATGCTATTCGCCTCAACCACTCCTTGTGATGGCGAGTTCCACATTCTCACCACTCTCTAGGTAATGAAGTTCCTCTGAGAAGTTAGCTGATCTTGGCTGAGCACAGCATTTGGAGGTCTGCCTCAGCATCTCCCTAACTAAGAGGGGAGCATCGGCCAGAGCTCCACTCCTGATCACTAACTAATGACACCATGACAAAGTATACAGACATTGGGTGAGGAGGAATGCGCGCGATTCCTAAACATGGCCCTCGACTGTATAAGGCTCTCGCATATCGGGTTACTTTACCAGTTCACACTGCCAGCAGGGAGCCTTGCCCATCCAAAGCACATATTTAATGGTCGGAAAATTGTAGCCAGCAGGCACCCAACTCCCCAATTTGGGTGGCGCTATACAGTCGGAGGTGCCGTCTTTCGGATGAGATGTTAAACCGAGGGCCCGTCTGTCCTCTCAGGTGGCTGTAGAAGATCCCACGGCACTATTTCAAAGAAGAGCAGCGGAGTTTTTCCCCGGTGTCCTGGCCAATATTTATTCCTCAACCAACATCACTAAAAAAAAAACAGATTACTGTACCTGGTCATTATCACATTGGTGATTGTGGGAGCTTGCTGTGCGCAAAGTGGCTGCCGTGTTTCCTACATTACAACAGTGACTACACTTCAAAAAGTACTTAATTGGCTGTGAAGTGCTTTGGGATGTCCTGAGGTCGTGAAAGGCGCTATATAAGTGCAAGTTCTTTCTTTTATCAGTGCTGATGAGCCTCTTTGCCGGCCGAACAGGCTCCTAAAACAATCCTGATGAATTGTGGCCTGTTCGATAAGGTGTCGACGCGATTGCCAAAGCTCCTCAAGTGGAATACGTCGGCAACTTCGGCAACCTGGGGTGGGGGGGGGGGGGGGCGGCGGCGGGTGGGATGGGAATATGAAAAAATGACTCGGAAAATTAGATAATGTTAACGCGGGCCCTTGTCTGAAAACAGAAATCACACTGAGTGCCGCACTCGCACAAACAAGCTCAGGATGAAAGGCTCACTCCCAGCCTCCGATTTTAACTCAGGAGTGGCGAGCAAATGGTTAATTTTTTTTTGGTTACCCTGACAGTTCATTCCAAGCACAATAGCACTTCGTGAGCTGACACCCTAGCAGTAATAATGAACAAGTGAAAGAAGAGCCAAGTTGCAGCTGTACTTTTTTTTGCAATCACTTTAGTACATCTGTACTCTCAGACCCAAAATGCTATTAATAGTTGTGTCAGCAGAGTGAGTGAATCTCATAGCGGAAACGTATTGGAACAGTTCAGCGAAGAAGATGAAGAATATCCTCTGGGGCAGACTTTCTTTCTCACTGCCAGACTCTTCATTATTCAGACAATGCGATACTTTCCTTTATTTGTGTAAAGATTAAATTGCACATGATTTTCTAATGTTTCTGCTACTCCGACTGTCATAGGTCGCTGACCTTCATGGATGTTGAGATAATAGATACATTGCCTGTTGTTCATACCAGTACTGTTCTGCCACAGCCCAGTACTTTCCTATTGTTATGAGTCAAAAGCAATTAAATAAAATATATGATGTGGTATTGCCAGATCATTAAATATTTAAAATGTCTTTTTTTTTAATCTGGTTTGCCCTTTTAGTGCTAAAGTCTGATATAATTAGTTGTAATAATGATAATTGCAACAAAGAAAGCCGATCTGTGCAAAAATTTATATCGGGGGATAGTACGCATTCAATAAAAGAGCTGGAGCCAGCAAGGGTTGTATTCAATTATGGAGTTTGTGAACCAAACTGGTCCCTCTTCAAGGCATAGAAACTTATGATAAATCCTTCCATCAAAAATAGAGATATATATGTAAAGCAGTTACACACGAATCTTGTGTACATTTAGGATTGATTCACTCTGCCATTACATTTAAAATTGGGCCGTTTCCTCCTCTTAAATTAGCCATTTCTCGTAGACGCTGCATTTGGTGCATTAGACCTTCAGGGTGGTATTTCCAGTGTACACCCTTTGTACACACTGTGAGGTACGGTGTTCCTATAAACAGTTAGGGTAATTTCTGTGTTCTGCACTTAGTATTCACATTATTACAGTATTACCCTCTTGTCCTGAGGTAGCAACTCTGGTTTACTCTGTATTGTCGTATTATCCTCACTCTTTGGGGCAGTCATTATTTTTTCACCGTGCTGTATAGTGTGCTGATCGCTCTTTGGGCAGTATTTCTTTATCCATGGTGTGTAACAATGGTACCCTCTCTCTCTGGGGTAGTAATTCTGTATTCACAGTGGGGGTCATTTTCAACATTGCCCCTAAATAGTACTTGGTGGAGCAGGTTGCCCGCCCTTTATAGAACTTACTCAATTTCTGTTCCATTGTTTTCGATGGAATGAAAACCAGATGGGTACCACAACTGAGCTTCATGATCTTAGGGCAGAAAGATTATAGGTTCAACAACAACTTGCATTTATATAGCGCCTTTAATGTAGTAAAAACATTCCCAAGGTGCTTCACAGGAGCGTTATCAAACAAAATTTGACACTGAGCCACATAAGAAGATATTGGCCCAGAAATTCGTGTCCCAACGCGTGAGTACGGACGGAGTACTCACGCGTGGACCCGATGGAAGTGTCGGTTTCTTGCATGCACTACGCATACGCGGGAAACCGGCATTTCCGATCCTCTGAACCAAGGGGTTCAGAGGTCGAACGCGTGCGCGCAGGAGTCTGCACGTGCGCATTGAACTTCCTTTTTTTTTTACAGGTTTGCCCGTGTGTGAAGGCCTCTACTTTTTGCACATCTAAAAACCAGGCATAAGGACTTCATCTTAAAAGGTAAGTGGTCAATTAATTAAAATTAGAACATTTTTTCCACAGGTTTATTATTTTTAAATACTTTACAGTAAGGTAAGTGTATTTTTAGCCCCGATTTTTTATAAAATTATTTTTTTCAAAAATTTAAATTATTGTTTAAAATAGGTATTTAATGTTATTTATAGTTGATTTAAATAGTGTGATTTTTTTTCAAATTTATTTTAAGGTTAAGTACTGTTTTGGGCGCCCGGAGTTTTCATGAGTTTGACAGTTCTTTCTGTCAAACTCATGAATGGACTTTTCCCTCCTCCGATTGGTTGCCTAGTGCTCACGTGATCCCAGCCGACGCATCGCACTAAGTACGCCACTGGATAACGCAAGCACAGCGCGCCGGGAGCTGGAGCGGGCCACAGAGAGGAAATCCACGCAGGGCCAGGCCTCAACTGCCGGCGCGCTAGGTAAGTGTAGGTCGGGGGCTTGCACCCGCGAGAAGCCCCCGACACGAATTTTTGGGCCATTAATAGGGCTAGAAATTCATTATAGCCCAGGAATGGGCGGTATCAGTAGAAAAGTTGGAGAATTAGCACTGGGCGCTAATGCTTTAGACTGCACGCAAAATTCGTGCTCACTGCTCAAAGAAATGATTGGAGTCCTAATTCAAGTCTTAAAGCCCAAGCTCATTGGTGTTACAATCAAAGGGTGGACCAATATCGGGTGCAGTCTAATCGCAAGTCATGATTGCCACAGGCTTTTTTCAGTACTTAAAGGGGAGGTTCATTGATGCTGCAGCACATCATTCTCAGCATAGCTGGCTGTGCAGCTGCCTCAGCAAGCAGCAGCAGGACAAGGAGAAGGAGCCGCAGGATGGAAGCAGCTGTACTCATGGCAGGTCCACGCCCCAGAAGAGAGCCGGCAGATTCAGTGAGCAAGCATTGGAGGCGTTGGCGTTCGCTGTGGAGAGACGGAGGGCGGTGCTCTACCCGGCAAGTGGCAGGAGGCCCTCACCGCAAGTCCTCCGCACCATGTGGAGGAGGTAGTGCGGCATGTCTCGGGCAGCACTGTGGTCCCCAGGACCCACACACAGTGCAGGAAGAAATTTAATGACTTCACTCGGGTGGTCAGGGTGAGTGAATACTTCAACAAATGCTACATACCACCATCTGTATCACAATCTTCACACACTGCCCAAAGCACCACACCCCAGCACTCACCCACCAACAATCTCTACCTACCAACACTCACACCCACATCTCACACCTTGCAGACAATGACAGCTATTCAACTATAGCAGGCACAGCACCCAAACATATTGCTCCACAATCACTCACACATTTTCCTTTCTCTTGCAGGCCAAGGTGGCTCACAACAGAAGGCAGCAGGAGCACACAGCTGGGGGACAAGCCGACACCTAACCACTGTCTGTGCTGGAGAATAGAGTGCTGCAGATTATTGGACACCAGGTGGTGGGTGCTGTGGCCACTGGTGACGTTGACCCCCTTGGGGACAACATAGAAACATAGAAGATAGGAGCAGGGGTAGGCCATTCGGACCCTCGCGTCTGCTCCGCCATTCAATGACATCATGGCTGATCATCCAAATTCAGTACCCTGTTCCTGCCTTCTCTCCATATCCCTTGATCCCTTTAGCCTTAAGAAATATATTTAACTCCTTCTTGAATATATTTAATGAATTGGCCTCTACTGCCTTCTTTGGTAGAGAATTCCACAGGTTCACCACTCTCTGGGTGAAGAAATTCCTCCTCATTTCTGTCCTAAATGGCTTACCCCTTATTCTTAGACTGTGACCCCTGGTTCTGGACTCCCTGACCATCAGGAACATCCTTCCTGCATCTAGTCTCTCTAGTCCTGTTAGAATTTTATAAGTTTCAATGAGGCCCTGTACAACTGCAGCAAGACATCCTTGTTCCTGTACTCAAACCCTCTCGCTACGAAGGCCAACATACCATTTGCCTTCTTAACCGCCTGCTGCACCTGCATGCTTACCTTCAGCGAATGGTGCACAAGGACGCCCAGGTCTCGTTGCACTTCCCCTTCTCCCAATCTATTGCCATTCAGATAATAATCTGCCTTCCTGTTTTTGACACCAAAGTGGATAACCTCACATTTATCCACGTTATATTGCATCTGCCATGCTTCTGCCCAATCACCCAACCTGTCCAAATCATACTGGAGTTTCTCGGCATCCTCCTCACGGCACACACGCCCACCCAGCTTTGTGTCGTCTGCAAACTTGGAGATTTTACATCTAGTTCCCTCGTCCAGATCATTAATATATATTGTGAATAGCTGGGGTCCAAGGACCGATCCCTGCGGTACCCCACTAGTCACTGCCTGCCACTTGGAAAAAGAGCCGTTTATTCCAACTCTTTGCTTTCTGTCTGCCAACCAGTTCTCTATCCAATTCAATACCTTGCCCCCAATCCCATGTGCTTTAACTTTACATGCTAATCTCTTATGCGGGACCGTATCGAAAGCCTTTTGAAAGTCCAAATACACCACATCCACAATGGTGTGTTCAGCCCTACTCCTTCTTCTCACATCCCACTTCCCCCTCACCCCACAAGCGTTTCGCGCTTTCCAGCTAATCATGGTGTCTCCATGCATTTCTCCCTTCCTGCCCCCCTCCCCTCACCTTAACCCCACTCTTGTGCTTTTATGCTTTCAGATAATGAGCAAGCACCTGAGCAGCCTGTTCCTGAGGGCACTGTAGAGAGCAAGGCGGAAGAAGAGGAGGAGGAAGAACACACCGCGTCACTGCATGTCTCACCCGCAGGCACCAGCTCAGATACTGACACTACGCGTTCTTTAGAGGCTAATATAGTAGCGGGATCTGAACAGGGTGAGGCGCCAGGGACAGGTGGGCTGCAGCAAGGCCAGGAGGAATGGGTAGCTCGGGGGCCAGCTCCCCGGAGGGCGAGTTCATGCGTGAGTTCTGCTGCACAGGACTCAGATGAGGACCTCGATGGGGAGGCCTTTAGAAGAAGGGTGATGGGCATTCACACGGAGATGATAGGTGCAATGGCAATGGTGCCCGAGAGCCTCTCGGCAATGGTAAGGAGCATGGTGGAGTCCACATCCAACATTGCACAAGGCTCTGCGCACACCATGGAGCCCATCATTTCCAGTCTGCAAAGGATGGTAGACTCCCAGAGAGACCTTGGCGACCCAGACCTGATGCCACATGTGATGGGTGATCTGGCAGCTTCCATTGCAGCACAGGCAGAAGTGACGCAATGTCTTTGTGCTGTAATGCAGTCTATGCTTGGTGGCACCCAATCTCCAACTGCTCTCATGCAGTCTCAGCTTGATGCCACGCAAGCTCTGACTGCTGCCATCGTGGCTGGGTCTATTACCATCAACCGGGGCTTTCACCGTGTCACAGCAGGCCAGCAATCTGTGCTGCAACAAATTGCTAGGGATGCTGAGGTGCTGCCCCGGGGGAGTGGCAGTGGGTCAGTGGAGCAGGAACCTGCTGTCCCTCTCTCAGGATGACAGCATTCCTGCTCCCACCACAGCCACTCCGCCATTGCCCTTGTCGCTGCCTGTCATCCAGCCAGCCCAGACTGCTGCCACCCATGCTGAGGTGGTGCAGTCTACAGCCGAGCCTTCCAGGCCCAGAGCTGGTTAAGGCCATCTGAAGTCTCCCACATGGGCACTCCGCAGCCTTCCACCAGCCCTACTGCAGCCATTGGGTCAACACTTCATAAGAGCACTAGAGTAGGCAAAGGCACAGTAATGAGAGGCACTAAGGGATTGCACAAGGGTGAATAGTTAATATTATTGTTGTAAATATGCGTTCACTGATTTTTGATAAATTTATTAATTCAGTTTGGGTTCTTTTGTGGTGTGTCTCATTTCAGCTTTGCGCTGTGATATGGCCTACGACAGGGATGGAATGATGGGGATGTGGTGAGCAATGGGGATCTGGGGTTTAATTCATTCGAACCGCAGTCGGATGAGGTGATCACGGACAGCCCTTCCGGAAGGCCAATTGAGTGGCTGCTGTCTTGTTTTGCACACTTTGTACAAAACTAATAAATTGCAGGACAACGGAATATTACAGTTTAACTCTTTTATGAAGCATTAGGTCTGAACTTACTCACAGCAGTACAGTGGGGAAAATATGGAGTTAGGACCCCTACTGGGTCTTCAAGAACAATAGCAGTCCTTACAGATGCCTGCAGGCCAATGACAACTCAGCATGTGATCACATGTGAATATAATAGGTATTCCTTACAGATGCCCACGGGCCAATGATAATTCAATATGCAAATGTTCCATCCCCTTTCTTTTAAAAGAAAAATGTTATGCATTACTTTTAAACCTTTCTTCTACATAATGTTCTCGGTAGCATAAACATATAAGTAAACTCAGCACTTAACTAGCGCTGAAAACATCTCGACGTTTCAATAACGATGTACAGTTTTTTTTTAGGGCAGCGATCCACCTACACCCTTTGACAGTTCACAAGCCAAGGATAACTCTAGGCTTGACCTCTCGTCCCGACCTTGCGTGGTATGGAACTGAGCATGCTCCTGAATCGGTCAACAAATCAGGTTCAGGTTTAGGTTCAGGTAAGTATGATGTGTTTTGTGTATTGCTCTGTTCATCACACTCTGTTGAACTGATCCTCTCGTCGGAATGACGGTGTTGTTCCTTGGTGTTCAGGAGGTGCCTGCAATTGCGGCGATACACCTGTCCTTCTGGGGTGCGGACGTGATACGATCGCTCAGTGTCAGCTGGCTGGATGACGACTGCTGGCTTCCAGTAGTCATGCTCCTGGATTCTGATGGATTCTCCATTGTGCAGTGGCGGCAGTAGTCTAGCTGACCTGTCATAGTAATTCTTTTGGTGTTGCTGCCTCTGTACATGTTTTGCATGCACTTGCTTGCAGCTGACGACCTCTGGCTGCAGCTGCTGGTTGGTGCTTGGAAGGATTGAGCGAAGTCTGTGACTCATCAACAGCTGTGCTGGTGACTTGAAGTTGTCAACCGGAGTGTTGCGGTACTCAAGGAGACTGATGTAGGGGTCTCTTTTGTCCGCTTTGGCTTTGCCCATGAGTGTTTTTGCAATCTGTATAGTTTTTTCAGCAAGGCCATTACTTTGAGGGTAATGTGGGCTTGATGTGACATGTGTGAAATCCCATGCCTTGGCAAATGACTCGAACTCTTTTGATTTGTATTGGGGGCCATTGTCTGAGACTAAAGTCTCTACCATGCCATGCCTGGCAAAGGCTGCCTTAAGCTTGTGGATCGCAGCTGCAGATGTGGTGCTGTGAAGCTTGTCCAGTTCAAAAAATCTGCTGTAGTAATCAACAGTCACTATGTAGTCCTCGTTGTTCCATGTGAACAGATCCGTTGCCGTGACCTGCCAGGGCCTGTTTGGGATACGGTGAGGTATCATGGGCTCTTTGACATTTGATGGGCGGCGTTCTAGACAAATGGAACATTTTCCGACAATGTCCTCAATGTGTTTGCACATTCCGGGCCAAAACATAATGTCACGTGCTCTTTGTTTGCATTTTTTCATGCCCATATGTCCAGCATGAATTTTTGTCAACATCTCTTCTCTGAGACTGGTAGGAATGATGATTTTCTCCCCTTTGAAGACGATTCCGTTGATTTGTGACAGTTCGTCTCTGTGGTTCCAGAATTCAGATATGCTCTGAGGGCATTTCCTCCTTTCCTCAGGCCATCCTTCATGTATGACTTTGCTCAGCAGTGTGAGTTGTGCATCTTTCTATGTTCCTGCTCGGATCTCCTTCAGTTTTGAGTCACTCACAGGTAAGCTGTTGTACACCATGTGCACCTGCACATCCATGCCTTCATTGAGGCTGCTGTCCTGGTAGCTAAGAGACTTTCTGGAGAGCGTGTCTGCGAAAGGAATGTCTTTCCCTGGACGGTGAACGATTGTGAAGTCGTACTTCTGTAGCTGAAGGATCATTCTCTGTAGCCTTGATGGGGCTGCGGCTGGTGGTTTCCTCATGATTGACTCGAGTGGCTTGTGGTCGGATTCCACAATGACTTGTCGGCCATAGACATACTGGTGGAAACGCTTACATCCAAACAGAATTGCATATAGCTCTTTCTCGATTTGAGCATAGTTGATTTCACTGTCTGTGAGAGATCTGGAAGCGTAGCCGATGGGCTTTCCTTCTTGCAGTAATACTGCACCTAGTCCGTACTTTGACACATCCACTTGTAGTCTGAGCTCTTTGTTGGGGTCGAAGTAGGCAAGAACTGGTCCTGGTTCTCTGGTGATTAGGTCTTTCATTTTCTGAAATGCTGTGTCATGTTGTTTGTCCCACAGGAACTCACTGGATTGTTTGAGCAACTGACGCATGGGTGCGTTGATTTCGGAGAGGCTTGGGGCAAACTTGGTTAAGTAATTAACCATGCTTAGTACTGTCTCTAGCTCTGCGGGGTTCTTCGGCGGCTCCATCTTCTTGATGGCGGAGATTTTCTCTGGATCCGGCTTAATGCCATCAGTTGAGAGGCGATGCCCGAAATAACTGATCTCGGTGGATCCGATTATGCTTTTATCGGGGTTGAGCCGGATACCTTTCTCCCGTGATCTTTGTAGCATCGCACGGAGGTTCCTGTCATGTTCCTCTCTATTCCTGCCATAGATGAGGATGTTGTCTACGATTGCGACTACTCCGTCGAGGCCTTCATAGGTTTCGTCGATCTTCCGCTGGAATTCATCCTGAGCTGAGATAAGACCAAATGGTAAACGTAGAAATCGGTAGCGTCCAAATGGTGTGTTGAACGTTGTTAGCTTAGATGACTCTTCCGTGAGCTTGATAGTCCAGTATCCTGATCATGCGTCCATTACACTGAAGTAACGCGCTCCCACTAGCTTGGGTGTGATGTCATCTAGCATTGGTAGAGGGTAGTGAGGGCGTTTGATAGCCTTGTTCAAATCTCTGGGGTCGAGACAGACTCTGAGCTTGCCTGTACGTGGTTTCTCAACCACTACTAACGTGTTGACCCACTCGGTCGGTTCCGTTTCCCGGACGATGATTTCTGTATACTCCCTGCTCTGCAGCTCCTCCTTCAGGCGACTACGTAGAGCAAGGGGTATCCTTCTCGGTGGGCAAACCACAGGGGTTGCTGCTGGGTCAAGGTGAATAGTGCATTCACCTGGGAATAGTCCGATTCCTTTGAAAACGTCAGCAAACTCCTCCATGACTGTCTGCTTATCAACTGGTGCTGTCAATGATAGTACTAGCTTGACGAAGTCCATGTCTAAACATGCCTTTAGACCTAGCACTGGAGGTGCTTGAGTGTCAACAATGTAAAAGTTCAACATCATGTCGCTTTCTTTGTACTTGCACTTCATCACGCATGTGCCTTTTACAATAAGCTGCTCACCTCCATAGCCGGTCAGCCGATGAGGAGGAACTACTTCACTCAGAGGGTGGTAGGTCCATGGAATATGCTGCCCCAAAAAGCTGTAGAAGCTACATCATTACATAAATTTAAAACAGAAATAGACAGTTTCCTAGAAGTAAAGGGAATTAAGGGTTACGGGGAGCGGGCAGGAATTTGGACATGAGTCTAGGTTCGGATCGGTCATGGCCCTGTGGGTAGCAGAGCGGGCTCAGGGGCCGTGTAGCCTGATCCTGCTCCTATTTTGTGTGTCTAATTCTGTTAGATTCAGGAGATGGTTCTGTGATAGTGGATTGGCGGTTAGGATCAGATCAGCCATGATCTTATTGAATGGCGGAGCAGGCTCGAGGGGCCGATTGGCCTACTCCTGCTCCTATTTCTTATGTTCTTATGTTATGTTCTTATGTCTGCGTGAGGTGGGCTGTAGCTCACACTCATCCTTCAAGCTGTGATACTCACTCAGAGGAATTACATTAACCTGAGATCCAGTGTCTAGTTTAAACTTAAGCTCTTTGCCCTGTTTTCCTATCTCAATATCGACATAGGCTTGCTCAGTCCCTGAAATCTGTTTTTTCTGTGACACAGAATCAATAAACAGTTCCTCTGCCTTTGGCTCTCTATCTGGCACTAGCTTGACGAGGTCCATGTTTAAACATGCCTTTAGACCTAGCACTGGAGGTGCTCGAGTGTCAACAATGTAAAAGTCCAACATCATGTCGCTTTCTTTGTACTTGCATTTCATCACGCATGTGCCTTTTATAATGAGCTGCTCACCCCCATAGCCGGTCAGTCTGCGTGAGGTGGGCTGTAGCTCACACTCATCCTTCAAGCTGTGATACTCACTCAGAGGAATTACGTTAACCTGAGATCCAGTGTCTAGTTTAAACTTAAGCTCTTTGCCCTGTTTTCCTATCTCAATATCAGGATAGGCTTGCTCAGTCTCTGAAATCTGTTTTTTCTGTGACACAGAATCAATAAACAGTTCCTCTGCATTTGGCTCTCTATCTGGCATTTGTCTGTCACTCACTGTGTGCACTGCTTTCCGAAAACAGTCCTGCAAACTTTAGCAAAGTGGTTCCGTTTACCACATTTAGCACATTGCCTTCCTTTGGCAGGGCAATGCTTCTTTTCTCCATGCATCTTGTTTCCACAATATCCACAGCTTTTGAAGCGTTTTATGTCTGTGCCGCCCATTTTTAGAACTCTCTCTGTTCTTTCTGTTCTGAAACACGCTCTCTGGGCAGTGTTCTTTGGTGTGTGTCTATTAACTGCGTGCACTGTCTGTTCACGTGAGCTGCTCGTGGCGCTGGTTATGCTTTTCAACTGTGCGTGGGCTATCTCGTGCGATCTAGCTATGTCCATAGCTTTGTCCAGCATTAGCCTGGACCCAACATTCTAAAGTTTCTCTCTCACTTTAGCTGAATGTATTCCAAACACGATGCGGTCTCTGACCATCTCAACTTTATCGGCATATTCACAGTCTTTTACCAGTAGTTTTAACTCAGTCACGAACTGTTCAAACGACTCACTAGCTCCTTGTACTTTCTCCTGAAACTTGTACCTAGCGAATATCGTATTTGTCTTGGGCATCACATATGCTTCAAAACAGTCAAAATAACTTTTCAGTACCTTTGCTTCATCCGTGGTGAGAGACCATGTGTTAAAAGCGTCTCTCCCTTTTTCTCCGATCCACAGGAGTAGGTAGCTGCATCTTTCTTCCTCCCCTTTGCTTTTCAGTGGACCTGAGAACATTAACTCCACGTGTTGCTTGAACTTACGCCATTCTCTATGTAAGTTCAAAGATTCCCAATTCATTCGAGGTAAGGGAGCTCCAACGATGTCCATTTCAAATCCCTGTTCTGACACCATGTCTTGTTTTGCACACTTTGTACAAAACTAATAAATTGCAGGACAATGGAGTATTACAGTTTAACTCTTTTATGAAGCATTAGGTCTGAACTTACAGCAGTACAGTGGGGAAAAGATGGAGCATAGGACCCCTAGCCCTGGGTCTTCCAAACAATAGCAGTCCTTACAGATCCCTGCAGGCCAATGACAACTCAGCATGTGATCACATGTGAATATAATAAGTATTCCTTACAGATGCCTGCGGGCCAATTATAATTCAAGATGCAAATGTTTCAGCTGCCACCTCCCTTGCTCCTGTTCCTCCTCCTCCTCGTCCTCCTCACCATCCTCCTCATCTTTCTCTTCCTCCTCTTTCTCCTCCTCCTCCTCCTCTCCCTCTTCCTCCTCCTGTGGTCGTCCTGCAATCCCTGGTGGCAAGGGCTGGGCCCTTATGATGGCCAAGTTGTGGAGCATGCAGCAGACCACCACGAAATGGGACACCCGCTCAGCCGAGTACTGGAGGGCTCCTCCTGAGCGGTCAAGGCAGCGGAACCATTGCTTCAGCAGGCCGATGGTCTGCTCGATGATGTTCCTGGTAGCAGCACGGCTGTCATTATATGAGTGCTGGGCAGTGTTGTGTCTGTGTGTTGATAGAGACGCTGAAGACAGGAGTTGGTTTCATAGGTGTTTACTAAACAAAGTCTGGAGGGGAACTAACTGATACAACACAATATACAGGCTTATATAGCCCGAGTGGCCATTACCAGCATTACAGTACACCTGGGGCTCTTAAAGGCACATACACTACAATTCCTCCCCTTTTAGCCAACCAGTACATAATATTTTAAGTAATTATTAATTGCATGTTACAAGAAAAATAATCTACACATTGCTGCAGTTAATTAATTATAAGTCAGACTCTCTGGAGGCTTCCTGACTCGGTCCGGATAACGCCTCGGTGGTGTAGTAGTTTCTGGTGGTGTAGTAGGTTCTTTTGGCAAGGCTGATTCGGCTTGCATGCCAGTGTCAGGTTCGTCGGGTTCCAGTATCACCAGATCGGAGGTAGATATGGGTATCTCTACTTCATCGTTAGGCGTATAGAGTTGTGGTGTAGGTTGTCCCTTTTCGGATGACTATGATTTGGTCAGCATGACGCCTTATTATGCTTTCTCCGATGTCCACGGTATACATCAGCGGTCCTAGTCGTGTACAGATAGTTCCAGGCTGCCATTTCTCGGTATGGTAGTCCCGGGCCAAAACTTGTTGACCTATCTGGAAGGTTCTAGTTGGCCTTTCATTCATGCCTTGAAATTGTCGGTTCTCCACGACCCTTCTGATGTTGGGCTTGATCAAATCCAGCCGGCATCTTAGGCTTCTATTGAAGAACATCATGGCGGGAGTTTGGTTTGTAACCATATGTGTTGCATTCCTGTATGCAAACAAGAAGTTATCCACCTTGTGCTGAAGTTTTATGTCTTCATTACCCATGGCCTTTATGGCCTTCTTGAAGGTCTGGACAAACCTTTCAGCCAATCCATTGGTGGCGGGATGGTATGGGGCGGATGTGTAGTGCTTAACCCCATTGTTTTTTTAAGAACTTCCTGAATTCTTCGGACACAAATTGCGGTCCATTATCAGAACAGATCTGTTCCGGCAGCCCATTCCTGGCAAATATGGTCCTTAATACTGTGATGGTTTTTTCCGTGGTGGTGGAGGACATCTTTATTACCTCCGGCCACTTGGAGTGTGCATCAGCCGCGATTAAAAACATTGAGTCCATAAATGGACCAGCAAAGTCGATGTGTACCCTTTGCCAGGGAGATGAGGGCCACTCCCATGGATGTAGAGGGGCTTGGGGTGGAGCGTTTTGGACCTTCTGGCATACTAGGCAGCTCTTGGTCATTTCTTTGATGTCTCCATCGATACCTGGCCACCATACAAACGCCCTGGCTAGGTTCTTCATTTTCACTCCACCCAGATGCCCCTCGTGAAGCTCCTTTAGAACTTTATCCTGGAGTTTGGGTGGAATCACCACTCTGGATCCACACATCAAGGTTCCTCGGCACACTGATAGCTGCTCTCTTCTTTGCGAGAATGCTGGCAACAGTGGTTCGCCATGTGCTGGCCATCCCTTCACTGTTAAATCGTAGACTCGTGAGAGAGTCGGGTCATTTCTAGTTTCCCTTTCAATGGCAGAATTTGTTACTGGTAGACATTCGACTATGGTAGAGTGGAAAATCTCCACTAGGTCTACGGTAGGTGCTTCTTCTACCGTTGGCAACGGTAGGCGCGATAACCCGTCAGCATTCCCATGCTGTTTGGATCCTTTGTATTCTATGTTGTATTGGTGTGCCCCTAGAAAAAGGGACCACCTCTGTAGCCTTTGCGCTGTCATAATGGAAACACCCTTTTTAGGGTTGAATATGGAGATGAGGGGTTGATGGTCAGTCAACAAGGTAAATTTTTGTCCGTGTAGGTAATGGTTGAATTTCTTCACTCCCCATACCAGGCTGACTGCTTCCCTGTCGATTTGGGCATAGTTACGCTCAGCTGAGTTCAATGAGCGTGACGCAAAAGCTATCGGCCGTTCCGAGCCATCAGGGAATTTATGTGATAATACTGCTCCTACGCCATAAGGGGATGCATCACACGCCAGTCTGATTGGCAGTGATGGGTTGTAATGAGCCCAAACTTCTTTGGACGTGATTAAGTCTTTGCATTTATGGAAGGCACGTTTACAGTCTTCGCTCCATTTCCAAATTACTCCTGTTTGTAGCAGGTCATTAAGAGGGTGTAGAAGAGTTGATAAGTTCAGTAAAAATTTATGATAGTAATTTATTAATCCCAGGAACGACCTTAATTGTGAAACATTTTCAGGTGCTGGGGCTTTTATGACCGCTTCAATTTTTTCAGGTGACTTATGCAACCCTTCCTTATTAATTATGTGGCCACAATATGATATTTAATTTTGGAAAAATTCGCACTTGGGGCGATTTGCTCGTAGGCCCCGTTCTCTCGGCCTAGTGAGCACCTGCTCCAAATTGGCAAGGTGCTCGTTGTCATTTTCTCCTGTTATATGGATGTCATCTAGGTAGCATTGAGTCCCCGGAATCCCTTGGAGGACTTGCTCCATAGCTCTTTGCCAGATAGCTGGAGCGGATGCTACTCCGAAAACCAGTCGATTGTACTGGTACAGACCTTTGTGTGTATTTATCGTGAGATATTTTTTAGAGGCCTCTTCAACCTCCATCTGTAGATATGCCTGTGCCAATCAATTTTGGTGAAACTTTTCCCTCCGGATAGTGAGGCGAAAATATCTTCTTTCCTCAGAAGAGGATACTGTACCGTGTGAAGGACTGGGTTTACAGTTACCTTGAAGTCTCCACAGATGCGAATTTTTCTCTGTTCTTCAGATTTATCATTATTCAATGCTTTCTTCATGACTGGAATGATGGGTGTTGCCCACTCGCTCCAATCTATTTTGGATAATACGCCTGCCTTTTCCAAATTCTCCAGCTCTGCCTCGACTGCTGGACGAATTGCATATGGCACCGGTCTTGCCTTAAAAAACTTGGGAATTGCTGCATCTTCCACTTTTATTGAGGCGGTGATGCCTTTCAAGGTTCCTAGTTTCTCTTGAAACACTTCTTTGGCGTTGGCCAAGATGTCATTTAATCGTTCAGGTATGACATCATCATCATTTTTTTTCTTACTGGTCACCGTCAGTGCCTGAATGGAGTGCCAGTCTAAACGTATTTTCCTGATCCATTCACGTCCCAACAGCGGTGGACCACCATCTTGTAGAATGTATAAATACAACTTTTGTATTTCCTTGCCGTTGTATACAACAGGCACCCTTATTTTTCCTTTGGGGTATACTTTCGGCCCCGTATATGTTTTCAAGATAATGGATGTGTCTTTTAAAGGTATATGCGGAAATAGCCGCTCGTAATCCCGTCGATTTATGACGGTCAGAGCTGATCCTGTATCTAGCTCCATTTTAACTGGGGACCCTGCTATCGTGAGGGTAACCCAAATGGTCTGGTAATCATCTTTGGCAATTACATTATGTAATTTGAGACTGCTTAGTCTCTTGTTTTCAGAGTCGCTATCGCTCTTCTGGTCTTCGGAGCTACTGTCCGTCATCATTTGTACCTTTCTGTACTTTTCTTTATTGATTTTTTTTTTCCTGTCTGTGGATTTTTTTTGTCCAGATCGGCATACCCGTGCAATGTGTCCAATCTTTCCGCATTGCCTGCATGCTTTGTCCTTGAACCAGCAGTCCCTCTGGTCATGGGTGGATCTGCCGCAGCGATAACATCTCTCGAAACCCTGTGTCATTTCATGGGTGCCGAAGTCCTGTGTCTTTTGTTGTATCTCTGCAGCTCCTCTTGCGGCTGCTTCGTATGATACAGCCATACTGAAAGCTTTGTCCAGTGTTAAATCTTTTTCAGAAAGCAGCCTTTTCTGTGTTCCTTAACTTAAGAGACCGCAGACGAATTTGTCTCGAAGATAATCTGCTAGTCCTGCCCCGAATTGGCAGTGTTTTGATAGCTTTCTTAATTCGGTGAGGTAATCAGCGTTACTTTCATTCTTGTGTTGATTTCTCTTGAAGAATTTGAATCGTTCCGCTATCAGCAGCGGTGTTGGGTTTAAGTGCTCCTGTAGGGTATCAACAATTTCTTTAAAATTCTTGTCCTTTGGTTTGGCTGGAGTGATTAAATTTCGTAACAGCCCGTATGTCTTTGCGCCCATTAGATTTAGCAGTACTGAAGCTTTTTTTTCATCTTCTATTCCATTTGTGGTGCAATATACCTCCACTCTTTCCACATATGTGGTCCAATCCTCTATCTCGTTATCAAAAGCATCAATATTGCCAGACTTAGGCATCCTAGAAATAAAATGGCGCTTCCCGCGCTTTTCTTTCTTTTCTGCAGAAAAGATATGGCGCTTCCCCGCCGCTGCTGCTGATGACAACGCTGTTTCCCGCGGTTTCCGTTCTTTTTATTTATTTATTTACAGTTGGAGACTCGTTCCCGCCGGACTCTCTCTCTAGGTCTGAACGCTGACCTGCTTGCAGCGCCGGCCGTCTCCCGAGTGCTCCCTCCCCGTTTGTTACTGCTTGCCTCCGCTTTCGCTGCTTGGCCTAGCTGTAGAGCCAGCCGCTGGAGCCCCAGCCCGACGCCCAGGAAGGATTATTGCAGTACCTGCCACCAGCTTGGCTAGCTGGTGAAACCACAGCTTTTTCTTTTTCTTGATTTTTCTTCAACTTTGGATGCCAGAGGAATCGATGTCCTTGAGGTGCTGCTGAATTGCAGGTAAGTCCGTTTCCAATTCGTCGCCACTGTTGTGTCTGTGTGTTGATAGAGACACTGAAGACAGGAGTTGGTTTCATAGGTGTTTACTAAACAAAGTCTGGAGGGGAACTAACTGATACAACACAATGTACAGGCTTATATAGCCCGAGTGGCCATTACCGGCATTACAGTACACCTGGGGCTCTTAAAGGCACATACACTACAGGCAGGAGTGTTGGGGTTACAGAGGGAAGTCATAAGCCAGGTGGAGAGCGGATATCCCTTGTCTCCGACCAGCCAGCCGCAAGCTTGATGTGATGGCTGGAAGAGTGCTGGCACATAGGTCTGGCACAGGATGAAGGCATCGTGGCTGCTGCCAGGATAGCGGGCATTGACATTGAGGATTCGCTGTCTCTGGTCGCACACCAACTGGACATTAACTGAGTAGTAGCCTTTGCGGTTACGGAAGATCTCAGGATTGTTATGCGGTGCCCGCAAAGCCACGTGGGTGCAGTCAATGGTGCCCTGCACCGTGGGAAATCCTGCTATCCTGGCAAAGTCACATGCACGCTCGTCCTGCTTCTCTCTGGTGATGGGGAAGGAAATGTAGTCCCTTCTCCTACTGTTGAGAGCCTCTGTGACATCCCGGATGCAGCAATGGACGGTGAACTGCGAGATGTTAGCTATATCTCCTCTTGCAGACTGGAAGGATCCGCTGGCGAAGAAATTGAGGGCTACGGTGACCTTGACTGCTACTGTGAGAGCCGTGGTCACCCTGATCTGAGGCTGAAGGTCTGGCTGCAGGAGGTGGCAGAGTTCTGTGATCACCTCCTTGGTGAAACGGAGCCTTCTAATACACTGCTCCTTGCTTAATTGGTGGTAGGAGGATTGCTCTCGGAATACCCTCGGAGGGTAAGGCCCCCTGTAGAGAGTCCTGATGGCCCTTCTCCTCCTCTCTCTAGGCACATGTTCCAGTCTTTCTCACTGCCTCCGCTCCCTCTGCCGTAGATCCTGGAGGGCGAGATGGATTGCCAGTACAGTCCCCATTAATGTAACCAAATGTAGCAGTTTGATTTTTTAAAGAATAAATGTAGCTACTTTTTAGTTGCCACAACACTCCTCATACGAAATACCCTTGAAATTACTGAATTAATCTGTTGGACTATGTGAAACTGACAAGAAACCACTGAAACTCTACTAACCTGACTCATGAGCTGCGACACATTACTGATGATCCCTTTAAATAACGTCCCTGGAGCTGGCTTCCTGCTGCTTCACACCAGCTCTCCTTTTCGCTGTTTATTCCAGGTGCTAAGGTAGATGGCGACAATCAATTTTGCAGATCGGGCGCTCAGTGAGCGTTGTAAGCTCACTGACGTCACGATGCACCTGGTGTTGAGGCTCCCGGCGATAACTGTTACTGGCGGCACTACGAGGGGGGTGGGATTTGGCGTGCGGTGCTGGTTTCGCCTCGCCCCGGCAATAATGCTCTAGTGCCCTGTTAGCGACATCTGCTGGCGCTAACGGGAGGTGCTAAGGGGATGAATTTTTCCCCCTAGGACAGGTGACCAAAAACTTGGTCAAAGAGGTAGGTTTTAAGGAGCATCTTAAAGGAGAAAAGAGAGGGTTAGAGAGGAGGAGAGATTTAAGGAGGGAATTCTACATTTTAGGGCCGAGGCAACAGAAGGCATGGCCGCCATTAGTGGAGCAATGAAAATCGGGAACATAGGCTTTCAATAAGCTTTCTCACAACAACCTGAACAATTGAATAACTTTAGTTTTGTTCCCAATAGACTGCCAGTAGCAAATATTTGAATGACAATTGTAGGGTGATTCAACATAAAATGACATAACTAGTGGAGAAATTATATGAGAATACCTTTGTATATGCATACACTTTTTGCTAAATACATTAGTATTTAAGGAGTTGTAATGTTATTAGATAGAATAAAAATTGCAAGCACTTGTTGTATATGCTCAAATGTCTGATGTAACAGCTACCCCACTGGTACTACATCACTATGTAACTGTTCCCCCAGCAACAGAATCAGTACACATTCTCACCTTCCCTGAAATTCCTAGTGACCCTATCTCAAAATATTCTTCAATGCCCATAAGACATTTCCTGGCTAATAGTTAGATTCTCTTGACAGCCTCTCTATTCGCTCTTCTTGCTTTGCACCTTCAATGGCTACCCAGTGACATCCTAATTGAAGTCAATATGCAAAGCTCAGCCCACTGTTCCAACAGCCATACCATCAAAACAATTAGTTAAACAAACAATACAATTATCCTTCAATTTACATCTGTGGTATTTACAAAAAACCTGCAATATCCTGTCTGCATCAATTAGTGTTTCATAAACTGGATCCCAAATGTTGGTGAGCTATGGTGGGCGATTTTGCTAATGGGGGCGTGTTGGAGGCGGGACTGCTGCTTGTCAGGTTGATCCATTGATTTGTGGCCAACCCACGCTATTTTCCCTTGATTGACCTTGTTAAGCCCGCCCAATGGGCTTAGCAGGCCAATTAAGGGAAAGCCGGTTGCAGAGAACGTCAACGTATGATGTTTCATCTGTCAAAAATTTTTGACAGATGAATTGTCATCATTTGACAGCTCTGTGAAGCTGTCAAACACTGATATTCTATGTTGTTTGTTGAGGTCTTGCATTCAAGACTCATCAAACCTCTTTCTTTTACAGAAATGAGATGGTTGTTGCATCTGTCATCTGCAACACAGAGGTCCGAGACTCTCCGCATACTCTCTGAGGCAATCCCTCGGAACCGAGGATGACTTGCTTCCACGTTAAAAATGAGTTCACAGGTGACTGATAAGTCCAATGTGGGACCTACAGTCTCTGTCACAGGTGGGGCAGATGGTGGTTGAAGGGGTGGGTGGGTTGGGTGCTTGGGTTGATGTGCGCTCCTTGCGCTGCCTGCGCTTGGCTTCCGCTTGCTCCCGGCGAAGAGACATGAGGTGTTCGGCGCCTTCCCAGATGCTTCTCCTCCACTTTGTGCGGTCTTGAGTCAGGGATTCCCAGGTGTCAGTGGGGATGTTACACTTTTTAAAGGAGGCTTTGAGGGTGTCCTTGAAGCGTTTCCTCTGCCCACCTAGGGCTCTCTTGCCGTGCCGGAGCTCCGATTAGAACGCTAGTTTTGGGTGTCTCGTATCGGGCATGTGGACAATGTGACCCGTTCATCGGAGCTGATCAAGCGTGGTCAAAGCTTCGATGCTGGGGATGATGGCCTGAGCAAGAACACTGACGTTGGTGCGCCTATCCTGCCAATGGATTTGCAGGATCTTGCGGAGGCAGCGTTGGTGGTACCTCTCCAGTGCTTTGAGGTGCCTGCTGTACATGGTCCATGTCCCTGAGGCATACAGCAGAGCGGGTATCACTGCTGCTCTGTAGACCATGAGCTTAGTGCCGGGTTTGAGGTCCTGGTCTTCAAACACTCTCTTCCTCAGGCGACCGAAGGCTGTACTGGCACACTGAAGGCGGTGTTGGACTTCGTCATCGCCGTCTACCCTTGTTGACAGTAGGCTCCCAAGGCATGGAAAGTAGTCCACGTTGTCCAAGGCCTTGTCATGGATTTTAATAATCGGGGGGCAGTACTGTGTGGCGGGGGCAGGTTGGTAGAGGACCTTTGTCTTACGGATGTTTAGTGTAAGGCCCATGCTCTCGTACGCTTCGGTGAAGGTGTTGACAATGGTTTGGAGTTCGACCTCCGAGTGAGCGCAGATGAAAGCGTCGTTTGCATACTGTAATTCGACGACAGAGGATGGGACGACCTTGGATCTGCACTGGAGGTGACGGAGGTTGAACAGTTTCCCGTTTGTTCTGTAAATTAGCTCCACTCCAGCGGGGAGCTTACTGAGGGTGAGATAGAGCCTTGTAGCAAGGAACATCGAGAAGAGCATTGGTGCGATGACACAGCCTTGCTTGACCCCGATCTTGGGTCTGTGGTGGAACCGTTGGTCAGGATCACGGCTTGCATGTCGTCGTGAAGCAGGCGGAGGATGGTGACAAACTTTTGAGGGCAGCCGAATTTGAGGAGGACACTCCATAATCCCTCACGGTTGACAGTGTCGAAGGCCTTTGTGAGATCAAAGAAGGCCATGTACAGCGGTTGGTGCTGTTCCCTGCATTTCTCTTGTAATTGACGTGCGGTGAAGATCATGTCCATACACACCGCCTGAAGCTTGCAGGTAAGTACACTTTTAAAAATACTTTGAACTTACCTCAGATACTCACCTCTACACTTTTGCACCCATCACTTACCTTCACAGCAGACTTTTGCACGCCCCCCCGCCCCCGACCCTCGCAAATCCAGTACTCGCCTCGCTAAGCTGACAGGTTTTGGAGCCTTCGTGAAGCCTGCACTTGTGAGGACAAAAAGGGGATAGTCCTATTTTCTGCCTGTTAACTACCCGCCTCCAAAGAGACAGGACCCGGCGCGAGACAGCTACCCGCCTCCTGGCAAGATGGCATGGAGCTGGGTTGGGGGCGGGTTGGGTACAGGAGCAAGGATGTCTTGCTGCAGTTGTACAGGGCCTTGGTGAGACCACACCTTGAGTATTGCGTGCAGTTTTGGTCACCTTATTTGAGGAAGGATGTTCTTGCCATGGAAGGAGTGCAGCGAAGATTCACCAGGCTGATACCTGGGATGGCAGGAATGACGTATGAGGAGAGATTGGGTTGATTGGGCTTATACTCGCTGGAGTTTAGAAGAATGAAAGGGGATCTCATTGAAACTTATAAAATTCTAACAGGACTAGACAGACTAGATGCAGGAAGGATGTTCCTGATGGCGGGGAGTCCAGAACCAGTGGTCACAGTCTAAAGATAAGGGGTAAGCCATTTAGGACAGAGATGAGGAGGAATTTCTTCACCCAGAGAGTGGTGAACCTGTGGAATTCTCCACCACAGAAGGCAGTTGAGGCCAATTAATTAAATATATTCAAGAAGGAGTTAGATATATTTCTTAAGGCTAAAGGGATCAAGGGATATGGGGAGAAGGTAGGGACAGGGTACTAAGTTTGGATGATCAGCCATGATCTCATTGAATGGCGGAGCAGGCTCGAGGGGCCGAATGGCCTACTCCTGCTCCTATCTTCTATGTTTCTAAATTCTACCTTTTTCCCGGCAGTCCTCCCTCCCCGGGGCTGGCCAAATCGCCCCCATGATATTTGTCCATGAGATAATAGAGGGCCATCTGTACTATAGTGGAGACCACTTCGCAGCAATGCTGAGGTTATAGGAGCAGGAGGAGGCCATTCAGCCTCTCTAGCCTGTTCAATTAGAACATGGCTGATCTGTATCTTAACTCCATCTACCCATCTTGGTTCTGCACCCTAGCCTAACAAAAATCTATCAATACGATAGCAAAAGAGAAACGGTTTCTCTCTCCACGGATGTTGCCTGGCTTGGTGAGTTTTTCCAGCTTTTTCTGTTGTTATTAAAAATCTATCAATCCCAGTTTTGAAATTTTCTACTGACCCCCAGCCTCAACAACTTTTTGGGAGAGAGAGTCGCAGATTTCCACTACCCTTGTGTGAAGAAGTGCTTCCTGGCATCAACTCCTTTAATCATCTTAAGAACCTCAATTAGATCATCCCTTAATTTTCTATACTCAAGGGAATACAAACCTAGTCTATGAAACCTGTCCTTATAATTGAACCCTTTTAATATATTAAGGGGGAAAAATTTGGTTGATTTGCGCAAAGCAACTAGCGCCGTGTCGGGGGTGGTGTGTGCAGTCCGCTTTGCCCCTGACTGTTCTGAGCGGTTTGAATCGCTCCCACACCCCTGGGTTCTAGACACCGGACTTAGGTACAGGTGGCAATACAGAATTGGAGTAGACAACTGGTTTGGTACAAGAAAACTGTATTTTATTTAGAGTCACACTTAAAATTACACACTTAAATTACAGGAGTAGTTACAGGCATTGAAGAGTACACTTAATTAAGAATGCGGAACACACGGCACAATGAGGGAAAATCACATTAATAATCCCCCTACCCTTGTCCCATCCCCAATACCTAACTAAATTGCACTACAAGAGCCAGGGATTATGCTCACCAATAGGGGTTTCTTGACAGTTCGAATCCTGTCAATTAAGCCGGTTGCGTTTTTGGGGTTCGCTCTTTGTGTCCTTTGGGGCCTGCCGTTGCCATGTGGTCCCAGTCTTAGAATCTGCGAAGATTCTTCAGTTGGGTGGAGTCCGCAGATGCGATACGCGCGCGGTTTTGGATTTGTCTGGGTAAGTACCTTCTTTCCTTCATTAGCAATAGGGAATAAAGTTTTTGTTGGGTACTTTAGCTTGTAGAGTAGAAAACTTCGGTTTTGTTCTTCTGGCGGTGGTTTGGTCATCGAGTTTTTGTTGTGGTTGGGGTTCGGCTGGCGGTCTTCGGTGTCGGCTTGGTCGCGGTGGCCTAGATCATTACCTGTGCAATGGTAATGATCTGAAGGTATTGTTTACCCAGCCCTTTGTTACCGCGGTGCTCGTGGTCGGTCTCTGTGTAAGGCTGCGGTTGTGGCCTAGTCGTCTTTGGTCGAGCCTGCCCAATCGTGCCTCCTCGCCGTGATGTTCCGTCAGCCTTCCGGTTGGGTGCCCCTGTGGCCTGAAGGCTTCTGCGAGTGTCCATCTGCTTCTTTGAGTTTCGAGTAACCTGGGTCCCGAACGTTTGCCTGCTTGTCCCCAATGCCTTTTGGTTACTGGTGGGCCTGCAATTATACTCTTTTTGAGTTTGTTATCTGCGCACCAAATCAGGGTTAGTTCTTTGTCTGATTTTTGGCGGGCTCGTTAAGGTGATTATAGTCGTTCACCTTAACTGGTTTTTGGGCGGTTGTCCCGTTGTTAAATGTTTGTTAATGTCTTGGTGTTTGTTTATGCATAATGTAAATTGGTACCTTCCTAGCTTGGTAGCCAGCTCGAACTGTAAGCGATTATATATGCATAGTCTTGATGGCTTTAAGTTTGTGCAAGATTAAGTCGTTTCCTGGGTTGATTTGTTTTAAAGGGAAGAATGCGTGTTCTGTCTCCTTTAGCTGTCTGGTTTGAAATCACAAATCAAGCTGTCTCCCACAGGCCCGGGCATGTCAAGTTTTAAACTTTGAACTTGACATGGTGTTTGCAGGGTCCTGCTTTTAACCTTGCAGGTTTTGCCATGAAGTCCAAAAGCCATTTCCTTTTAGGGTACCCTTGTTAATAACTTGTCCTTCAGGGTCCCTTATTAATAACTTGAGAGATGTGGGAATTTTATGACGCGTCATCTGCCAGTTTTCTTAAAGGGACCACGCACAATTTTTTTTGACAGTTGATTTTTCAGTGTTTGGCAGCATTGAGTTGCTGCAAACACTGACAGTCACTGTACAAAAGTGAGCTCTTGCATCCAGGCTCTCCAGTGACTCCCTCCTTAGGCTAGAACAGATGGCAGCTGCAGGTGAGGTTACAGAAGTGACCTGTCACTGGTGAGAGAGGTTCTCCCAATGAGGTGGGACTACACATATAATTCAAAACTTGTTACCTACAGAAAAGTCTAAATGCATTAAAAATGAATTTCCCTACATTTCCTTATCTCTGAAACTCACCAGTGCACCTTTGGATCCTTCACACTTCTGCAGCTGTCATCAATGCATAAACATTACAGCAGACTCACAACATGGCACACTTACCCTGGCATGGTATCCGGACGTCGGGAAGCCCGCAGTAGAAGTGTCAAAATTGGAAAAAGCCTGTTAACTGCCTGTTAACAACCTGTTAACAAGCAGTTAAATGGCTATAATCCTCTTCCCGCCGCTAGGTGTCGGGTCCATGCACAAATCGGGGGACCCGACACTTGGGAAGATTGATTGGAGGCGGGGTGACAGTGGATTTCCGACTCGCTGTCAATCTTTGCGATTTTGCCGGATGTCCCGCCTCCAAACCCGCCCCCTGAGCGCCGGCAAAATTCCAGCCATAGTGCTGCCACTAACTGAGTTAGTTATCCCCTGTTCTGATTTGAAACTTGATTATATTTTGGTAGTTTCCAGGGCACTGCGGGGTGGAGGTAGTTAAAATTCCACCTCAGCAGGGGCACAAAGTGGGCAGTAGCGGATTTGCTAGACGTTATACGCCCTGCCGGAGTAGGGTTGCCAACTCTCCAGGATTGCCCGGGAGTCTCCAGGAATTGAAGATTAATCTCCAGGACACTGCTGTGAGCAACAAGGGAGAGACATCATAGGGGCATTTTAAAAAATGCTGTTTTTCTTATTACATTTTTTTTGATCACATTAGTTATTAAAATATTGGAGATGGGGAAGAAAGGCTGTTTGACTGAGAATCAAGAATCACCCAAGTGGGTAACCAAGAGTCTTTTCATTTCCCAGTTGGCTGTGGGAAGGCGGGGCACTGCGAGGATGGACGTGTTGGGCGACCAATGGCGGGAGTGTGGGGGGGGGTGCGGGCGGGGCGGTTGGAGGCAGGAGGTCATGTGATGAAACCTCCAGGAATATGCCCAATCAGAGTTGGCGACCTACTCCCAAGTTTCTTTCCATTTGCATTTTGCGTCCCCACCAACATTGTACTTTGCCCCCTATGTCTTTCTGCATCCCATACTACTGATTTTACACTGATCTACATTCGGTTACATTGTTTACCTATTGTCCCAAGTTAGCTAAAAAGTCCAAATTCTTCTGAATCTCGCTGCCTTGTTATTTGTGCTGCCTGCTATTTTGGTATCATTCAAAAACTTGGAAATGTTGCTTACTACGCACTCATCCAAGTCATTATGACATTATCCACATGCATTTATTCAAAGTCCTCGATATCAAAACACTCTAACTGGCTGAGCTTTGTACCCTAAGAATGAGTTTCAAGCAAAGTTGATAGGGTAGATAGACAGAAACTATTTCCTGTGGTGGAGGAGTCCAGAACAAGAGAGCATTAGAGCTAGGTCATTCAGGGGTGATGTCAGGAAGCACTTCTTCACACAAAGGGTATTGGATATCTGGAACTCTCTTCCCAAAAAGCTGTGGAGGTTGGGGGTCAATTGAAAATTTCAAAACTGAGATCGATAGATTTTTGTTAGGCAAGGGTATTAAGGGATATGGAACCAAGGCGTGTAGATGGAGTTAAGATACAGATCAGCCATGATCTAATTGAACGGTGGAACAGACCCGAGGGGCTGAACCTATGTTCCTTCCTATGATTTTTACCTTTCCTCACTACACTTCTGTTCAATGTTCTCTTCATCATAACAGTGTTGACTCCCTCTTTCCTAATCAGATGTTGTCCCACAAATATCTTCTGTGCTCAGTGCCCACCTGGACAAAATCCTCTTTAAAAACTTCTTCAGCAAATTTTTTTTTAGCACTTACCCATCACTCAACTTTTATTACCCACTCATGACCACAAACTATTTCCCGCTTATTACTAGAAACCTCACCAGAGCCCAACTCTTTCTTTCACGCCCACCTGTCACTTAAGTGTTTCAACCCAACCTACCCCTGCAACCAGCACATGTCAAACTTCACACTTACAGCAAAACCAACAGAGATACCAACACTTACACAAATATAAAATTCTATTCATACTTTTATTTTATCTTTCATATATAAAGTACTACAAGCGCCCATCTCCAATAGCTGAGGAAATCCTAAATGGGAAATAAAGCAAGACCCATCCCAAAATCCGATCCCACCTGCGCCGATTGTGCCGCAAATCCACCTGAAACATTGTGGATTTTGGGGGCCAGTACATGAATCACGATGGTTGAAGTTGTAGCTCTTGTTGAATTCTCAAAACTTTTCCTTCAATAATCTAATTAATGGATACAGAGTAAGTCTTGATTGCAGCAGATGAAGGTCACATAGTTTCCAACCATCAACTGAAGCCCAAAATGCGATTATTTCCGATTTACAGCAACCTGAACTCAGCAAGTGCAACAGTCGGTCTCAATGCCCTTGGGGCAGGAAGAGAAAAAGGTCAATCACGGTTGTTATTCCTGTACTATAACAGTGACCCCTGCATGTGACCATTGGGCGAGGACACAATTGGCTTTGCTTGTGATGCTGCCCACAATTGAATGCCCTGCTAGCATTCGCTGTCTCGGCACACCCAAGGTACCAGAGGATATTGCCCCAGGACTGGGCAGCACCTTCAAGAAAGGAGGGGAGACGAATGGCGGGAGGAAAAAAATAGACTAGGATAAAACTGTTTCAGAGCATATCACGGCAACAAAATAAGTGCTTTACCATATTATAGATACTGCTGTTTATTAAAATGTTGTTAACAGTGGACCATTTTTGTTCAGTCTGAGAAGCAATGAGTTCTTTTGAAATATTCCTGTCAGGTTGGGCAGGAATGATGTCAGAGAAATAAAAGAGAACAGTTCCTAGTTTTACTGTAGGTAACAAAGATATTCGCTGTCATCTATTTTTTTAAAAACAGACTACGGTGGCATAGTGGTTAGCACTGTTGCCTCACAGCGCCAGGGACTCGGGTTCGAATCCGGCCTCGGGTGACTGTCTGTGTGGAGTTTGCACATTCTCCCCGTGTTTGCGTGGGTTTCCTCCGGGTGCTCCGGTTTCCTCCCACAGTCCAAAGATGTGCGGGTTAGGTTGATTGGCTATGATAAATTGACCCTTAGTGTTAGGGGGATTAAATACGTGGGGTTACGGGGATAGGGTGGGATATGTGTTGGTGTAGGGGTTACGGGGATCGGGTGGGATATGTGTCGGTGCAGGCTCGATGGGCCGAAATGGCCTCTATCTGCACTGTGGGGTTTCTGTGATTTCTGTGATATTTAAGCGAGATGACTTGGATCATAAAAAGTTAATGTGCGACTTCATTAAAGACTACAACAATGTGCAACAGTAGTGATCTGACGACAACAATTTATCGCCACATTATGATCCAGAGAGACAGCAATGGCATTTTTCACCTTAGTACCAGACTCTAATCTGAACACATTCTATCTTAACAGCTGTTCGAAATCAGAACACATTTGTTTTTAAAAAAAGGCCAAGATTCTTTTTTAAGCTTCATAAAAAGCGTGATTGAGACATGGACATGTTGGGGATGTGAACAGTCATACAGTACTGGCACAGCATGCTTCAAAGAGAACTTTTATGCAAAGCTCATGAAAGCCCAATAGCCCATAGGTCAAAGAGCAGAGGTTTGATGGATTATGGGATTGTAACTGTCCCTGCCTGCTGACAGCTTTTATTGGTTGGGAGGATGAGCCTGTAAACCTTTATATAATTATTGTATTAAAGGCACTGTGCTTCTGCATTGCTGGCACTCACTCAGGGATCAATGTGAAGATAATTTCAAAAATGAATAGTAAGTATTGATCGTTCCTTAGTAGTGCCTTATCAGCAGGTGGAGTCAACTACTGTAGATTATAACTTCAATGTCATTCATGATGATATGATACGTATTACAGAGTGGCAATTTAAACTGAGCCTTGATTTAATTCGTAATGGATTTTCATAGGACGGTGGGCAATAAATCACAATCGGTGTAATATTTAGAAATGTACACAGTTTGGTAAGAGTTACTGGCAATTTCGGAGAGATCTAAAAATGACCACAGAGGGCAAATATCAGCAGTGAGTCCCTCCTGAATGATTGGCCCCTGCTTGTTTCTGACATTAGTTGACCTTGGGGTTCTGTCAGTGACCTCTGGTTGATTTTCTGCACAGAGGAGAGTTTAGCTTTGTATCTAATGGCAGGTTACCTGACATTCTCAACTTATCCAATTCCCTCTTTTGCCCCCTCTCGCTTCAGTGTATCAGTAGCTCTCTGGGCATTTCAATGCATGTTACTTTTTTTTGTTGGCCCATCACAGTCAAGAAAGATTTCCAGGTAAACTCTGAAAGTGTTAAAGTAACAATATCCATTTCTGTTTCTGCTGATGTAAATCATAGAGGAACAGAAAGTGGGGTAGGTAAGCATCTTCGGAAGCCTAAGAAACTCTCTTTCTTTTTCTCTGTCTTTCATGTTTTACTCTGTGTTATAGCAGTGATCAAACACAATGGCCCAGATATTCTGATCCCCACCCGTAGGGACATCGGAACTGCCGGTTTCAGACATGCACAGCGCATGCGCTGAAAACCGGCATTTCCGATCTGTCAAGAATGGTCTTGAAAGATCCTCCGGCTGCCCTGGAGAAGGGCCTCTGCGGGCGGATAGTTCCGCTTTTTGGAGACCCTCCGCCCGCAGAAAACCCTTACAATTCTTACGCCTGGTAAAAGCAGGCATAAGGCCTACTTTTACCAGGATAAGAGTTGAAAAAAGTTTTTTTTTTTAATTTCACTGATTTATCATTTAAAAATACTTTTAAAAAAGGTAAGTTTATTTTTAGCCCCGTAAAAAACTTTAATTACTTTTTTCAAAAAATTAAATCTTTGTTATTGTAATTTCAAGTCATTTTAAAAATGTGATGTTTTTTAAAAATTTATTTAAAGTTTTACTATGTTTTTTCATTGATCTCCATTCATATATTTGACAGGTCTTCCTGTCAAATGTATGAAGGGAGATTCACTTCTGTGATTGGTTCCCCTTGACCCACGTGATCCCAGGGATTACATGCGCCTCTGGGATACGTGGGCCCCGCGCACTTCAAGTTTGGTGAGGCCCAGGAGCGGAACTGTGTGCGTCCCGGGAGCCCTCAGGTAAGGGCACAGATTTTTCCAGATCACAGGCCTCCACCCGCGGGAGGCCTGCGATCGGAAAATACGGGCCATTATTAACCCTATGAGTGCTGCAAGTTGTTCACAGCTTTTCAACAGAAGCACTTCTTCCCTACAATAACGACTACTTACATTTATACCACGCCTTTAACATACTAAAGCATCCCAAGGCGCTTCACGGGAGCGTTATCAAACAAAATTTGACTCCGAGCCACATAAGGAGATATCAGGACAGGCAACCAAAAGCCCTGTCAAAGAGGTAGGTTTTAAGAAGCGTCTTAAAGGAGGAGTGAGAGGTAGAGAGGCGGGGAGGTTTAGGGAGGGAATTCCAAAACTTAGAGCCCAGGCAGCTGAAGGCACGGCTGCCAATGGTGGAGTGATGGAAATTGGGGCTGCTCAAGAGGGCCGAATTGGAGGAGCACAGAGTTCTCGGAGGATTGTAGGGCTGGAAGAGGTTACAGAGATAGGGAGGGGCGAGGCCTTCGAAAACATGGATGGGAATTTTAAAATCAAGGCCTGACAGACAAGCCAATGTAGGTTAGCGAGCAGAAGGATGCTTCCAGCTGTCATTTTCGAACTTCACGCTGCTGGGGGGAGTCTCACCCACTGCGAGCGCACATCGGAATTTTGGGCGCGCAACGGTTCACGATTGCGCGGCTATTTTTAAATAGACAGAAAATTGCGGGCACATTTCCAGCATACACTCTCAGCGGGCAAAGTCGGAAAACTGCCCCAATTCACCCGATTTATTGGCTAGCCAAAACATAAGCAAAAACATTTTTACAAGGTAGATGGTGTTGAAACTCAGCTGCCTTATGAAGTTGTACAGAACCAGCAATATGCACATCGCTAAAGGGAAATGATAAAATAAGACTATACATATATCTAACATTTTATTGGGAAATATATACTTCATCATGCTTAGACACGATAAGAAGATTTTGAAACAGATTAAAAAATGTTTAGATCAGTTTGTCCCCTACAGGCTACAATGTAAAACAATTATCAGTGCACAATAGGGGCCCTACACTCCCAGTAAGACATTCTGAAATATAGTTTCTAACCTAGATAGAATCTGTTGATTGCTCGCAGTATACAGAAGTCCAACTAGTCCCTGTACTTGAGTGACACGTGTTCCCCAATGTACAGTGGGAACGCACTGCTCATTTTTCTTTTCATTGAGCTGATTGTTGTCATGGATGATAGTGTTGCAGAATGGAGCTATTTCCCCCCCTCGTGACAACACTAATCGCTGGTTAATCAAGTAGAGGTTGGTTGCAGTCATAGTCTCCATGCATTACCCTGACAGTCCACTTCAGTCCCAGCATCAGAAGAGCACCCCCATTACACCAATATGACATTTCCATTTTTCCACAATCTCAGTCCTGTGTCCTCTCAGGGCCAAAACTGCTGATTAAGGGCAAAATTAAAGACAGGTTCATGCTATGGATTCATATCAATTGGAAAGTAAATTGAACTGCCAAAATTCATTTCACTTTTGACCCTTAACAGACATCAGAGGAAGGAAACCATCATATGCTTTCTCGGTTTAGATTTCAGCATAGCTCTTGAATGGCAAAATGAACAGAGGCTCTCGGCAGTTTCATCAATCGGCTCTGGCTCGAACAAGACAATTATGTTTCCTGATGCTGCTAAGAGGATCCAAACCTAGTTCTAGTCCCAGCAGTGCTGCAAATGAATCCCCAAACAAAGTGGTTCCCAATAATTCTGTGTCAGACAGAACTTAACACCATAACCTGTGCAATCTTTTTTATTTACACAAATGGACTGTCATAATACTGGACGGAGCCTAAGCTTTTTTGCTTTTGCTATTATAGCAGAGAGGTGAATTATAAACATACAAATAAAGGACAGGAAAGGACCAGCTGGTCAGTTGAGCCTGTCCCATTCCAGGCATGGTGTAACTTATGGACGTATCATTCACTCATACTCTCGCTCACTCACTCACTCACTAACACGCTCACTCACTCATCTCACTCACTCACTAGCCCACTCATTCGCTATCTCACTCACTCACTAACACGCTCACTCACTCACCTCACTCACTCACTAGCCCGCTCATTCGCTCACTCACTCGCTCACTAACACACTCACTCACTCACCTCACTCACTTGCACTCCTCAGAGAGGTTAAAAAAAGAGAAAAAATCCTTAGACCAATTTAAGGGAAACCTATGGGAAATTCCTCTCTGACCCCAAAAGGCAATCAAGCAGGCTCCTGGAGACCATGGTGACTGAGTAACACAGACCCTAATGACCATCTACCTTCTATATATGGATATGTTAGCCACTCTCAGGAACTCATCCAGCTCCTTTCTAGCTATGTGCAAATTGTGCCCTTATAGAGTGACTACACTTCACAAGTACTTCATTGGCTGTAAGAGTTTTAGGATGTTCTGAGGTCATGAAAGGCACTATATAAATGCAAGTCCTTTTTGCTTTTTCTTTCCTTAAACTAGGTTTCAATCTAGTGGCTCTCTTCTGAACCTTTTCCAGGGCCTCTATATCACAGTATTCTTGATATGCTCTGGCCAATGCCTTGTACAAAGATAGGATGGTATTTGTTATTTTATATTTGATTGTCCAAGCAATATATCCTAACATCATACTTGCTTTCATAATAGCCTGGCAATGCTGGTCATCAGCCTTCAATGGCTGATGTACAATAGGTCCTGGTCTTACTTCCACTCAACAACCTTGATTGATACAATTCTTCATTTTATTTAAACTCTTTTATCATTTTAACTTTTTAATAAATGAAGTCTGCCTAGATTGAGGATGTGAGAACTTCCTTTAGATTTACCTATAGGGGGGAACTTTCCAAGACCCCATGGCCGCTGCCTGTGATTGGCTAATGTATGCTGGCAGCGTGTGGGGCCTTGTCAGTGATGTTGAGGCCTTGAAAAATGCACCCAACAGGGTAACACAATCACACAACTTTGGAATGTGTGGTTTGCGAGAATGGATTTTGTTAGTAAATTACTAATTACAGAGAAAAAACAGGTATTCTTCTATATTTCATTCATGGTGGGGCTGTGCGGAGTATGGATGTCTGTCATGTATGAATCATGGGTCTGAATCTGCTGGGTATGAAAATTAAACATGCTTCATCCTTTAGTTGATGCACTTTCATCAAAGCTTTTTTTTAAGTGTACTGATATTATAATCGTTCGCCACTGCAATGGCCAAAACCGGAAATTCTTGAGAGTACATCTCTTTGCTTACGAGTGGTGCAGAGGTTAAGGTGATAGTTTTACCGTGACTCCTGGAACTACAGCTGTCCTGGCAGTCAGCAGTTCCTCCACCAAGCGTGGGTGACGTATTGGAAGTAGTTTCATCATTGTATGCTTAAATATCAACTCGAAGTCTGAAAGCATTTGTGTGTGGGAATTTTGTCAACAATAATCTCCCATGTCATTGCACACTTGGGGCTGGGTAGATCTAGACTTGGTGCGATAGTGTAAAATGGGTGATAATGAATGATTGAAGTCAGTGGAAATAAAAAACGGGAGAGATGCAAAAACGGATTTTACGCCATCATCCAAAGCCAAGATCTACCTCCAGGGAGTCAACAAAGTGTGGCTCCTTTAGAATTTTGGCTAGCTCTGTAGCAGTCTCATTGTGATGGACTATGCAGTTGATGTCTTCAAGAATTTGCCTCACAAGGTCCACGTTATTCTCTCTCACAGCTTCCAGTTTGGTTTCTTCAAGTCGCTCATGAGCCTGTAGCAGACAAACATGGTAACACGTACAACTTCTCTCAGCACGTTACTGCCACTATACCTATTCCCTGTGGGCTAATCGCATACCAAAGTACAAGCAGCTCCTTACTGAAAGGCAAAGGACCTCACTTGATCATGAGCAATGCTCATCAGAACTGCTCTGGAGACAATTCTTAGATAAATAATAGGTATAACTTGAAATATTTCATGAACCTCTAGTCACAGAATTAATCATACAATCTGTAACAGCTTTTATCAAACTATTTTTGCTAAACATAAAAAAGTCAATCTTTACAGCAGGAAAGCATCACTGAGATTCAATACAGTGCAGTGTTCAGATGAAGTGAGGTTAGAAGCTGGGGACAGCTGGAGGAGGGAGCAGAGAAAGTTAACAGCAGAAAAGAGAAGACTGAGGGGTGTCCTGATGGAGGTCTTTAAAATTATGAAGGGGTTCGATAGGGTAGACTTAGAGAAGATGTTTCCACTTGTGGGGGTAATAAATATAAGACAGTCACTAACAAATCCAATAAGGAATTCAGGAGAAACTTCTTTACCCAAAGAGTGGTTAGAATGTGGAGCTCGCTACCACAGGGAGTGGTTGAGGTGAATAGCACAGATGCATTTAAGGGGAAGCTAGATAAGCACATGAGGGAGAAAGAATTAGAAGGATATTTTGATAGGGTGAGATGAAGAGGGGTGGGAGGAGGCTCGTGTCGAGCATAAACACCGGCATAGACCAGCTGGGACGAATGGCCTGTTTCTGTGCTGTTAATTCTATGTAATTCAGTCCCATTTTAAAGTCATCCATTCTGTCCTTATTTTTGGATATCCATTATAAGTCGATCCATTGTCCACATTTATTATGGATACTGCCTGTGTACACTTGTCACCATGTCATTACATCCTCCTGCCAGTGGTTGCGCTGCAGAGAGGGAATAATTATTCTGGCAAATTCATGTAGGCAGGTCGATTACAACAGTGGACGTGAGAGTTTATAATGGAAACAGTTGACAGGAAGTGCGTGCAGATGAAAGCTTTTTAGTATATTTACTTTAGCTACTGTGTGTGTCAGTGTTTCTCCAAGCATTTTTGATTTTATTCTAAAATATTCAGTATTTTATATTTTGAAAGACACTTTACATAAAAAAGAAAGATGTGCATTTATATAGCACTTTTTCATGAGCTCAGGACATCCCAAAGCGCTTTACAGCCAATGAAGTACTTTTTGAAGTGTGGTCACTGTTGGAATGTAGGAGATGCAGCAGTCAATCTGCGCACAGCAAGGTCCCACAAACAGCGATGTGATAATGACCAGATAATCTGTTTTAGTGATGTTGGCTGAGGGATAAGCATTGGCCAGGACACTGGGGAGAACTCCCCTGCTCTTCTTCAAAATAGCGCCATGGGATCTTTTACGTCCACCTGAGAGGGAAGATAGGGCCTTGGTTTAACGTCTCATCTGAAAGGCGGCACCTCCGACAGTGCAGCACTCTCTCAATACTGCACTGGAGTATCAGCCTAGATTGTGCATTCAAGTCTCTGGAGTGGGACACAAACCCACGACCTTCTGACCCAGAGGTGAGGATGCGACCAACTGGACCACGACAGAAACACATCATTTGTAAGTAACAATGTGGCCGTATTAGGTGTTGTTTTAAGTGATATAAACAGGCACAATGTTGCAGTGAGAATGAATAAACAGTTTGTACTGTTGACAACATACTTTTTCTTTAGGAGTCTAACATTGTATTAATCATTAATACGATACGGATGTAAAATCTTATTATAAGAGGAAATATTTTGGTAGAGGGTAGTTACACCCGGTAAAGCATCTTAGAAGACTTAATTGGGCTTGCCTGTAACAATACATACCATGAGATCTCTGTCGCTTTAAATGTTTTAGTGAAGAAAAGAATAAAAATGGTATTATCAAAAGTTGATTTGACTCAAAATCAAAGCTGCCTTAGTGGTTAACACGGCAGATTTTGAGAGCAGTTGTTCTATGTGGATTACACCCTGAGATACAATACAAATTTAATTATAGATATTCTTCATCCTTCTCCTCATTCAGAGAGTGCGCGTATATCGTTTAAAGAAGAATCTAATTCCAAAATACATCTGCCATCGTGTTTTCATTAATCCATTATTCAAATAATAAACAGAGATCACTTTGGTTGTGACCTCATTCTGAGAATTGGTCTTTGATTCCAATAGGAAATATTTACTTCAGCAAATATTTTCTCTTCCCTCTCAACAGACTTTGTGATTATTTCCCTGACAATGAAAATGAACAGATGTCAAAATTATTCTTTTCAGTAAGGTAACTGTGGAAAGCGCTCCCAAAATAACGACAAGTGCGACAATGTTGGCGGTTTTTCAGACTGTGGCCTCGATATTTACGGAGAGGGAGTCGGGGGGGAAAGCACGTTTGCGGGGGTGGGGGGTGGGGGTGGGAGGTGAGGGCGGGGAGCCGGAAATTCGAGGAACACAGAGGACCCGCTGAATTTAACAGCAGGACCTCATTATCACTTTTATTTACTTTTTTACGCAGCGAGTGGTGAGGACCTGGAACTCGCTGCCGACGGAAGTGGTGGAAGCGGTGGAAGCGGAGACACTCAATGTTTTCAAGGGGAGACTGGATAGGCGCTTGAGGGAAATAAACTTGCAGGGCTGCGGGGATAGAGCGGGGGAATGGGACGGACTGGATTGCTTTACAGAGAGCCGGCACGGACTCGATGGGCCAAATGGCCTCCTTCTGTGCCGTTATGACTCTATGGGGGAAAAATTGGTTTGCTTTGCACCTCCCATTAGCACCCTAAGAAGGCGTTAATGGGGCGCAAAGCAACTAGCGCACGGGCACGGCGCCGCCCACGCCTCCAATGAAATTCAGCGGGAGATGAGCTTCCAGTAGTGCCCTGCTTCCTTCTTGGGGCGCAACCACTCAAATTCCTGCGCGGAGAAGCTAATTTTTCCAGGGCGCTAAAAGTAGCTACTCAAATGGGGCGCTACTCAATTTTTAGCCCTATGTTTCCCACCCAGCACCCGGCCAAATTGACAGGCTGCATCCGGGCGGGAAAGCCTGAGGTAAAATACCGCAGCCGGGGAACTTTGGGGATAGTGTCCGGCAACTGGGAAAGATTGTGGGGCATATGGGGGGCAGGTTGGACTCACAATCAGGAGGGAGAGGGGGCCAGGAGAGATCTCGGGGCAGAAGGCTTGGGATCGCAGGTTTGGAGTAGGGGGCGGGGGGGCGGCGGGGGGTGGCGGTGGGCAATTGGCCAATCACGGCAGAAGGTTTAGCTTGGAGGGCCTTGGGGTGGGGGTAAGTACTCCTGCTCCTCCTGGCCCACAAGCAGTGCTCTAAAAAGCACTTACCTGCTTGGTCCGGCTGCTCCCGTCTCCATTTCAATGCCAGGTTTCCCAAGTCCTGGGATACCCGGCTCGCAGCCAATAAATTGATATCAGGCTCCCACCTGCACTGTGGGAGCTTGATTTAAATATTATAATGAGGAGTGCTGCCTCTCGAGAATGGGACGTAGACACGGAAGGCAACCTACCGCCGTAAAAATGGTGCCCGCCATATACGCAGCAGGTTGGGGTCGTGTAACATGATTTAAAATGTTTAACCCCCATCCCTCAACCCGACCCTCTCCTGCTCATCGTGGGGGGGTTAAAATTTACCCCCTATCACTCCAAGTCTATGCTCCAATTGACCAAAAGCATTAAATGTCTGAAATGCTGATGCTGGATCCGTTACTTACTGCATTTCCTCCTTTAAAGTACCTCTGTTAAAGAAATTGTATATGTGTGTCATACATTGAATTTATAGCACGGAAGCAGGCCATTCAGCCCAACTGGTCCATGCCGGTGTTTATGCTCCACACGAGCCTCCTCCCACCCCCTCTTCATCTCACCCTATCAGCATAGCCTTCCATTCCTTTCTCCTACATGTACTTAATGAGCTTCCCCTTAAATGCGTCTGTGCTAGTCGCCTCAACCACTCCATGTGGTAGCGAGTGCCACCTTCTTAAATTTCTGTCCTTCTGCTGCATTCCATTTTTTCTTTCTACGTTTATAAGATTGTGCTGATTCGTTTATATGGTCAGAAGGATGGTGTTCCGGGTACAAGTTTCACAGTGCACGGTTGACGGCCAACGATGTCACAATGCACGACGTCAGACATGCGCCAGTATTTCCTGCTGTGTGCTCCTCCCTTCCTAATCGCATCTGCACTGGCCTCTTGATGAGAGACTAAAGATTAATTTGGTTCATCCTCACCGCGCTGCAGAGGAATAGCAGTTCTCATGCTAGGCCCTGTAATCTGTCTTCACATATGGCCTGCCTATTAACGAGAATTTTGAAGACTCTGGTTTTATAGATTCTGCCAAGGGAAACTGTGGTGTCTCCAAGATGGGCTTTTTTGTCCAAAATTGATTTCATCATTCAAACATTTCCTCTGGGGAAGACGTGCCACCTATCTGCAGACAGATCACATAAACTGACAGGTAGGTAGTCTGTCATTTCTATATCCCTCCTTCCTGTCCATTGACTGTGAATGGCAGCATGTATCAATCAGCTGGTTAAAAAAAGTTGTGTAGCCCCTATCAATACCAGCTCAGAGGGGGATCATTCAAACAAATATAATTTGCTCAGTATTGGTCAGTTTGACCCCTGACCCCAGTCCCTTGACAGCACAATCCTTGGTGACCCTTGGATTTGTATTAAGTCAAGATCTGGTTATTGGTTTCCTTTGTGCCCAAGCAGCTTGCTCTGTGCTATTTAAACTCAGGCAAGCCTGGAGCTATAGAGCAGGAAGAATATTCACGATTTTGTTATATTCAGGCCCAGTGATCAGATGGGTATTTATGTTGCTGATTTTGTTTTATGTACCCTGTGACATTTATATTGTGACTATGACAGAAAGACGAGGGAAGGGGTGAGGGGAGGAGAAAGGCATAAAAAAAATCCCCCCAACCAACCAGGATTCTGTGCCTTGTTAGTATTTTAATCACTTTAACTCCTTCAGTGCAGGAGAGTTGTGGGAAAAGGTAATACATATTTATGGGGGTATGGAGCACCAAATTAAAAATATGTTGGATGATTTCTTGTTGGCATTAGCGTATGTTAGAGAACTATGCAGTGGCAAGTGTTAGAAGTAGTGACGCAGGTTAACAAGGCCATAAAAAAAAGTACTGGGGTTCATTTCCAGAAGGACAGAACTGGGGTAGCATTGCTGGTTAAAGAGGAGATTAACACAATAGTAAGGAAGGATATTGTAGAGTCCGCACCTTAATAATACATGGACTGTGGGAGAACAATAAAACAGGTATTTACTGAAAAGAGAGTAAACATCAGACTGAAGTACAGAAGCCTGCTAGGGCTTTTTATACAGGTGTGGTCACTGCCGGTACTGCAGTATAAAATAAGTTCTTCTCTTAAAGGTACATACACAACAATTTCTCCCCTTTTAGATAAACAGTATATAACATTCATTTAACAACTAAATAATAACTAATTACAATTACAATTTTCTCGGTACTATATACATCAACTGAAATAATTATTTATAAGTTCAGTCTTTGAGGAGGCTTCCTGATCCTGACTGGATAGCTCCTTTCTCGAGTATCCTGTTTTGCGGTGGAGTCGATTCTGGCTCATTGTCATTGGTTGGTTCGTCAGCTTCCAATACCACTGCTTCTGAGGTAGATGCAATCTGTACTTCGGGTTCATTACCAGGTGCACATGCTCGTGGTATAGGTTTGGCTTGTTCCTGTGACTCTAGAATCTGGTCAGCATGGCGTCTCACGATGCTCTCTCCAAAGTCCACTGTGTACATTAGTGGTCCCTGCTGTGTGCATATCGTTCCTGGCTGCCATTTTTCTGTTCGGTAGTCGCGGGCCAAGACTGGTTGTCCTATCTTGAAGCTCCTGGTTGGCTTCTCGTTGATGTGCTGGAATTGCTTATACTCAACATCTCGTCTTATGTTTGGTTTGAGCAAATCCAGGTGACATCTTAGCCTTCGGTTGAAGAACATTATGGCTGGAGCTTGGTTGGTGACTGCATGTGTCGCATTCCGGTAAGCAAACAAGAAATTATCTACCTTGTGTTGTAGTGGTATGTCGTCGTTATACATCGCCTTTATTGCCTTTTTAAAGGTCTGAACAAACCTCTCAGCCAATCCATTTGTGGCTGGATGATATGGGGCAGATGTGTAATGTTTCACCCCATTATTCCTCAGAAAACTCTGGAAATCCTCGGACACAAACTGGGGCCCATTGTCGGAGCAAATCGGTTCTGGCAAGCCATTCCTGGCGAAGATGGTCTGTAGGACTGCAATAGTTTTCTCTGTGGTGGTGGAGGACATTTTGATGACCTCTGGCCATTTCGAATGGGCATCCATGGCGATTAGAAACATTGGCCTAGAAATTGGGTTTTGGCTTAGCCCGGGCTTTAGCGCCGGAAGTTAGTGCCGGCGCTAAGTCCCCTGCGCGCGCCAAAAATTCAGTGGCGCCGCGCCCAAACGGCTGCCGGCGCTACTGAAGGGTCTTAGCGCCTGGAAAAGGGCGCTAACTGCCGTTTCGCGCCGCAATTCCGGCGCTGCGGCACCCGATGCGGTGCGGCAGGCTGGGGAAGTGCAGGCCTCCTCCTTCCGTTAAGGAGGAGCTGCCTGCACCCGGCCGCGGCCCGCGCAAATCTGCTTAAAAATGAGCCCGGCACCTCGGACAAGTGCCGGGCTTGCATCTGTTCTGGGGGGAGGCGGGAGAGAAGTCCGGGGAGGGAGCTGCGGGCAGGCAGCCGGCGGGAAAGCGGCCGGCCGCCGCGGGGCCTTTAATGCGCCGGCGCTAACTGCAGTAAGGCACCTCTGACAAAACGCTGGTTGTGGCTGCCACGGGCGAGGCGGCCGCAACTCAATTTCGGAGTTCGGGCGGGTTACCACGGCAACCGGGACGCTGCGCACACCGATGACGTCATCGGTGCCGGCGCAGCGCTACCGGAGCAACGCCGATTTAGGGCCCCAGGGAATTTCACTACTGGCCATAACTCCGGCGCAAGGCCCTCTAGCGCCTCAAATGAGGCGCTAAGGCTACTGAATTTTTAGCCGATAGAGTCTATAAATGGACCAGCAAAATCAATGTGTACCCGTTGCCATGGAGATGAGGGCCACTCCCATGGGTGTAGAGGGGCCTGTGGTGGTGCATTTTGGACTTTCTGGCATCCTGAGCAGCTCTTGGTCAGGTCCTCGATTTGTTTATCGATTCCCGGCCACCACACATAAGCCCTGGCTAGGCTTTTCATTTTTACCCCTCCCAGATGACCCTCATGAAGCTCATTGAGCACTCTGCCTCTCAACTTGGGTGGAATTACCACTCGGGATCCACACATCAAGGTCCCCCGGCACACTGACAGCTGTTCTCTCCTTGGCGAGAATGCTGGCAACAGTGAGTCGCCATGTGCTGGCCATCCCTTCACTGTCAAATCATAGACCCGAGAGAGTGTCGGGTCATTTCGGGTTTCCTTCTCTATACTTGAGTTTGTAACAGGCAGACATTCGACTATGGTCGCATGGAATATCTCAACAGGGTCCACTGCAGGTGCTTCCTCTACCGTAGGCAATGGTAGACGCGACAGCCCATCAGCGTTTCCATGCTGCTTCGTACCCTTGTACTCTATGTCGTACTGATGTGCCCCTAGAAAAAGTGACCATCTTTGCAGCCGTTGCGCCGTCATCACCGGAACGCCCTTCTTTGGGTTAAAAATGGAGACCAGGGGCTGATGATCAGTCAGTAGGGTGAATTTCTGCCCATGCAGATAGTGATTGAACTTCTTCACCCCCCACACCAGGCTGAGGGCCTCCCTGTCAATCTGGGCGTAGTTACACTCAGCTGAGGTTAACGAGCGCGACGCAAAGGCTATTGGCCTCTCTGAACCGTCAAGGAATTTGTGTGACAGCACCGCTCCAATGCTGTAGGGAGACGCATCACATGCCAACCGAATCGGTAATGTTGGGTTGTAGTGGGCCAATACTTCTTTGGAAGTGATTAGGCATTTACATTTCTGAAAGGCACGCTTACACTCATCACTCCATTTCCATGTTACTCCAGTTTGCAGCAGGGCGTTCAGTGGGTGCAGAATTGTAGATAAATTCGGCAAGAACTTATGGTAGTAGTTCACCAGCCCGAGAAACGACCTCAGTTGCAACACATTTTCCGGTGCTGGAGCCTTGACTACAGCCTCAATCTTGTCTGGCGACTTATGCAACCCTTCCTCATCAATCATGTGACCACAATACGAGATTTGTCTCCTGAAGAACTCGCATTTGGGGCGGTTGGCTCGTAGCCCATATTCCTGCAATCTAGTGAGCACCTGCTCCAGGTTGGCAAGGTGTTCACTATCATTTTCACCCGTAACCAGGATGTCGTCCAAATAACACTGGGTCCCCCGGGATCCCTTGCAGGACTTGTTCCATCGCCCTCTGCCAAATAGCCGGGGCTGATGCTACCCCGAATACCAGTCGATTGTACTGGTAAAGGCCTTTGTGAGTGTTAATCGTGAGGTATTTCCTAGATGCTTCTTCCACCTCCATTTGTAGATACGCTTGGGCCAGATCAATCTTCGTAAAGCATTTCCCTCCAGATAGTGTGGCGAAAATATCTTCTATCCGTGGAAGTGGATATTGTACTGTGTGCAGGACTGGGTTCACAGTTACCTTGAAGTCCCCACAGATGCGAACCTTCTTCGGCTCCCCAGGCGTGCTGCTCAATAATTTCTTCATTACAGGAACGATGGGTGTGGCCCACTCACTCCAGTCCACCTTGGACAGCACACCCGAACGCTCCAGACTCTCCAGTTCTGCTTCAACGGCTGGGCGGACCGCGTACGGCACCGGTCTGGCCTTAAAACATTTTGGGTTTGCGTTATCTTCGATTTTTATCGTTGCCTTTACTCCTTTTAGAGTCCCAAGTCCTTTTCGGAACACCTCTTTCGCGTCAGTTAGAATTTGTGACAGTCGTCCAGGTGTGACGTCATCATCCTTTTTGTCAGTCACAGTTAGCGCCTGAATGGAATGCCAATCCAATTGTATTTTTCGGATCCATTCACATCCCAATAATGGTGGTCCTCCATCTTGTAGTATATAGAGATACAGTTTCTGTGTTTCCTTGCCGTTGTATTTAACTGGCACCCTTATTTTTCCTCTGGGGTAGACTTTTTGCCCCGTATATGTCTTCAATACAATGGACGTGTCCTTTAAGGGTATGTGTGAGAATAGCCGCTCATAGTCTCGTCGATTCATGACAGTTAGGGCTGATCCTGTATCCAATTCCATCTTTACTTGGGACCCTGCTATCATGAGGGTGACCCAAATGGTTCGGTGATCCTCCTTTGCGATCACGTTGTGTAACTTTAGACAACTTAGTCTCCTGCTCCCGGAGTCGTTATCACTCTCCTGATCTTCCGAACTACTGTCTGTCATTTTTTTTACTTTCTTGTACTTTTCCTTAGTAGTTCTTGCAGTGTTGGTTTTCTTTCCCGACCTGCAGACTCTTGCTATATGTCCCATTTTCCCGCATTGCCTGCATACTTTGTCCTTAGACCAGCAGTCCTTCTGATCATGGGTTGTTCTGCCGCAGCGATAGCACTTTTCTGCTCCATACGCTATTTCGTTAGCGCTGTATTCTTGTGGTTTCTGTTGTATTTCTGCAGCTCCCCGTGCTGCTGCTTCGTAGGATACTGCCACGCTGAAAGCCTGTTCTAGCGTCAGGTCCTTTTCCGAAAGTAGTCGTTTCTGGGTTCCTTCACTCTGGAGCCCGCAGACAAACTTATCCCGTAAGGTGTCTGCCAGTCCTGCTCCGAACTGGCAGTGCTTCGATAACTTGCGTAGTTCCGTAAGATCGTCAGCATTGTTCTCATCTCTGTGCTGGTTTCTTTTATGGAACTTGAATCTTTCTGCTATCAGCAGCGGTGTAGGGTTTAGGTGTTCCTGTAAGATATTAACAATCTCTTCAAAACTTTTCTCCATTGGTTTAGCTGGGGTAATTAAATTCCGCAATAGGCCGTACGTTCTCGCGCCCATTAAATTTAATAATACCGACGCCTTCTTTCCATTGCCACCTCATTGGCATTGCAGTACACTTCAATTCTTTCCACATACGTGGTCCAGTCTTCTACCTCGTTGTCGAAAGCAGTGATACTGCCACTTTTCGGCACCTTGGGTGATTTAAAATGGCACCTCCCGCGCTTTTTCTTCTTCCCCAATGGAATAAAATGGCGCCTCCCGCGCTTTTCCTTCTTCCCCTTGCTGCCACGCTGCTCCTAGCATTCTACAGGGTAATGGCGGCGACCCGCGGCTTCGGCGTGTCTCACTTTTCCTTCCCCTCGTTTATTTTCTCTCCGCTGCCCCGTTATTGAGCACCAACTGCGCCCTGTGCGCTCCACCCTCTCTCTCTCTCTTTCCTCCCGGTGACGCTGCACGGCCCCTTTGCAGAGCCGCTTGATCGAGCTCGAGCCCGCCGCAGTCTGGAAGGGTCAGCGCACTACCTGCTACCAGCACGATTTGCTGGAACACCTTGACTGGGGAGCCAAGCCCAGCTCTCCACAGCCTCTCCCGCAATTCTCCGAACACCGATGGATCCTTGGGCGGTTGCCCGCGGTCGACGCCCGTTGCTCTGACTTCGACCTCCAAGGAACTTCTTCTCAGGGAAAGATCCCCGTGAGGTGATGCAGTACTGCAGGTGAGTTTGAACCTGCTCGTCGCCACTGTAGAGTCCGCGCCTTAATAATACACGGACTGCGGGAGAACAATAAAACAGGTATTTACTGAACAGAGAGTAAACGTCAGACTGAAGTACAGAAGCCTGCTAGGGCTTTTTATACAGGTGTGGTCACTGCCGGTACTGCAGTATAAAATCAGTTCTTCTCTTAAAGGTACATACACAACAGATATTAGCTCTGATGATGTGGAATCTGTATGGGCAGAGCTGAGAAATACCAAGGGGCAGAAAACGTTAGTGGGAGTTGTATAAAGACCCCCAAACAGTAATGCTGAGGTTGGGGATGGCATTAAATGGGAAATTAGACATGCGTGCAATAAGGGCAGTGTAGTTATCATGGGTGACTTTAATCTATATATAGATTGGGCTAACCAAATTAGTAACAATACTGTGGAGGAGGAACTCCTAGAGTATATACGGGATTGTTCCCTGGACCAATATGTCGAGGAACCAACTAGAGATCAGGCTATCTTAGACTGGGCATTATGTAATGAGAAAGGATTAATTAGCAATCTTGTTGTGTGAGGCCCCTTGGGGAGGAGTGATCATAATATGATAGAATTCTTCATTAAAATGGAGAGTGAAGTAGTTGACTCAGAGACTAGGGTCCTGAATTTAAATAAAGGAAACTACGATGGTATGAGGCACGAGTTGGCTAGGATGGATTGGGGAACGTTACTTAAAGGGTTGATGGTGGATAGGCAATGGCAAACATTTAAAGATCGCATGGATGAACTACAGAATTTGTTCATCCCTGTTTGGCATAAAAATAAAACAAAAATGGTAACTCAACCGTGGCTAACAAGGGAAATTAGGGATAGCTTAAGATCCAAGGAAAGGACGTATAATTTGGCCAGAAAAAGCAGCAAACCTTAGGATTGGGAGCAGTTTAGGATTCAGCACAGGAGGACAAAGGGATTAATTAAGAGGGGGAAAATAGAGTATGAGAGTAAGCTTTCAGGGAACATACAAACTGACTGTAAAAGCTTCTATAGATATGTGAAGAGAAAAAGATTGGTGAAGTCAAGCATAGGTCCCTTGCAGTCAGAATCAGGGGAATTTATAATGGGGAACAAAGAAAATGGCAGACAAATTAAATACATACTTTGGTTCTGTCTTCACAAAGGAGGACACAAATAACCTCCCAGAGATGTCGGGAAACATAGGGTCTAATGAGAGGGAGGAACTGAATGAAATCAGTATTTGTAGGGAAATGGTGTTAGGGAAATTGATGGGATTGAAGGCTGATAAATCCCCAGGGCCTGATAATCTACATCCTAGGGTACTTAAGGAAGTGGCCCTAGAAATAGTAGATACATTGCTGGTCATCTTCCAAAATTCTATAGACTCTGGAACAGTTCCCATGGATTGGAGGGTAGCTAATGTAACCCCACTATTTAAAAAAGGTGGTAGAGAGAAAACGGGGAAATATAGACCGGTAAGCCTGACATCGGTAGTGGGGAAAATGCTAGAGTCCATTATAAAAGATGGAATAGCAGAGCACTTCGAAAACAGTGACAGGATCAGACAAAGTCAACATGGATTTACAGAAGTTAAATCATGCTTGACTAATCTACTGGAATTTTTTGAGGATGTAACTGGTAGAATAGATAAGGGAAAACCAGTGGATGTGGTGTATTTGGACTTTCAGAAGGCTTTCGATAAGGTCCCGCATAAGAGATTAGCGTGCAAAGTTATAGCACAAGGGATTGGGGGTAAGGTACTGTCTTGGATAAAGAACTGGTTAACAGACAGGAAGCAAAAAGTTGGAATAAATGGGTCTTTTTCTGAGTGGCAGGCAGTGACTAGTGGGGTACCGCAGGGATCGGTGCTAGGACCCCAGCTATTCAGAATATATATAAATGAACTAGAAGAGGGAACTAGATGTAATATCTCCAAGTTTGCAGATGACACAATGCTGGGGGGGTGGGTGTGCTGTGAGGAAGATGCAGAGAAACTCCAGTATGATTTGGACAGGTTGGGTGATTGGGCAGATGCATGGCAAATGCAGTATAATGTGGATAAATGAGAGGTTATCCAATTTGGTGGCAAAAACAGGAAGACAGATTATTATCTGAACGGCAATAGATTAGGAAAAGGTGAAGTGCAAGGAGACCTGTGTGTCCTTGTGCACCAGTCGCTGAAGGTAAGCATGCAGGTGCAGCAGGCGGTTAAGAAGTCAAGTGGTATGTTGGCCTTCATAGCGAGAGGATTTGAGTACAGGAGCAAGGATGTCTTGCTGCAGTTATACAGGGCCTTGGTGAGACCACACCTTGAGTATTGTGTGCAGTTTTGGTCACCTTATCTGAGGAAGGATGTTCTTGCCATGGAGAGAGTGCAGTGAAGATTCACCAGACTGATACCTGGGATGGCAGGAATGACGTATGAGGAGAGATTGGGTCGATTAAGCTTATATTCGCTTGAGTTTAGAAGAATGAGAGGGGATCTCATTGAAACTTATAAAATTCTAACAGGACTAGACTGACTAGATGCAGGAAGGATGTTCCCGATGGCGGGGGAGTCCAGAACCAGGGGTCACAGTCTAAGGATAAGGAGTAAACAATTTAGGACTGAGATGAGGAGGAATTTCTTCACCTAGAGAGTGGTGAACCTGTGGAATTCTCTACCACACAAGGCAGCTGAGGCCAGTTCATTAAATATATTCAAGAAGGAGTTAGATATATTTCTTAAGGCTAAAGGGATCAAGGGATATGGGGAGAAAGCAGGGACAGGGTACTGAATTTGGATGATCAGCCATGATCTCATTAAATGGCGGAGCAGGCTCGAGGGGCCGGACGGCCTACTCCTGCTCCTATCTTCTATGTTTCTATGTTTTTAAAAGCAGAGAAGTTATGTTAAACTTGTATTGAACCTTGGTTAGACCATACTTAAAGAGTATTGTGCACAGTTCTGGTCTCCATATAATAAAAAGGATATAGAAGCACTGGAGAAGGTGCAAAAAAGATTTACAAGGATGATTCCAGAACTGATAGGTTACACTTGGAAAGGCTGATCAGGCTGGGGCTCTTTTCTCTCGAGAAGCGAAGGCTGAGGGGTGACCTGATAGAGGTCTTTAAAATTACGAAGGGATTTGATAGGGTAGATGTATAGAAGATGCTTCCACTTGTGGGGGCATCCAAAACTAGGGGCCATACATATAAGACAGTCACTAATAAACCCAATAAGGAATTCAGGGGAAAATTCTTTACCCAAAGAGTGATTAGAATGCTGTCCTCGCCTTGCTTTCAGCTGGCAGGTTTCCCGAGGCCTGGGAAACCCAGCCGGCCACTGTAAAACCTACAAAGCAGGTAAAGTTAGAGGCTGCCAGCCCAACATATTTAAAATGCCATCCTGCCTCCTGGGTGCGGGTTGGCTGCCCGTCCCTGTCCCACCTCAGTATAACCCGGAAATCGGCAGGTTGGAGCCGGCTTCCCGACGCACTCGGAATTTTACCCGATTTAACGCCCCCCCACCCCCACCCGCACCCAATTCCACGTGCTCACCCACGTTAACATTCCCCCCCCCAAAGTGTCTCTGTTTGACACAAAATCCACATAACCGGTCACAGAGGGATGAATACACGTAGTTAAGAGAGTCCAGAAACTTTCCAAAACTCCGTGAATGCCAGAGGATGGTAGGAAACAAATTACTGACCTCAAGTAGGTGGCACTGAAATAAATGGAATACCATCTGCAACAATTCAACAGCACAGTAGCTCAGAGACACCAGAAAAATAATATTTGTGTTGATTAAGCCAGCAATTGCAAATTAGATCCATGAACTTTATGAGGGAGACAGTACTTACCCAGTGTCTCAGCATTCAGACAAGTGTGATTTAAGTTTTTAATTTTCAAAGCTATCCCACTGTGCAATAGAAGTAGCTTGTCCTGAAAACCATACTTTAGTCAGTTAAAAAGGAAGAAATACTTGCCTTTATATAGCGCCTTTCATGACCTCAGCATGCTCCAAGGCGCTTTACAGCCAATTAAGTACTTTTGAAGTGTAGTCACTGTTGTAATGTAGGAAACACAGCAGCCAATTTGTGCACAGCAAGCACCCACAAACAGCAATGTGATAATGGCCAGATAATCTGTTTTTTTTAGTAGTGTTGATTGAGGGATAAATATTGGCCAGGACACCAAGGATACCTCCGCTGCTATTCTTCAAAATAGTGCCATGGGATCTTTTACGTCCACCTGAGAGAGCAGACGGGACCTCAGTTTAACGTCTCATCCGAAAGATGGCACCTCTGACAGTGCAGCACTCCCTTGGCACTGCACTGGAGTGTCAGAATATAAGAACATAAGAAATAGAAGCAGGAGTAGGCCATTCGGCCCCTCGAGCCTGCCCTGCCATTCAATAAAATCATGGCTGATCTGATCTCGGCCTCAACTCCACTTTCCTGCCCGCTCCCCGTAACCCTTGACACCCGTTTTTCAAAAATCTATCTACCTCCACCTTGAATATATTCAATGACTCCGCCTCCACAGCTCTCTGGGGTAGAGAATTCCAAAGATTCACGACCCTCTGAGAGAAGAAATTCCTCCCCATCTCTGTTTTAAATGAGTGACGCCTTATTCTGAAATTATGCCCCCTAGTTCTAGATTCCCCCACGAGGGGAACATCCTCCCTGCATCTACCCTGTCGAGCCCCCTCAGAATCTTATGGGGGGGAAATTGAGTCGCGCCCCCTTTGGAGCGCTAACTTCGCCGGGGCGCTACTTTTACCGCCCCGAAAAAATTAGCGCCCCCGCGGCCGAAATTCATTGGTAACGCCCCAAGAGGGAAGCAGGGTGCTACTGGAAGCACCCTGCCTCCCTCTTGGGGCGCTGTGAGTGAATAGCACGGTGGGAGGCGCAAAGCAACCGAATTTTTAGGCCTATATGTTTCAATAAGATCAGCCTGGATTTTTGTCCCTGCAGTGGAACTCGAACCCACGACCTCCTTGACTCCGAAGTGAGAGCGCTAGCAATTGAACCACGGCTGACCCTTATGTCAATTTGTGGAGCTGTGAATTCACATGAAGAAAGCCCTGTGTCTACATTCCTCAGCTGCGCATGTGCTGCTTAATGATTCCCGCCTTGGCCCATGCAGCAGGTGAGTCAGCGTCATCGCGACACATTGAATCCGTTTCTGAGACAGCTGCCAATGCAGAGGAGCAACAACAACAACTTGCATTTATATAGTGCCTTTAACGTAGTAACCAAGGCGCTTCACATTAGCGTTACCAGACAGAATCCTTCATGAGCCACATAAGGAGATATTAGGACAGGTGAGGTAGGTTTTATGGAGCATCTTAAAGGAGGAGAGAGAGGTGGAGAGACGGAGAGGTTTCGGGAGGGAATTCCAGAGCTTAGGGGCCCAGGCAGCTGAAGACACGGCCGCCAATGGTGGAGCGATTAAAATCGGGTATGCGCAAGAGCAGAGCGAGTAAACCCAGAAGCACCTAAAACCCTTCAGTAAGGAAAAAAGCATTTGCAGCCAATAAAGGCGTCCAGATTGAATTCATCCCGTTAGTGACAGGAAGACCATTCACCTGTAGTCAAATCCTCCACAGGGCCTTCTCTGGGTACATGATACAAGGCAGAAGGGCCTACAACAGCAAAGCAGAATGGTACGCACACTTATTTTAAGTAACACTTTCTGAAAAAGGTGAGAAGGAAAATAACTTCAGCTGTATCGGCTTTAGTTTGCAGACACTGATTAAGGCCCTGTCCGAATGTGGTTTCTAACACCAGTGCATTTCGCCATGTAAATGTACAAATTTTAAAGCATTATTAAAGTTAATTTGACCTGGTCTCCTTCACCAGTAACTGACTAATTTAATGCATTGGTGTGGTGTTAAAGCAGTGCTGGAATTAGCAAGCTGTTGTTTACACTATCCAAACGTTACAATGTCCTGACTTTCATTAACCACTTGGCAGTAAACCAGCATAAAAATCACTGTTAGTTAGAAAATCATTCTGTAGTGTTTATAAGTGCATGCATATGTCTCTATATGGTGTTGTACTCTTTGAGTGTGCAGAGTATAACATCAGAATTGAGATCGTACATTTATAATGCTGGAACTAGATTTTATCCATTTTGTAAATGCTGTTTTTGAGAACAAAGTCAGAGCCTTTTGATGGAATCAGATTGCACAGCTGGAGAGGTTGGCCATCGAGCAACCTCCCCACTATAGAGGTCTCCTTATATTCTGAAACTAGCATTTTTCAGAATGATGCCCACAGAGATTGTTGTTGGGGCTATTCTGCTAATGAAGACTGCTGGATGGATACTCAAACATTCACCCTTGGCTGGGAGCCCTGTATATAGGAGATAATACCAACTACAACTCACATTTATTTATATGGTGCCCTTTAACAGAAAAAAAGTGCTTTACGAGTGGAAAAGAAAGTAAAGAAATGAACAGCAAGCCATGGGGGGGGGGGGCGGGGGGGGTGCGGGGGGAGATAAAGATCAGGGGACCAAATGCTTGGTGAAAGAGATGGGTTTTGAGAAGGTTTTTAAAGGAGGACAGAAAGGTGGAGAAGTGCATCGAAGATGGAATTCTGAAGAGAGCGGTCAAGGTGGCTGAAAGTTCTGCCACTACTGGTGGGGTGAAGGAAGGCACATTGCTCAGAAGTCTAGAATCAGAAGACCAAAGGGTGTTGGAGGAGATTTAAGGCTGGAGGAGGTTGCAGAGGTAGAGCGAGGCGAGTCTGTGTCTGCCTATCTGTCTATCTATCTATCTATCTATCTATCTATCTATCTATCTATCTATCTATCTATCTATCGGTATACAGATGAATAAATATGTAGATATGAGTAGAGATATTTAAACGTAGATATTCACTTAGTTATAACTATTGACCTGAAGGTTACAGAAGTTAACAAAAGTATCATGCCCCAAATGCAAAGACTAAGGGGGAAAAATTCAGTTGGTTAGCGCCTCCCATTAGCGCCTCCCGGGGGCGTTAATGGGGCGCTAGGTACTTAGCGCCAGAACATGGCGATTTTAGCGCCGCTCGCGAAATGGACCAGTCGTTTTGCGGCGGCGCTAAACACTACCGCCACGATCTCCTGCGCCTGCAGATCGTGACGTCAGTCAAGCATGCAACGCCCCAGTAGTGCCCCGGATCGGACCAGATATTGAGTCGCGCCCCCTGCCTTAGCGCCTGCTGCTAGGAAGGACAGGTAGAGGGGAACGTTTTCAAGTCGGGAAGGGACTGGGGGAGCACTACTTAAAGCCGGGCGCTTCCTGCCTTTTCTTGTCAGCAAAATTTTTGGTTTTAACGCTGTCCTAAGGTGTTTTGGCCCTCAGCACCACTTTTGTGGTTTACATAGACTCTACATAGAATTCACAGCACAGAAACAGGCCATTCAGCCCAATTGGTCTGTGCCGGTATTTATGCTCCACGAGCCTCTTCTCTAAGTGCCGAGCTCTTTCCCTGGGCCTATCCATTAGTGCTTCCAACACAATTGCTTTTGAGGTCTCTCCAGGTCAAGATTCAAGGCTGCAATAAGCAGGGTGTGGCTGGTCAGCAAGATGGCCCCTCCCCTTTAAGAACTGGATGGCGCCAGTCTGTCTGGCTTCCATGGTAACTGGCATCACCTGAGCTTCGGTAGCGTTCTGAGGTAGCGCCTCGCTCCCTGACGTTTGCACCTTAAGAGAGGTGTGTAGCACCTGATTTAGTGCTCAAATCACCTCCAAAGGGTGATAGAGGCAAATTCTGCAGTCGGAGGCGATAATTAGCACCCCAAAATGGGCGATACCGAATTTTTCCCCTATATAAGACCATTGTTGGCCACTGAATGTAGCTTCTGTAATCTGAAGGGCAATAGCTTCTCACTATAAGCTAAAATTACTAGTCCGTATCTACTTTTTTTTTGTGTTCTTGACCAACGCATATTTAAGAAATAGACAACATATCTCTCGGCCAGACAACAGCCTTGCTTTGTCACACCATGAGAAGGAGGGGAGAAACCGAGAGAAAACTGAATGTTTAACACCTAGGCCTAGAAATCCGTCTGGGGCGGTGGCGCAGAACAGGCGGTATCGGATCGGCCGTCCGCTATACGTAGCGCCTGAGATTCCGTTCTATTGGCTGCAACGGGACTGAATACCAGCCGCTGTTTATAACAGGCAGCCGATCCCATACCGCCCGACTTGCGCCACCGCCCGAGACGAATTTCTAGGCCCTGGACTTTAAACTTGAGCTTAATCCCAAGGAGATAAACTTAGAATGCTTTCTGATTGGTCAAAGCTGATGGATTTTACTACTGGTACAGCATATTATGGAGAGCTTGCTCTAACCACACCACCCCCACCAGAATTCAGTTTCCCTGCAACATTACTATTCAAACTGGGATGGGGGCGGGGGTGATGTCTGTATGAGAAATACAATATTCAATGTGAAAAATATTGTGACAGTCAAAGGCGGGATGAGCTGAATAGCCTCCTTCTGTCATATAATTCTATGGCTGTGTGAGCATGTTGATTAGCGAAACTTCAGTCAAGCATTTTTCAATCACACTATACCTTCACTGTATAATTTCAATGTTCTCCCTGTTGGAGGTAGATCCAATGAAGTTGAGCGTGCAGTATCCCATGCCTGACGCTGAGAGCGCCAACCTTATGGGGCAGGCTGGCCACAGATGTCCTTGCGGCAGGTGAAACTGCTCATCAGCTAACTCCTGGCCAAAAGCTGAAGCTGGTGGAGATAGTTTCACCCCAGCTATTAACAGAGGAACGCCTGGGCCTGAAGGAATGATTGGTGGCATTGTGGTGGGTTTTTGCCAATCTGCTTATGGTGCCTTCTTAATATCATGTCGTGCCTCATTGCATCTTGTACTTAAAGCAGGACATTCTTGCTTTCCAAGAGGTACGGTAGCAGAGATTTAATAAAGGGCTTTACATTTGATGTAGCTTTCAGTTAGATGCAGTAGTGCACCCTGAGCTGGAAAGTTTCTTTATGATAACCTTTTTTAAAAATTATTTCTAATAAAATAATTATTTGTGATTTAAATTATTATTGGATATATTCTTGAAAAGGAGAAATTTGCAGGGCTATGGGGAAAGAGCAAGGGAGTGGGACTAATCGGATAGCTCTTTCAAAGAGCCGGCACAGGCACGATGGGCCAAATGGCCTCCGTCTCTGCTGTATGATTCTGTAACAATGATTCTCCTGCTTCTCTTGCTATGCCAGAAAATACATTAAACATTAGCTGAAAAATTAAAAATAAAAACATCCTAAAAACGACCCCAATGGAAATGTACGTGGGGTGGATTTTCAGCAGATGCCGGGCGGGAATGATAACCACGCCATATATCCTGTGTCCCAGCTCACGTGAGCCTTGTCAGAAATAAGTGCTGCTGCCCACCCGAAAATATTATAATCGGCAGACCTGTGTTATTGCTTTCAGAAAGGTTGTGTCATTTTAAGCTGCCGTCGGTGTTTTTTCATACATGCGGTGTGTCAAAGAGGCCCAGCAGGGTTCGCTTCCACAGTGACACGATGCGTTGCCTTCTGCCCACATCATTTTGTGCCTGGGTTGTCAGCTTTGCAGCAGCTTTTTTTTTTAATGGTGTGTTGGAAAATGCCGTATTTTTATAATTCGATTACCGGCCCTGTTGAGCAACGACTGAGAGGTGTGCGGTGTCTTCTCAGCTTGTGGCCTAAAGGCGGGCATTCTGACAAAGTTTGGGAATCCCTGCTGTAACGGATAAGCCAGTGAAGATAAGCCACAAAAGGGGGCAGTGCAGCTTTAAACATGCATCTCTTTGAAGAACAGAACAAGGCCATGCAGCCTTAACATGGGATCAGGTGGTCTCCACTGTGATCAGTAATTTGTTCGCAGAATAATCCATTCTTTACTACGATTCCAGCATTTACTTGCTGATTTTTTTTTTTCAACAACTCTCGTTATTTGTCCTTCAGTTATTGTTGGCTTAGCGATACAAATCATGTAACGCAGGGCAAATGAATGAAAATACAAGCATTACTACAGCAGTGCTCTGATGCCCCTTGCAGGTTTTCACTCTTGCAGTATTCCCGCATCATTGTCAGACTTTTTTTTGTGGACGGCAATCTTCCTTCTGTGTTTTCTGCTTTCTATATACCCAGATAGCTAGCAAAATCTCTTGTATGGGTGTTTTATTGCACTCACACTCTGCTTTCCTTTTTGTAGAATACTATACAAATATTGATGCTAATTGAAGGCTAGGATGAATGGTGATTATTGACTGAGGGATATTAAAGTGACTGAAAGTGTATTAAAAGGCAGGTGCCATTATTTCATGTCTGAGGCCACTGTCTAAAGAATCGGAGAATCAATAGTTTATTTTCAAACACTGTAAACAGCCGTCGTTATAGGGTAAGTTGGATAAGGCCTGTTCGCCAGAACTTTGGGAGCCCTCTGACTATGGCACACTGACCATCTGAGCCCAGCTGTACCAATCTATTCTCCGCTAAGCGAGGCTCTGTAGTGAGTGTGCAACCGACAAAATTTACCCTCATCGTTAGTGAAGAGGAGAATTTTTTGTACTCGGTGAGTTGTTGCGATCTGGAATGCGCTGCCTGAAAGGTGTGGTGGAAGCAGATTCAATAGTAACTTTCAACAGGCAATTGGATAAATACTTGAAAAGGAAACATTTGCAGGGCCACTGGGAAAGAGCAGGGGGGAAGTGGGACTAATTGGATGGCTCTTTTAAAGAGCTGGCACAGGCACAATGGGTCGAATGGCCTCCTTCTGTGCTGCATGATTCTATGGCATTTGCAAACCATAATCCTGAAAGTGTGGCGCAGGACACTAGCGTCTGAATGCTTAATGTGTTCGTATGAATGTTTTTTTCGTCTGCTGTTTTAACAGGAGTGTTAATTCACTAAACTAAACATAGAAATATAGAAGATAGGAGCAGGAGTAGGCCATTCGGCCCCTCGAGCCTGCTCCGCCATTCAATGCGATCATGGCTGATCATCCAAATTCAGTACCCAGTCCCTGCTTTCTCCCCATGCCCCTTGATCCCTTTAGCCTTAAGAAATATATCCAACTCCTTCTTGAATATATTTAATGAATTGGCCTCGACTGCCTTCTGTGGTAGAGAATTCCACAGGTTCACCACTCTCTGGGTGAAGAAATTCCTCCTCATTTCTGTCCTAAATGGCCTACCCCTTATCCTTAGACTGTGACCCCTGGTTCTGGACTCCCCGACCATCGGGAACATCCTTCCTGCATCTAGTCTGTCCAGTCCTGTTAGAATTTTATAAGCTTCAATGAGATCCCCTCTCATTCTTCTAAACTCCAGCGAGTACAAGCCCAATCGACCCAATCTCTCCTCATACGTCATTCCTGTCATCCCAGGTATCAGTCTGGTGAATCTTCGCTGCACTCCCTCCATGGCAAGAACATCCTTCCTCAGATAAGGTGACCAAAACTGCACACAATACTCAAGGTGTGGTCTCAACAAGGCCCTGTACAACTGGAGCAAGACATCCTTGTTCCTGTACTCAAACCCTCTCGCTACGAAGGCCAACATACAGATTAATGCTTCACTTAAAACAACAGAGGAAGGAACATAGGAACTGGAGGAGGCCATTCAACTCCTCAAGCCTGTTCCGCCATTCAATTAGATCATGGCTGATCTGTATCTTAACTCCATCTACCCGCCTTGGTTCCAAATCCCTTCATGCCCTTTGCCTAACAAAAATCTATCAATCTCAGTCTTGAAATTTTAAGTTGACCCCCAGCCTCAACAGCTTTCTGGGGGGGGAGAGCGTTCCAGATTTCCACTATCCTTCGAGTGAAGAAACTTCATATTGATGCGCTAAGTATTTGTATGTTAGTATATCAGTATAATCTCAAGGCCAATAATTTTTTTTAATGGAAGGTGATTTCACAAATATTACATCCAATTTGTGACAACTGCACACAATTTCTGTTCAGTTCAGTTCTTCATCACTATCAGTGCTGAATGTTATCGTTCATTGCCGAACAAAAATGAAAACTATTTTCTTAGGCGTGACTGCTCCTCAGCTCGTGCTTAAGTCCACAGGTACAATTAATCTAGCTGTCTTTCTATTTGTCTGTCTGCTGCCTATCTCTCTCCTTATAGAGAGAAGTCAAACACGATAGCCTGAAGAACCTAAACAGAAAATGCTGGAGATACTCAGCAAGTCAGGCAGCATCTGTGAAGAGAGAAACAGAGTTAACGTCAGAAAGGTCATCGACCTGAAACGTCAAATCTGTTTCTCTCTTCACAGATGCTGCCTGACCTGCTGAGTATCTCCAGCATTTTCTGTTTTTATTTCAAATTTCCAGCATCTGCAGTATTTTCTTTTCGTAGCCTGAAGAACCTTCCCACCTAAGAAAATAGTGTTCACTGTTGGCTGCTAATTGCCATCAGCAGGTACTGCTTTGCAATGAGTGACAACAGGAGGCAGTGGTTCATTTCTCCTCACAATTGTCCCTCTCTCCTCCTTGACGGCTTTGACTCGTTGCTAGAGTAAGATACCATGGGCACTCATTGCTTTCCGGTACCTCGCCATTGCGACATATGCATGTTTCAGCTTTTACAATGAGTGTCAATAGGACTATTTGCCCATCTGGGGTTATCATAGCCAAGCTTAGTCCCATCCCCGCTATAAGGTTAATGTTCTTTAGGAGTTTCCTGGTGTAGTTCTAGTGGGTTGGGGTGGATCATTAGGTGAGGAAATATTCCACCCTCCTTCCCTTGGCCCATAAACAACTATCACAAGTTGTTAATGGCTCCCTTGCCAATGGAGGGACCAAATAAAACACAAGCCTATAAGACGTCCTTTAGTTGATGTTCTGAAAGCAGTATTATTGAACTGATTCTCTATAATTACCCAGGATTTCGCAAACGGTGTTATTTTATTTATTTGTAATGCGTCACCGCCAGTGGTAAGGTAATGCTGATCGGAACATTCAGGGGATCATCTCCATCTGACAGATTACATGATCAGCTCAATTCTGCCTTTGTACAAATACTCAGAGGTATTAACGTGCTGAGTGCCAAGATGGGCAAGTAGGTTAGACTTCCCCCACACAGAACTTTATATTACATTTTATTTGTTCAGCATTGTTTGCGAGACAGTGAAGCGCGATGAAGACTTGGCTTCCAAGGCCTGGACACGATCTTGATATTCTTTACATTGTTCATGAAGAAAACTGTTTTTTTTTAGCAACAGCCATGAGGGTGGAGGCCTGTGAATAGACACACAGTTAACTGAATTGGATAAATAAAGTAGTGTATGAATTGATAAGGTAGCTGTATGACAGTTTATATCAGAGGAAGGCAAACAAACCTGCGACCGCGTAGGCATTTCATTAGAGTCATCGCTCGTCTTTCATTAAACGACAGAAAACTGTCCTTTGCGGAGTTTGTCAATGCAGCCTTCCCTCCCCAAACACATTTCTTTCACATGCTAGCGCAGAATATTGCAGGTACGCGCAGCTTCCGCGCGACGAATGCGTCTAAAATTCACCACTCTCCTGTAGAGGCTTTTGTGAACTGGCTGCAATGTATCCTGGACATCAACAGTGATGTGTTTAGCATTGCCCATCACGGCCCACAACTCCAATAACCCTGGAGCCAAGATGCATTCGTGCAATCAAACAAAAAAAAAACAGAAAGAAATACATTGTTTAAGGAATTCAGCATTACTGATAAATGCTGGCCAAAGTACATTACTAGTTTTAGATATGCATCTGAATGAATTTCCATCACAACTAATGGAGAAGAGTTTATGGACAGAGCCTGCAGCAGTGTATGTCCTTTAATTGCCATTTACATACCAGAAGAATCATTAATTTCTAATTCACCTATTATTCACACAGCCTACCGTGTTTTATCAATGTCTGAATAGGGCAGGGAAATGGATTCACTTTTAAGCCAGCTTTCTCTTGCCTGGCTCAATGTTTCTTTCGTGCCTTTTGACCCCGGTGCCAATAGCATCAACACAGGCCGAGGCAGCTCGCAGCTCCCTATTTAGATATGATTTATGATGCCACATTAACCCTTCGCTGACCTAGAAATGCCTTTTATTAAAACGGTTTGACACAACAACAAAAAAAATCAAAAGTCCCTTTTTTTATTGAAAATGCTATTGTCCGCATCATGGGTTTCACAAATGTGACATGGTAGTTACACCACCCATTCCTTTCAACTATCGAACGCATTATTGAAAAAAACTAATAGACAAAATGCTTCATCATTTCTGTCTGAGTGCCCAGCAAATAGGTTTAGGGATCCCATCCCTCTTGAACACTCCGGACCAGGCGATGGACATCTGTGAGACTTAACAGCACATCTTTGATGTGGAGATTTGAGCCTTTTGATTGATAGATGTCAAAATGTGTAAATTTAAATGAAGTACCTGAGTAGGGTTTATTGGATTACCAAGAAAAAATAATGTTTCATCTCCTCCGTTTAACAATGACAAAAACTTGTATTTATATAGCGCCTTTAATGTAGTAAAACGTCCCAAGGTGCTTCACAGGAGCGTTATAAGACAAAATTTAACACTGAGCCACATAAGGAGAAATTAGGGCAGATGACCAAAAGCTTAGGCAAAGAGGTAGGCTTTAAGGAGCGTCTTAAACGAGGAGAGAGGTAAAGAGGCAGAGAGGTTTAGGGAGGGAATTCCAGAGCTTAGGGCCTAGGCAACAGAAGACACAGCCACCAATGGTGGAGCAATTAAAATCAGGGATGCTTAAGATCCCCTTTTAAAAGTCAGTCTTAAAGAATTACCATAAAGATTAACATCCTTCTATTTGTTTCTGCCTTTCTGTTGATTCGTTTTTACAAAGAAACATAGAAGATAGGAGCAGGAGTAGGCCATTCGGCCCCTCGAGCTTGTTCCGCCATTTAATGAGATCATGGCTGATCATCCAAATTCAGTACCCTGTCCCTGCTTTCTCCCCATATCCCTTGATCCCTTTAGCCTTAAGAAATATATCTAACTCCTTCTTGCATATATTTAATGAATTGGCCTCAACTGCCTTGTGTGGTAGAGAATTCCACAGGTTCACCACTCTCTGGGTGAAGAAATTCCTCCTCATCTCAGTCCTAAATGGCTTACCCCTTATCCTTAGACTGTGACCCCTGGTTCTGGACTCCCCCGCCATCGGGAACATCCTTCCTGCATCTAGTCTGGCTAGTCCTGTTAGAATTTTATAAGTTTCAATGAGATCCTCTCAAATTCTTCTAAATTCTAGCGAATATAAGCTTAATCGACCCAATCTCTCCTCATACGTCATTCCTGCCATCCCAGGCATCAGTCTGGTGAATCTTCGCTGCACTCTCTCCATGGCAAGAACATCCTTCCTCAGATAAGGCGACCAAAACTGCACACAATACTCAAGGAGTGGTGTCACCAAGGCCCTGTACAACTGGAGCAAGATATCCTTGCGGCTGTACTCGAATCCTCTCACTATGATGGCCAACATACCATTTGCCTTCTTAACCGCCTGCTGCACCTGCAAGTTTACCTTCAGCGACTGGTGCACAAGGACACCCAGGTCTCGTTGCACTTCCCCTTTTCCCAATCTATTGCCATTCAGATAATAATCTCTCTTCCTGTTTTTGCCACCGAAGTGGATAACCTCGCATTTATCCACATTATACTGTATTTGCCATGCATCTGCCCAATCACCCAACCTGTCCAAATCATACTGGAGTTTCTCTGCATCCTCCTCACAGCACACACGCCTACAAAGCTTTGTGTCATCTGCAAACTTGGAGATATATCTAGTTCCCTCGTCTAGATCATTTATATATATTGTGAATAGCTGGGGTCCTAGGACTGATCCCTGTGGTACCCCACTAGTCATTGCCTACCACTCGGAAAAGGACCCGTTTATTCCAATTCTTTGCTTCCTGTCTGCCAACCAATTCTCTATCCAAGACAGTACCTTACCCCCAATCCCATGTGCTTTAACTTTGCACGCTAATCTCTTATGCGGGACCTTATCGAAAGCCTTCTGAAAGTCCAAATATACCACATCCACTGGTTCTCCCTTATCTATTCTACCAGTTACATCCTCAAAAAATTCCAGTAGATTAGTCAAGCATGATTTACCTTTTGTAAATCCATGTTGACTTTGTCCGATCCTGTCACTGTTTTCCAAGTGCTCTGCTATTACATCTTTTATAATGGACTCTAGCATTTTCCGCACTACCGATGTCAGACTTACCGGTCTATAATTCCCTGTTTTCTCTGTACCACCTTTTTTAAATAGTGGGGTTAAATTAGCTACCCTCCAATCCATGGGAACTGTTCCAGAGTCTATAGAATTTTGGAAGATGACCAACAATGTATCTACTATTTCTAGGGCCACTTCCTTAAGTACCCTAGGATGTAGATTATCAGGCCCTGGGGATTTATTGGCCTTCAATCCCATCAATTTCCCTAACACCATTTCCCTACAAATACTGATTTCATTCAATTCCTCCCTCTCATTAGACCCTATGTTCCCCGACATCTCTGGGAGGTTATTTGTGTCCTCCTTTGTGAAGACAGAACCAAAGTATGTATTTAATTGGTCTGCCATTTCTTTGTTCCCCATTATAAATTCCCCTGATTCTGACTGCAAGGGACCTATGCTTGACTTCACCAATCTTTTGCTCTTCACATATCTATAGAAGCTTTTACAGTCAGTTTGTATGTTCCCTGCAAGCATACTCTCATAATCTATTTTCCCCCTCTTAATTAATCCCTTTGTCCTCCTTTGCTGAATCCTAAACTGCTCCCAATCCTCAGGTTTGCTGCTTTTTCTGGCCAAATTATATGTCCTCTCCTTGGATCTTATGCTATCTCTAATTTCCCTTGTTAGCCACGGTTGAGTCACCATTTTTGTTTTATTTTTATGCCAAGCAGTGATGAACAAATTCTGTAGTTCATCCATGCGATCTTTAAATGTTTGCCATTGCCTATCCACCGTCAACCCTTTAAGTAACGTTCCCCAATCCATCCTAGCCAACTCGTGCCTCATACCATCGTAGTTTCCTTTATTTAAATTCAGGACCCTAGTCTCTGAGTCAACTACTTCACTCTCCATTTTAATGAAGAACTCTAATATATTATGATCGCTCCTCCCCAAGGAGCCTCTCACAACAAGATTGCTAATTAATCCTTTCTCATTACATAATACCCAGTCTAAGATGGCCTGATCTCTAGTTGGTTCCTCAACATATTGGTCCAGGAAACCATCCCGTATACACTCTAGGAATTCCTCCTCCACCGTATTGTTACTAATTTGGTTAGCCCAATCTATATGTAGATTAAAGTCACCCATGATAACTGCTGTGCCCTTATTGCACGCATCTCTAATTTACCATTTAATGCCATCCCCAACCTCAGCATTACTGTTTGAGGGTCTGTATACAACTCCCACTAACGTTTTCTGCCCCTTGCTATATCTCAGCTCTGCCCATAAAGATTCCACTTCATTAGAGCTAATATCCTTCCTTACTATTGTGTTAATCTCCTCTTTAACCAGCAATGCTACCCCACCTCCTTTTCCTTTTTTCTTGTCCTTCCAGAATATTGAATACCCCTGAATGTTGACTTCCCAGTCTTGGTCACCCTGGAGCCATGTCTCTGTAATCCCAATTATATCATATCCGTTTACATCTATTTGCGCAGCTAATTCATCCACCTTATTATGAAAGCTCCTCGCATTAAGACACAAAGCCTTCAGGCTTGATTTTTTAACACCCTTAGTCCTTTTAGAATTATTATTTACTGTGGCCCTGTTTGATTTACACCCTTGATTTCTCTGCCTTCCACTTTTGCTTTTCTCTTTCCTGTCTTTTGTTTCTATCCTTGCTTCCCTTTCCTCTGTCTCCCTGCACAGGTTCCCAACCCCCTGCTATTTTAGTTTAAACCCTCCCCCACTGCACTAACAAACACTCCCACTAGGACATCAGTTCCGGTCCCACCCAGGTGCAAACCGTCCAGTTTGTACTGGTCCCACCTCCCCCAGAACCGGTTCCAATGTTCCAGGAATTTGAATCCCTCCCCCTTGCACCATTCCTCTAGCCATGTATTCAGCTGAAATATCCTTCTATTTCTACTCTGACTAGCATGTGGCACTGGTAGTGTGGAAGTACAGTTTCTCACTTAGACACAAAATGGCTTCCTGGGCATAGAATAAAAACTCAAATGGCCGACAGCATGATTCACTAATCAGTTTCAAGGGGATGAGACCATTTTAGGAATGCTACATACGTATTCCTTATCTGTGACAAGCTTAACAAGGAGCCTCGTTTACCAAACAAATAGCCAAGGACAGGATAAGGTAAACATCGGCCCACAGGCTCAGTTGGTACAGTGGGAGAACAGAAGGATCCCATAATAAAGGATTAGTTAATCTTATCTCAAGGTATTTCTGTTCGTTATTCTAACGAAGCCTGGAATACGTTGTTTCAGTAATTTGCAAGGTCTGTGCCTTTGTAATCAGGTATGATTCAATACTATGTCATGTGGCATAGAAAGCCTGTTTTGTTTCTGTACTGTATAAATATGTTACAAATTCTGTATTACTTCGAAGAGGTCTGATGTAGCCTTTGACTACACAACCCATCCCTTGCAAGCAAATAAAGCCTGTCTTTAACGATACTTTGTGTTTAAAGAGTCTTACTCGGGAGTCGAGACTTCGACAGTAGCAATCCTGAGATTACTACCTTTGAGGTCCTATTTTTAAATTTACCTCCTAACTCCCTATATTCAGGTTTTAGGACCTCATCCCGTTTTTTACCCATATCGTTGGTACCTATATGCACCACAACAACTGGCTGTTCACCCTCCCCCTCCAGAATGCCCTGCAGCCGCCCCAAGACATCCTTGACCCTTGCACCAGGGAGGCAACATACCATCCTGGAGTCTCATTTGCGACCTCAGAAACGCCTATCTATTCCCCTTACAATAGAATCCCCTATCACTATAGCTCTCCCGCTTTTTTTCCTCCCGTCCTGTGCAGCAAGACCACCCATGGTGCCAGGAAGTTGGCTGCTGCTGCCTTCCCCCGATAAGCCATCCCCCTCAACAATTTTCAAAGTGGTATATCTGTTTGAAAGGGGGATGGCCACAGGGGACCCCTGCACTACCTGTCTGCGCCTACTACTCTGCCTGTTGGTCACCCATTCTCTTCCTGCCTGTGCAGCCTTTACCTGCGGCGTGACCAACTCCCTAAACATGTTATCCATGATGTGCTCAGCATCGCGAATGCTCCAGTATGTATTCATTCGCAGCTCCAGCGCCGCAATGTGGTCTGTCAGTAGCTGCAGCTGGATACACTTCCCGCACACATGGTCGTCAGGGACACAGGACGTGTCCCTGATTTCCCACATAGTGCAGGAGGAGCATGCCACAGGGCCGAGCTGTGCTGCCATGACTTACCCTTTAATAAATTCAAATTAAATTAAATCAAATCAATACCTCTAATTACACTACAATTAAATGATATACTCAAGGGCCCTTGTTTACCAGTACTCCCCGCTACACAACAGAGACCCTAGAAACTATAATCCACAAAAATTAAGTTTGGAAAAAAGCAAGAAAGAGAGAAATACTCATCAATCAATCACTTACCTGCTTTCTGGTGACATCACTCTTCGATTACTTATTACTTCTCTCTCTCCTCTCGCTGACTCTGTGCCTCTCGCAGGTCCGCCGCTCAGCTACGGTCCCAGTCCTCCTCTCCACGCTCTTTTTATCCTCCTCTCGCTGACTCTGTGCCTCTCGCAGGTCCGCCGCTCAGCTACGGTCCCAGTCCTCCTCTCCACGCTCTTTTTATCCTCCTCTCGCTGACTCTGTTGCTCTCGCAGGTCCGCCGCTCAGCTCCGGTCCCAGGTCCCCTCTCCGCGCTCTTTTTATCCTCCTCTCGCTGACTCTGTGCCTCTCGCAGGTCCGCCGCTCAGCTCCGGTTGCACATTTTTCTTTAAAGAGGGATTGTCTTTGTGATAAATTATTTGGCAAATTTTTTTTTGAGCAAACATTTGCCAAGCAGTGTGCAAAATTGCATTGAATGGGCCAATGTTTTGCAAAGAAAAAATATTGTGTTACTTGTGCATAATGTCATTGCAATGAAAATGATATATTGGCTTTTCCAGCTCCTCCTCATTGACTGAGGCAGTGGCTGTTTACACATTGAGCCCTGATGGCAGTGAGGGAAGCCACTCACGAGAGTTACTGATAAGACATATTTTGAAAAGAGGAGACTCGATATGACCTCATTGAAGTTGTAAGATTTTGAAGGGGATTGATGAAGTTACCAAGGTATCCACCATGGGGAAGAGTTCAAATAGGCAGACAAGGGGAAAAAATACGTAGATATTAGATAGAGAGAGAGTAAGGAAGAAAAACAGATAGAATGGGGTGAATTTTAACTCCCAAAAACGGGTGGGTTGGGGTTGAGTGGGAAGTTAAAGTGTTAAAAAATCTCAATCCTGAACAGAACCCGCCTCCAACCCACTCACTTCTGGTTTTAACGGAGGCAGGACGGGGGTAGGCAGCCATCCCGCTCCCAGGAGGTGGGTCGTCCATTTAAATGTTATAATGAGGCTGGCATACCTCAGATTTAACCACCTTTTTAGTTTTAACTGCGGCTGGTTGGGTTTCACAGGCCTCGGTAAACCCGACAGCTAATGGAAGGCGAGGACTGCTGGATCCAGGAGGAAAGTGCCTTTACACTTACCGCCTGGATCCAGCGCCCCTGCCTAACCCACCCTCTGTGATCAGAGACACCCCCACAAGACCTCTGATCCCCCCCACAAGAGGCCTCTAATCACCTTTTCGGCCTTCTCCTTCCCCCTCCACCACCCCACCCACCCGATCGTTCTCCAGGCCGGCTCCGATGTTCTCTGCTTTCCCCCCTGCCCCCGACCATCCTTCGGCCCCCGGTGTTCTCTGCCCCCCACCCCCGGCCATCCTCAGGCCCCCAATGTTCTCTGCCTCCCCCCCTCAACCACCTGATCACCCCCCAGCCCCACCCTATCCCTCCCTCCCTCCTCTCTGTGGCCTAGTGCCACAGGCTTACCCGCTCGCAGCCAGCCAGCCTCGCCATCTGGTTTCAAATGCAAATCAGGCCCTGCCATTAAATTCGTTCTCCCGGGTTTCCCGACTGCTTCCGAGCCCCGCCCGCTCCCAACCTGCCTCCCAATTAAAATTCCGGCCAATGTCTTCATTCAAAGGATAATGTGGAATAAATTACCAGGGAAGTCCATTAATACAGACAATATAAATGGGTTCAAAGACAATTGGATGTGCTTCTAGAGAGCGAAGAGGTTGAGGGACACAGTGAGAAGGTGGATAGGTGGGGTTTCAATCTCTCAAAAAGGGTTAGGCATGTTGGGCTTGATGGCCTTTTCTTATGTTCTTAATCTCCTGGCTGCAAACCATTAGTAGGCCACTAGGAACTGGCGTATACTCAGTCACTACTATTACATTAGAGAATAGATAGACATCCCTCTCCGACCTTATCATTCAAGACTTACTGGATCAGTTTACTGGCAAAATGATAACACATGGGTGCAATCTGTCCTCTGTATACAGTTTTATGGTCATGGGGTTGGAGGTGGTCTTACTCAATGCCGTGCTATTTATTTTTTGTTGATAGTGTACATAGGAAGCCAGTGCACTCCATGCATCATGACAAGCATACAAAATGATTAATGATTGTGACAGAAGTGCTTCAAGTTTATCAATCTGCATTCAACAGTTGATTACAGGGACATTTTGCAGTTGATGCATATTGCCATACAAAAGATTCCATAAGCTAACAGAGCAAATGAAGATTTTAATGGATGGGTATAGAATGGTTAGTGTTAGAAATCAGGATATCTTCCCTATTCTTATTGATTGATTGATAGATGCAAGGTTAGAAATGACTGTTGGTGGTATTAGCAAACAAATGCTTAACGCATTTGTATAATATTCTTCTGCCTGCTAATTTAATAGAGACATTAAATTGGTTAAAGCTCCATGATATAAATGCAAGTCTTTCTTTTTTAAATTAGTACACAGTGAAACGTCAGACAAGCATTTGTCCTGTAATATCCCCAATAGTAATTTCTAGGCTGTAGCGAGTATTCTTGTGCCAATTGCCAGCCTAGTCCTTTTTCAATGCAAATTCTTTATTGCATTTACATGATAAACAAGTGGGAAATATAAACGATATATTAGGTTTGAAACAGTAAATGGATGTTATGTTATGCCCCTGCCACAGCACTGAAACAGGCCCTAACCAAAGTCATAAATGACATCCTCTCTGACTATGACTATGATGAATTATCGCCCTTCGTTCTCTTTGCAGCTTTTGACATGGTCGACCACACCATCCTCCTCTGATGCCTCTCCTCCATTGTCCAGCTCAGCGGGATTAGCCTCACTTGGTTCCACTCTTGCCTTGATCATAGTCCATACATCTTCAGCAGTGGCTTCCTTGCTGCCGCTAAGCTGTTACTGCCAGAGTCTCGCAAGGATTGTCCTTGGCCCCTCTTCCTCTTCCTCATCTATATGCTAGTCCTTGGAGACATCAGCTGTAGACATGGCATCAGCTTCCTCTCCACCACCTCTCCTGACCCCTCCACTGCCTCTGTGTAGCCAGATTGCTTGTCTGACATCCAGTCTTCGATGAGCTGCAATTTCCTCCAGCATCCTATTTGACCTCAAGCTGAGCTTCTGAACCCATATCCGCTCCGTTATAAAGAATGGCTAATTAGACCTCCGTAACACTGCCCACCTGTGTGCCTATCTCAGGCAATCTTCTGCTGTAACCCTTACCCATGCCTTTGTCCACTCGAGGCTGAACTACTCCAATACTCTCCTGGTCAAACACCCATCTTTCATCCTCCACCCTTCATAAACTTCAGCTTGTCCAAGGCTCTTCTGCCCGTATATCCGCTGCTTTTAACAGACAGGCAGACATAAGATCTAAACCTGCCACCATCTGGTCTGAAGGCTAGTGCTATAGCAATGTAAGGATGCTTACATAGATTTTTTTTGGAATCTTGGCTTGGAATTTGGATTACAAAATGTGAAGACAGTGGGTTAGACCACTGTAGCCATTACAGATTTTTTACATTTAGTGATGCAAATCAGAACTGGTAACTACATGCACTATCCACTCCTCTAAATAATTATTTTATCCCAATCATTTTTTTCTGTAAAAGTTACTGAAACCATATTGCAGTAGTTAGTTCTCTAACAGTCTGGTTTCTTGAGCAGTCTGGGTACAGAGAGGTCAATGACTGGTTAATTTTGAATTAATGAAATTGACCAGAAATTGACAAGTAGATTCTTTGAAAAGTGATTCTGCAGCTTTAAGTATACAGTGTAGTGGTATCATTTCCTTTGTATGCTCAACGCACACTTAGCCTAATTGTAGGTTTCTGTGACATTCTACATGTGATACAGACAACACAAGAAAGGATGAAATGATTTGGAAAATACAGAACGATTTTACCCAGCGTCCAAAAGCCTGAAGAGTCTCGTAATATTTTTCACAAATGTTGGTTCTCAATTTCCCCCTTCCCTATCTTTAGTTGTCCCCAGGGCATATCCCCTTGTCCAGCTAAAGAAAAGGTAGACAGCTCGTGATCTCCTGGGCTTTTCCAATGAGCTCTTGAGTCTAGAAGGAAAATCTCTCATTTTTTTCCCCTTTCCTGTGGGGGAAGCATCTGGGCACTATTCTGTACCTCCCTAACAGCAAAGATAAGACCAGGAAATTGCCACAGAAGGAGTTGCAGGCAGAGGCACAGGTTTGCATCAAACGACCCTCTCTTTCGGGCTAAATATTTTTAGGTTGATAGTTTGTCGAAGGAAGATTTGAATGCCCATTCCTCCCTCCATACATTTCTAGTGTTGCTATTCTGGGACTGCTTCTTCCCCCAGTCCAAGACTGACAGAAGCAGGGTATTATGCAAATTAAAATTGTATTTGTGCGCAAAACTGGCCCTGTTATGAACGTGTGAATGCAAAATGGATCCACTTCAATGCAATCAACAACAACTTGCATTTCTATAGCGCCTTTAATGTAGTAAAATGTCCCAAGGCGCATCACAACAGCGATTATCAAGCAAAATTTGACACCGAGCCACATAAAGAGATATTAGGACAGGTGACCAAAAGTTTGGGCAAAGAGGTAGTTTTTAAGGAGCGTCTTAAAGGAGGAGAGAGAGAGAGGCGGAGAGGCTTAGGGAGGGAATTCCAGAGCTTAGGGCCTTGGCAGCTGAAGGCACGGCTGCCAATGATGGAGCAATGAAAATCGGGGATGCGCAAGAGGCCATAATCGGAGGAGCGCAGAGATCTCGGAGGGTTGTAGGGCTGGAGGTGGTTACAGAGAAAGGGAGGGGGCGCGGCCATGGAGGGATTCGATAACAAGGAGTCAATGCAGGTCAGCAAGCACAGGGGTGATGGGTGAACGGGACTTGGTGCGAGTTAGGACATGGGCAGCAGAGTTTTGAATGAAATCAAGGAAAATTGACTTTTGCTGGCGAGCTTATGATTAGCAAAACGACTGGAAGCTAGCCTTAAAAATCAGACTGTCGGTTTCAAATCGAGATGGGCAGATGTTAGATCCGTGTATTTTGATGTTGTGTGTCCTTCAATAACTAGACACGAGACTGCAGGGAACAATCAACAGGTATTTACTGGATGAGGGTTACTCTAAAACTAAACGTATAGATCCCTACTCAGGGTTTATATACAGGTGTGGTCACTGCCGGTACTACAGTATACAGGAGCTGTAAAAAGTAGTTCTCCCCTTAAAGGTACATACACTACAATTCCTCCCCTTTTAGATTGACAGTACCATAACATTCATTTAACAATTAACACTTTTAACATGCACATTAACTGAAAATAGTCCATTTATAAATTCAGTCTTTGGGGCGGCTTCCTGATTCTTTCTGGATAGCGCCTTTCCTGAGTGTCTTGTTCTTGGTGCGGAGGCCCCCGTCGTCAGTTGGTTCATCAGCTTCCGATGCTACTGTTTCTGGGGTAGATGCTACCTGTATGTCGGGTTAATCACCAGGTGCGCGAGGCATGGGGTTGACTCGTTCCTGTGACTCTAGGATCTGGTCGACATGGCGTCTCACAATGTTCTCCCCAACATCCACTGTGTACATTAGTGGCCCCTGCCGTGTGCATATCGTTCCTGGTTGCCATTTCTCTGTTCGGTAGTCGGAGGCCAAGACTGGTTGCCCTACATTGAAGCTCCTTGTCGGCTTCTCATTGATGTGCTGGAATTGCTTATTCTCAACATCTCTTCGTACATTTGGTCTGAGCAAATCCAGACGAGATCTCAACCTTCGGTTAAAGAACATCATGGCCGGGGTCTGGTTGGTGACTGCATGTGTCGCATTTCTGTAGGCTAACAGGAAATTGTCCACCTTATGCTGCAGTGGAATGTCGTCATCGCACATGGCCCTTACTGCTTTCTTAAAGGTTTGTACGAACCTCTCAGCCAATCCATTTGTGGCTGGATGATACGGGGCGGATGTGTAATGCCTTACCCCATTCCTTTTCATGAATTTTCGAAACTCTTCGGACACAAACTGTGGTCCGTTATCAGAGCAAATCTGCTCTGGCAAGCCGTTCCTGGCAAATATGGTCCGTAGGACTGCAATAGTTTTCTCCGTGGTGGTGGACGACACTTTGATCACCTCAAGCTATTTCGAGTGCGCATCCACGGCTATTAGAAACATTGAGTCCATGAATGGACCAGCAAAATCAATATGCACCCGTTGCCATGGAGATGAGGGCCACTCCCATGGGTGTAGAGGGGCATGTGGTGGTGCATTTTGGACCTTCTGGCATCCTGAGCAGCTCTTTGTCAGGTCTTCGATTTGCTGATCGATCCCCGGCCACCACACATAAGCCCTAGCAAGGCTTTTCATTTTGACCCCTCCCAGATGGCCTTCGTGAAGCTCATTGAGCACTCTCTCCCTTAACTTGGGTGGAATTACCACTCGGGATCCACACATCAAGGTCCCCTGGCATATTGACAGCTGTTCTCTTCTGGATGAGAATGCTGGCAACAGTGAGTCGCCATGTGTTGGCCATCCCTTCACCGTCAAGTCATATACCCGAGACAGTGTCGGGTCATTTCGGGTCTCCTTCTCTATATCAGCGTTAGTTACTGGCAAGCGTTCAATGATAGTCGAATCAAATATTGAGACAGGGTCCACTGCTGGTGCTTCCTCCGCAGTAGGCAGTGGCAGGCGTGATAGCCCATCAGCGTTTCCATGCTGTTTCGTGCCCTTACACTCGATTTCATATTGGTTCGCCCCTAGAAAAAGGGACCATCTTTGTAGCCATTGCGCAGTCATCACCGGCACGCCCTTCTTTGGATTAAAGATGGAGACAAGTGGTTGGTGGTCAGTCAGCAAGGTGAACTTCTGCCCGTGCAGATAGTGGTTGAACTTTTTCACTCCCCACACTAGGCTGAGGGCCTCCCTGTCAATCTGGGCGTAGTTACGCTCGGCTGAGGTTAGTGACCGAGACGCAAAGGCTACCGGCCTCTCCGAGCCGTCCGGGAACTTGTGCGACAGCACCACTTCAATGCCATAGGGTGATGCATCACACGCCAACCGAATTGGTAGTGCTGGGTTGAAATGAGCCAACACCTCTTTTGATGTGATCAATTCTTTGCACTTCTGGAAAGCTCGTTTACATTCGTCATTCCACTTCCATGGTACCCCCGTTTGCAGTAGGGTGTTCAGTGGGTGTAGTACTGTAGACAAATTCGGCAAGAACTTATGGTAGTAGTTCACCAGCCCGAGGAACGATCTCAGTTGTGACACATTTTCCGGTGCTGGAGCTTTGACTACTGCCTCAATCTTTTCAGGGGACTTATGTAACCCCTCTTTATCAATAACGTGGCCACAATACGAGACCTGCTTTTGGAAAAACTCGCATTTGGGGCGGTTAGCTCGGAGCCCATATTCCTTCAATCTAGTGAGCACCTGCTCCAGGTTGGCAAGGTGAGCACTATCATTTTCGCCTGTGACCAGGATGTCGTCCAAATAACACTGGGTCCCTGGAATCCCTTGCAGGTCTTGATCCATTGCCCTTTGCCAAATAGCCGGAGCTGATGCTACCCCGAACACCATCCGGTTGTATTGGTAGAGACCTTTATGAGTGTTGATCGTGAGGTACTGTTTCGAGGCTTCTTCTACCTCCATTTGCAGGTACGCCTGGGCCAGATCAATCTTAGTGAAGCGTTTCCCTCCAGATAGCGAGGCGAAAATATCTTCAATCCGCGGAAGCGGATATTGTACCGTGTGAAGGACTGGGTTCACTGTCACCTTAAAGTCCCCACAGGTGCGAACTTTCTTTGGTTCCCCAGGCGTATTACTCAACGACCTCTTCATTACAGGAACGATGGGTGTAGCCCACTCGCTCCAGTCCACTTCGGACAGTACTCCTGAACGTTCCAAACCTTCCAGCTCTGCTTCGACGGCTGGGCGGATCGCATAAGGCACCGGTCTGGCCTTAAAAAAACTTTGGGCTTGCATTTTCCTCTATTTTGATCATTGCTGTTATGCCTTTTAGTGTTCCAAGTCCCTCCTGGAACACTTGTGCGTCAGTTAGCATTTTTGACAGTCGTCCAGGTGTGGCGTCGTCATCCTTTTTGGCATCTACAGTCAGTGCTTGTATGGAATGCCAATCTAGCTGTATCTTCCAGATCCATTCACATCCTAGTAGTGGTGGTCCTCCATCTGGCAATACATATAGGTCCATTTTTGGTGTTTCCTTACCGTTATATACAACGTTCACCCTTATTTTTCCTTTGGGGTAGACTTTTTGCCCCGTGTACGTCTTCAAGACAATCTCTGTATCTCTCAAGGGTATATGTGAGAATAGCCACTTGTAGTCCCTTCGGTTTATGACTGTTAGGGCTGATCCTGTGTCCAATTCCATTTTCACTTGGACTCCAGCTATCTTGAGCGTGACCCAGATAGTTTGGTGATCCTCCGCTTGGATCACCTTATGTAGTTTCAGACAACCCAGCTCCTTGCTTCCGGAGTCTCTATCACTTTTCTGTTCGTCTGAACTACTCTCCGTCACCTTATGTACCTTCTTGTACTTCTCCTGTGGAGATTTCTTGCTGCTGGTTTTCTTTCCTGACCTGCAGACTCTTGCTATGTGTCCTACTTTTCCACACTGTCTGCACACTTTGTCCTTAAACCAGCAATCATTATGGTCGTGTGTTGTTCTGTGGCAGCGATAGCACTTCACTGTTCCGTATGACATTTCATTTGTGCCATATTTTTGCGGTCTCCGTTGTATCTCTGCAGCGCCCCGTGCGGCTGCTTCGTGTGATACTGCCGTGCTGAAAGCCTTGTCCAATGAAAGATCCTTTTCTGATAGAAGCCGTTTCTGGGTTCCTTCACTTTGAAGCCCACACACAAACTTGTCCCTTAAAGTATCTGCTAGTCCCGTTCCAAACTGGCAGTGTTTCGATAGCTTGCGCAGTTCCGTTAAATACTCAGCATTACTTTCATCTTTATGCTGGTTCCTTTTGTGAAACTTAAATCTTTCTGCTATCAGCAGCGGTGTGGGGTTTAAGTGATTCTGTAGGATTGACACTATGTTTCCAAAATCCTTTTCCACTGGCTTCTCTGGGGTTACTAGGTTTCGCAGTAAGCCATATGTTTTTGCACCCATGGAATTCAACAATACCAGCGCTTTCCTCTCATCTGGCACTTCATTCGCCTTGCAGTACACTTCTATGCGTTCGACATATGTCGTCCAATCTTCGACTTCATTGTCGAACGCTGTGATACTGCCACTCTTTGGCATCCCTGGGTGTGGTTAGACTGGCTCAAAATGGCATTTTCCCGTGCTTTCCCTTCTTCTTGCGGATCAAAATGGTTTTTTCCCGCGCTCTCCCTTCTTCTCCGCTGCGGCTCAAAATGGCGTTTCCCGTGCTCTCCCTTCTTCCCCGCTGATGCTGCTCGTCCCTTGAACACCGGCTGCGCTCTGCGCGTTTTCCTTCGTGCCTCTCTCTCTTCTCCCGTCGATGCCATTCGGTCCTGAACACGGGCTGCGCCCTGTGCGCTCTACCCTCTCTCTTCTCCCGTCGACGCCATTCAGTCCTGAACACCGGCTGCGCCCTGTGCGCTCTACCCTCTCTCTTCTCCCGTCGACGCTGCTCGGCCTTTTCTGTGCCGTCAGTCGGCTCTAGCCGCCGCTGTCCGGGAAGGGTCTGCGCCGTACCTGTTGCCAGCCCATTTCGCTGGACCACCGTGACTGGAGAACCAAGCCCAGCTCTCAACAGCCTCCCCTGCAATGCTCAAATCTCTGCTGGATGACTGGGCGGTTGCTCGTGGTCGACGCCCGTGCTTCTGGCCTCAACTTTCTTCCACTGTTCTCCAGGAGCGAATCCCTGGGAGGTAATGCAGAGTTGCAGGTAGGTTCGAATCTGCCTCGTCGCCAATATTAGATCCGTGTATTTTGATGTGTGTCCTTCAATAACTAGACACGAGACTGCAGGGAACAATCAGCAGGTATTTACTGGATGAGGGTTACTCTAAAACTAAACATACAGATCCCTACTCAGGGTTTATATACAGGTGTGGTCACTGCCGGTACTACAGTATACAGGAGCTGTAAAAAGTAGTTCTCCCCTTAAAGGTACATACACTACAGGAGACATCCTATTTGTCTCCGGCCACCTCTTGGCACAACATGTTTGTACAATAATCCAATGGTCCACTGGGCAATCTAAGATCAGTTTGATATTTAAAGGGTCGTCTAGTAACTGGAAGATTGAATTTAAATGATATTTTGTCCTTTTTAGTTTCCTGTCATGTTCACTTCTTTCAGCCAGGAGGGTAGAACCATCAGGCCGAGGGACTTCTCAATTTGAGTGCTGTGAGGCTACTGCCTCAGCAGTCTGGACTGGTTCTGTCACTTTGTCCTTCCCACTGAAATGGAACACTTCACCAGCGCACAGCGCTCCATCTAGTGGGCTAATCAAGAACTAGCAGAACTTTCCTAATTGTTTAAAACCATTATTGCAGTATGGAACCATAGGCCTAGAAATTGGGTCGCGTAGCACCCATTTTTCAGGTGCCACGTGGCCTCCTAAGGCCCCAAAATGGCGGGCACACTTCCGAATTCCACTGGCCGCTGTCCCACACAAAATCCCACTCGCACATCACCCCAACCCTTGGCTCCCTGTTCCCCACTGCATCTACGTATGACGTATGAGGAGAGATTGGGTCGATTAGGCTTATATTCGCTGGAGTTTAGAAGAATGAGAGGGGATCTCATTGAAACTTATAAAATTCTAACAGGACTAGACAGACTAGATGCAGGAAGGATGTTCCCGATGGCGGGGGAGTCCAGAACCAGGGGACACAGTCTAAGGATAAAGGGTAAGCCATTTAGGACTGAGATGAGGAGGAATTTCTTCACCCAGAGAGTGGTGAACCTGTGGAATTCTCTACCACACAAGGCAGTTGAGGCCAGTTCATTAAATATATTCAAGAAGGAGTTAGATATATTTCTTAAGGCTAAAGGGATCAAGGGATATGGGGAGAAAGCAGGGACAGGGTACTGAATTTGGATTAAATGGCGGAACAGGCTCGAGGGGCCGAATGGCCTACTCCTGCTCCTATCTTCTATGTTTCTTTGTTATGTCAAAAGCCTCCTCCAATACTACTACAGCTGCGCTCCTCCCTGCCTCTGCAACCCTCTCCAGTCCTATGTCACTGTCAGAACCCTTCTCTCTTCCAACTCTGGATTACTGCACCTTCTCCACTCTTCCATTAATAGTCGTGCCTTCAGCAACCTTGTTCCCTTTCTGGAATTCTCTCCCTACTTCTCTCCCTACCTCCGAAAGCATCCTTGAAAATTACCTGGTTAACATCTTCCGCCACCTTCCTTAACCTCCCTCCAACTCTTTATCCGGTGTGAAGCCCAACTGAGAAGCTATTTGGGATATTTTGCTACATTAAAGGTGATATATAAATATTATTCAGTATTGTCATTGAAAGAGATGCGCAGAAAGCCTGTAACCCCTCTCTCTCTTCCCTCTCTCTCCTCTCTCTTCCTCTCTTTGTCCTCTCAGCACCTTTCTCCTTCTCTCTCTCTCGCTGATTTTAATCAATGATATTTTGCTCCTCTGGATTTTTCTCCCCTGTTCCTCCTATACTGAAAATACATCAGTCTGTCATAGGGTTGCCAACCCTCCAGAAATGTCCTGGACTCTCCAGGAATGAACAATTAATCTCCTGGACACTGCAGCGAGAAACTCAGGAGAAAAATCATAGGGGCGGGGACATGAAAAAATAATGATGCATTATTTTTTTCATTTTGTTTATTATTTATAAAAAATATTGGAGATAAGTAAAAAAAAGGCTGTTTGACTGGGCCGGGCGGTTTGGAGGCAAGAGGTCATGTGACAAAACCGCCAGGATTATGTCCAAACAGAGTTGGCGACCCTAATCTGTAAGTTCTTCCACCTCCCTTTATCCTCATTATCTTGAAATCCAGGCACATTACACGTTGTCTTACTCCAGTTTATTTTTTCACACGACCATAAAACAGTGGGACTCCTCAGGTATCTGCCAAGACTCGGTTTCACAGCCACATCATTTTCCTCAGCAACTGTCTCCGGTTCCGACTTATTCCACGTGGATTCCAACTCAACTTCCACCCTTCGTGTTTCGGATCCACCCAGGATTACAAATATCTCCAAGATATTCATCGTTCCTCGAACTACTGCTCTCGCCGCATCCTGAGATCCACGCTCAACGCCATGCGTCGCCACATGAACACTCTCGACCTCTCTCTTCAGCAACACCGGCGCACTCTATCTCAAAGCTGTCCGGGTCCACAGTTCCAGTTCATCCTTCGACTCATCCGACGCTTCAACAAAAAACTTTTTCTCTTCCTTTCCAATGTCAAGGATCGCAAGCTTCATCAACTCTTGGACACCAATGCCCCTCCGGAACCTTCTTCCCCTTCACTTTCCTCTGACCCCCCTTCTCCCAATCTCACCCCCTGCCGCGTTTTCACTATCCCCTCTGACCTTCCCCTCTCTGACCCCGAACGATCAGTCCTCAGCAAAGGCCTGAGCTTCATCCCTTTACGTCCCCACCTCAATGAATTTCGAGCTCGGCATGATGCTGAACTCTTTTTCCGCCGCCTTCGGCTCCGTGCCCACTTCTTTGGCCAGGAGTCTTCCCCCCGCACGACTGACCCTTTCTCTTCTACTTGCAGAATTCCCGTTCTACCTGGACCCCTCTCCCTGGCCTCTTACCCTCTCTAGATCTTTTCATCGATAACTGCCGCCGTGACATCGGCCGTCTCCATTTCTCTGCTCCCCTCACTCACTCCAACCTACCTCCCTCTGAACTCGCAGCACTCCATTCTCTTAGATCCAACCCTGACATTGTCATTAAACCCGCTGACAAGGGTGGTGCTGTTGTTGTTTGGCGTACAGACCTCTACCTAGCGGAAGCTGAACGCCAACTCTCCGACACCTCCTCCTACCTCCACCTGGACCATGACCCCACTACCGAACATCAAACCACCATTTCCAAGACTGTCACTGACCTCATCTCCTCTGGAGATGTTCCCCCTGCTGCCACCAATCTCATAGTTCCCCAACCCCGCACAGCCCGCTTCTACCTCCTTCCCAAGATCCACAAACAGGACTGTCCTGGTAGACCCATCATTTCAGCCTGCTCTTGCCCCACGGAACTCATCTCTTATTATCTCAACTCTATCTTTTCTCCCCTTGTCCAGTCTCTTCCCACCTACATCCGTGACTCTTCGGACGCCCTCCGCCACTTTAACAGTTTCCAGTTTCCTGGCCTCAACCGCTTTTCACCATGGACGTACAATCCCTCTACACCTCCGTCCCCCACCAGGATGGCCTGGGGGTGCTCCACTTCTTCCTTGAACAGAGGCCCGTCCAGTCCCCATCCACCACCACCCTCCTCCGCCTGGTTGAGCTTGTTCTCACATTGAACAACTTCTCCTTTAACTCCACTCATTTCCTCCAAATTAAAGGTGTTGCTATGGGTACCCGCATGGGTCCTAGCTATGCCTGCCTTTTCGTGGGCTATGTGGAACAATCTTTGTTCCAGTCCTACTCAGGTCCCCTCCCTCACCTCTTTTTCCGATACATTGATGACTGTATCGGTGCCGTTTCCTGCTCTCGCCCTGAACTAGACAATTTCATTCACTTTGCCTCCAATTTCCACCCTTCCCTCACCTTCACATGGTCCATCTCTGACTCCTCCCTTCCCTTCCTCGACTTCTCCATCTCCATCTCTGGGGATAGGTTATCGACCAATATTCACTACAAGCCCACTGACTCCCACAGCTACCTGGACTACACTTCCTCCCACCCCGCCTCCTGTAAGGACTCTATTCCATTCTCCCAGTTTCTCCGCCTCCGCCGTATCTGCTCCGACGATGCCACCTTCCACACCAGTGCTTCCGACATGTCTTCCTTTTTCCGCAACCGAGGATTCCCCTCTACCGTGGTCGACATGGCCCTCGACCGTGTCCGTTCTATCTCCCGCACTTCTGCCACTCCCTCCCGGAACCACGATAGGGTTCCCCTTGTCCTCACCTTTCACCCTACCAGCCTCCACATTCAACGGATCATCCTCCGCCATTTCCGCTACCTCCAAAGTGATCCCACCACCAAACACATCTTCCCCTCCCCTCCCCTTTCAGCATTCCGTAGGGACCGCTCCCTCCGTGACACCCTAGTCCACTCCTCTATCACCCGCAACAGCCCTTCCCCTTCGCCTGGCACCTTCCCGTGCAAGCGCAGGAGATGTAACACCTGCCATTATACCTCCCCCCTTCCCACTGTCCAGGGCCCCAAACACCCCTTCCAGGTGAAACAGCGATTCACTTGTACTTCTTGCAATCTAGTATACTGTATTCGCTGCTCACGATGGGGTCTCCTCTACATTGGGGAGACCAAATGCAGATTGGGTGACCGCTTTGCGGAACACCTCCGTTCAGTCTGTAAGGGTGACCCCGAGCTTCCGGTCGCCTGTCATTTTAATTCACCGCTCCATTCCCACTCGGACCTCACCGTCCTTGGCCTCTTGTATTGTTCCACGGAAGCTCAACGTAAACTCGAGGAACAGCAAATCATCTTCCGATTAGGCACTTTGCCGCCTTCCGGACTCAATATCGAGTTCAATAATTTCAGATCATAACCTGGCCCCTTTTACTTTTTTCCTTTTAATTTTTTCCACCCCTTTGTTTTGGGTCCTTTTTTTTCTCCCCCCCACCCCCCCCCCTTTCCTTTTGTTTCTCTCTCTCACCTGGCAGCTGTCCTTATCCTGCCAGTACACTTCACACCTAATCTCAGCTGCCTTTTGTCTCCACAGGCCCATTAGCATCTCATCTGGCTTCGCATACCTTTTATTGTCTTTTTTTCTTCTTTTGTTCAATCGCAGCTTTGCCTTCGATCTTTTTATTTTCTTTCCAGTTTTGAAGAAGGGTTTCAATCCGAAACGTCAACTCAAATTTCTCTCCACGCCTGTTGCCTGACCTGCTGAGTTTTTCCAGCATTCTCTTTTGTTATTTTGGATTTCCAGCATCTGCAGTATTGCTATCGGACTCCTTAACTCCCTCAGTCTATCCTTCCTCCTGCATCCTTCAGGCTTTAAAACCCAGTTTGGTGTCACTACCTCCTCATTTACCTTATCTCTTTTAACTCTTTCCAACCCTGGTGGTGTCCTGAATTAAAAACAGAAAATGCTGGAAATACTCAGCGGGTCAGGCAGCATCTGTAGAGAGAGAAACAGAGTTAACGTTTCAGGTCGATGAACCTTTCGTTAGAACTGGAAAAAGTTGGAGATGGAACAGGTTTTAAGCAAGTGCAGGGGCAGGGAAAGGGGGGAGGGGAGAACGCAACAAAAGGGAAGGTCTGTGATAGGGTGGAAGGCAGGAGAGATTAAGAGACAAAAGGGATGATGGTGCGAGGCAAAAGGGGGTGGTAATGGGACAAGTAAAGAAACAAAAGATGGGTCAAGAAGAGGTATTAATGGGAATAGCAAAATCAGCACCTGCTGTCCGTAAAAATGGGGGCAGAGGTTATGATCTGAAGTTGTTGAACTCAATGTTGAGTCTGGAAGACTGTGAAGTGCCAGGGTGTAGCGGAGGGAACGGTCCCTTCGGAATGCTGAAAGGGGAGGGGGCGTTGTGTTTGGTGGTGGGATCACGCTGGAGGTCGTGGGAATGGCAGAGGATGGTCCATTGAATGTGGAGGCTGGTGGGGTGAAAGGTGAGGACAAGGGGAACCCTATCATGGTTCTGGGAGGGAGGGGAAGGGCTGAGAGCAGAAGTGCGGGAAATGGAACCGACACGGTCAAGGGCCGTGTCAACCATGGTGGAGGAGAATCCTCAGTTGAGGAAAAAGGAAGACATATCGGAAGCACTGAATTATTGGCTTTGGGCCTTCCATCTGATTTCTCAATTAAAAATAAAAAGTGATGGAAAAGTAGGGAAACATAGAAACATAGAAGATAGGAGCAGGAGTAGGCCATTCGGCCCCTTGAGCCTGCTCCGCCATTTAATGAGATCATGGCTGATCATCCAAACTCAGTACCCTGACCCTGCCTTCTTTCCATATCCCTTGATCCCTTTAGCCTCAAGAAATATATCTAACTCCTTCTTGCATATATTTAATGAATAGGCCTCTACTGCCTTCTGTGGTAGAGAATTCCACAGCTTCACCACTCTCTGGGTGAGGAAATTCCTCCTCATCTCTGTTCTAAATGGCTTACCCCTTATCGTTAGACTGTGACCCCTGGTTCTGGACTCCCCGGCCATCGGGAACATCCTTCCTGCATCTAGTCTGTCTAGTCCTGTTAGAATTTTATAAGTTTCAATGAGATCCCCTCTCATTCTTCTAAACTCCAGCAAGTATAAGCCTAAATTCAGTGTTTGTTATTGAAGTTATTAAGAAAATAGATAAGGAAAAAATAAAACTTTACAATTAATCAGTTACAATTTCTATAAAATATTTATATATAAATTATCCGATGCTGGGATGTTTCATATTCTCTATTGTACAGAGATTAGTCAAAACAAGGCAAATATCACAGGTTGGAAGTTTTCTCTTTTGTTTTCATTAGCAAACGAGACGTTATATTGTAATTGCACTGCAATCATGAATTGCTCCTGAAATACATGCCGTTTACCACAGTAACGACTTATAAATGGAAGCCAACCATAAGTCAATCTTGTTTTTATTTCTTCTTATATTGATCAAAGGAATAAATAGACATGCAATTGCATACTTTATCTCCTTGGTTAGTAGATATAGAAAAGTATAAAACTCCAGTGAGTGCTTATTAAATTCAGTATTTCTTATTGAGTGTATGGATGTGGGACGAGAGCCAGGCCTGGTAAGAATAGAATACTGCACTGAACACTTACTTTATTGGAAGATTACATAGAATTACATAGAATGTATATCACAGAAACAGGACATTTGTCCCAACTGGTCTCTGCCGGTGTTTGTGCTCCACACAAGCCTCCTCCCACCCCTCTCCATCCAACCCTATCAGCATAATCTTCTATTTCTTTCTCCCTCATGTGTTTACCTAGCTTCCCCTTAAATGCATCTATGCTATTTGCCTTAACTGCTCATTGCAGGAGCTAGTTCCACATTCCCACCACTCTCTGGGTAAAGAGGTTTCTCCTGAATTCCCTGCTGAATTTACTAGTGACATGTATATATATATATATATATATATATATGTGGCCCCTAGTTTTGGTCTCCCCTACAGGTGGAAACATCTCTACGTCTACCCTATCGAACCCTTTCATAATCTTAAAGACCTCCATCAGGTCAAGTCTCAGTCTTCTCTTTTCTAGAGAAAAGAGCCTGTTCAATCTCGATACAGGGAATTTAAAAGCATGTCAACCCACCCTAAATGACATATTGATCAGTTTTAATTGCTTGCCACCCATCACTATTAGCTTTGAAAATTCATGGAAGAAGAAGAATTTACTCTTTGAGGATGATTATGTCTGGGACAGCACACCTGAATTTCATCACTTAACCCTCACCAAGGCAGATTACTGAGTTCACTGTCATAGCCAATGTAGCCTCTTTCCTGCTAGGTGTATATGGCAAATTGAAATAGTTTATTCTTTTATACCTGCCAAGACTAGTAGAGCAACGCACTATTTAGTTAGAAGATAGGAGCAGGAGTAGGCCATTCGGCGTGGTTCATGTTGCATCGCCCAACTCCGGCCCTGCTTCAGCTTATCTGTTGCTGGAACCCCCATCCATGCCTTTGTTACCTCTAGACTTGACTATTCCAACGCACTTCCAGCCAGCCTCCCATTTTCTACCCTTCGGAAACGTGAAGTCATCCGCTCACCCATCACCCCTGTGATATCCGAGTGGTAAGGTCAGAAACTGAGAGAAGCGAGATATTAGGAACAAAACCCAACTGTTTATTTACACGGTGTAGCAGAGAGACATAGCTCTTACAAGCTGGAGGCAAGGCACACAATTCTTACTGCACGAGACAAGATGGAGGATCAACCTCTGAGTCATACCCATAATGCAATGCCACATTACCGTGTTAACTGGTGTACCAGGACATTGAATACATGACCCATTACCTTAAATACTGGTGAATATGAACCCTTAATATTTGGCTCCCTCTGGTGGATAACTTAAACATTATATCCCAGATTCCTATATCCCTCCCCTCTTAAGTTGAACATTAATTTCTTAACAACATTCTTAAAAAGTCCCATAAGGAAACTCCTTTAACGATAGTCCATACTGAACGAATCTAGCAGGTCGTTATCAACCTCTCTGGCGGCTTGTGAGTCCTTGGTGAACGTCTTACAGTCAAGTCCCTGCTTGGTTGTGGTAGAGCCACCTGCTGCTCCTGAGCAGTACTCAGAGTATCTGACTCTGCTACGATGGTTTCCTCTTGACGAAGGGGTCCAGGTGGAACTGGCTCTGTTCGTGGTGGTGGTACCACCGATGCATTTGGATAACTGGGGGCCAACTTGTCCTCCGACATCTCCTCTGGAACCTCCATTTCGATTTCCCCTGGTCTGGTCAGTATCTGATCTACATGTCTGCGTACTACCTGACCAGTTCCCGCCATGACCGTATATGATACTGGACTGGTCGTTGAGTCTATGACGCCAGGAATCCATTTTGGACCATAACTGAAATTCCTGGTAAGGACCGCATCTCCTTCTCCAAAACTGCGGCTCTTTGTCCTTCTGTCATGGTTCTCCTTTTGTTTGATTTGTCGGTTTTCCACCTTCCTTTTTAGATCTGGGTGAACCAGGTCAAGAGTGGAGCGTAGTCGGCGTCCTAACAACAGCTCAGCAGGAGAGAGTCCTGTGGTAGATTGAGGTGTTATTCTGTAGCTGAACAGAACTCGTGACACCTTGGCTGCCAAACTCCCTTCCGCACTTTTTTTCATCATCTCCTTAAATGTTTGTACGGCTCTCTCCGCAAGTCCATTTGAAGACGGATGATATGGAGCTGAGGTCACGTGCACTATGCCATTGTTTCCCATGAACTCTTTTGTTTCTGTACTCACAAAACACGTGGCATTGTCACTTACTATGATCTCCGGTAGCCCTTGATAACTAAAACTCCTACGCAGGCAGTCTATAGTAACAGTAGATGAAGCAGAATTTACAGGATAAACATCCATCCATTTGGAATGGGCATCAATGATTATGAGGAACATCTTTCCCATGAATGGACCCGCATAATCTACATGTAATCTTCTCCAAGGTTTATCCGGCCACTCCCAGGGGTGGAGAGGAGCTGCTGCTGGTGCCTTCCTGTGTACTTGACAAGTGCTGCGTGTCTTGACTAGATTTTCTATCTCCTCATCTAGCTTTGGCCACCATAAGTAACTCCTTGCCAAGGCTTTCATATGCGAAACTCCAGGATGACACTGATGTAGTTGCCCTTGGATAGACTGTCGTGCTGGCTGTGGAATAATCACTCGTGCTCCCCACAACACGCAACCATCCTGCACACCCAGCTCTGTCTTCCTGACACTGTAAGGTATGAAATCAGTCCCTTCCGGAAGCTGTGGCCAACCCCTCATCACATATTCTCGGACTCTAGACAGTACTGGATCTTTACCGGTCCATGTCCTTACTTTTTCTGTGGTCACAATTGCCGTGTCCGTGTCCTCCAACATCAAAACTCTGTCCTCTGGAGCTGCACGGATAGGTGTACCTGGCAGTGGAAGACGGCTCAAGGCATCTGCGTTCCCATGGTACTTGCCCGCCTTGTAAACGATGACATACTCATATGCCCTCAATGTCACTGCCCACCTCTGGATCCGGGGTGACACCATCTGTGGTACTGCTTTCATTTCATTAAAAAGAGATAGAAGAGGTTTATGATCGGTGCATATGGTGAATTTCCTGCCATATATGTACTTGTGAAACCTCCGTAATCCAAACATTACTGCTAACCCCTCTTTATCTAACTGGGAATAGTTTTTTTCCGCCGGTGTCAGAGTTCAAGACATAAACCCTATTGGTCTTCCAAGCTGTGTGAAAGAACCGCCCCCACCCCGTAAGGTGAAGCATCACAAGAGAAAATGATGTCTTTCTCTTCATTGTAGTGAACCAGCACATCCGAGGACTGTAGTGTCCGAGTATCAATAATACACGGACTGCAGGAGAACAATAATAACAGGTATTTACTGAACAGAGGGTACTCTTTTATTTGGACCCAAAAAAAAACCAATTCGACTGTAAATAAACAAAAGTTCAACTAAAGCTTAACAAATCAAATTAAAATTTGGTTTTCCGTGTTGATGATGCACTCCAGTCCCCGCGGCGCCCACCGGTCGCGGAAATACTCAAGCGCACCGGCGGACACCGCGTGCTCCATCTCCAGGGCCACCCGGGCGCGAACATGGCCGCGGAAGAGAGGCAGGCAATCCGGCTGGACGACCCCCTCGACCGCCCGCTGCCTGGACCAATTGATGGCTCTTTTAGCCAGGCCCAGGAGCAGGCCCACAAGGAGGTCCTCCAACCTGTCCGCTCCCCTCCGCACCAGGTGACCGTAGATCAAGAGCGTGGGACTGAAGTGCAACCAAAAATCGAGGAGCAGCCCCTTCAAGTAGTGAAAGAGGGGCTGCAACCTCTCACAATCCATATAAACGTGAAACACGGACTCCTCCAGGCCGCAAAAAATGCAGGCGGCCTGGGAGTCCGTGAACCTACTTAAAACCTTATTGCACGGGACCGCTCCGTGCAACACCCTCCAGGCCAAGTCCCCAATGGAACAAGGGAGGACTCCCGCATAGAGAGCCCTCCATTGGGGACCTCCGCTACCGCCGGTCGGCAAAACGCCACGCCAAGGCGTGTCCGGACGGTAGACGAAGATGGCAAAGTGGAGAGTGTGCAGGAGCAGCCCGTACAGGAAACCCCTCCGCGCGGAATGAAAAGGCACGGAGGGTATTTCCTCGAGACGGCTCAAGTTGTGAGTCGCCGGTTCCCGAGGGGAGTTTCGGGGCCGGGCGCCGATGAGGAATTCCGTCCGAACGGGGGTAAGCTCGGACGGGATCGCCCCACGTGCTTGAGCCGCCTCGATACACCTAGTGGAGTCGGGGCCCAGTGCCGCTTTTACCGATTCGATGGTTTCGACCGCGAGCTGGACGTTGGCCCAGGACAGGCGCCGCGCCAGCTCCTCCGGCGCCATCCAGCCCGCTCCTCCGCCATCGAGCAGGTCCCCAACTCTGGTCACCTTGCCAGCCACAGCCCTACCCTCCGCCAGCCGCCCGAACCCGTGTTCGTGGAGGTGCGGATTCCTGAGCAGCGGCTCCCGAAGGAGAGCCGCCGCTCCTGACGGGGGAGAGCTCCGCCTGGAAGCGACGTAGTTCCAAACCCATAGTAGTTCCTGGTAGAAGACAGGCAGCTCCCGCAGGCCGGCACGCCTGCTGCCCACTTTCGCAAACAGGAGCTGCGTGTCGTAATTGAGGCCATGCAGCTGGCGGAAGAAAAACGTCGCCAGCGCACACCATCTCGGAGGATTCTCGACGTACAGGTATCTCTGCAGCGTCTGAAGATGGAAAGTCGCAGCCTGGGTGCGAAGGCACACCAGCGCCTGACCGCCCTCCCTAAGCGGGAGACACAGAACCGCGGCAGAGACCCAGTGCTTCCTTTTGTCCCAGAAGAAGTCGATGAGCTTCTTCTGAATCTTGGCGACAAACGCAGGGGGAGGGATCAAAGTGACCAACCGGTACCACAACATGGCGGCCACCAGCTGGTTTATGACCAGCGCTCGACCCCTGTAGGACAACACTCGGAGCAGTCCTGTCCAGCGTCCTAGGCGAGCGGTGACTTTGGCCTCCAGCTCTTGCCAGTTCGCCGGCCAAGCGTCCTCGGCAGGGCTAAGGTAGACTCCCAAATAGAGGAGGTGCGTGGTGCTCCAGGCGAAAGGCCTGAACTCCTCCGGCAGGGAGTCCACCCGCCACTGACCCACCAGGAGTCCGGAACATTTCTCCCAGTTGATCTTGGCGGAGGATGCGTCCGAGTAAATCTGCTGGCATTCCCGCATCCTCCGCAAGTCAGCGGGATCCGTGACCATGAGGAGCACGTCATCGGCGTAAGCCGAGAGGACCACCTCCACGCCCGGCCCTTGCAGAGCCAGTCCCGTCAACCTCTTCCGCAAGAGGCGCAGGAAAGGCTCCACGCAAATGGCATATAACTGACCGGACATGGGGCATCCCTGACGCACCCCCCTCCCGAAGCGAAGGGGCGCCGTCAAGGACCCGTTAACTTTAATCAGACACTCCGCGGCGGCGTACAGAAGTCGGATCCGGGTGACGAAATGCATCCCGAACCCGAATGCGCGCAGAGTCCCGAAGAGATACTCGTGATCCACCCTGTCGAACGCCTTCTCCTGATCCAGGGAAAGGAAGGCGACCGACAGACCAACCCTCTGGGAGTGGTGGACCAGGTCCCGGACCAGATGGATGTTATCGTGGATGGTCCGGCCCGGGACCGTGTAGGACTGGTCGGGGTGGATCATGTGGGCCAGCACGGTGCCAAGGCGAGCAGACATGGCCCTGGCAAAGACTTTATAGTCCGTGCTGAGGAGGGAGACCGGGCGCCAGTTCTTAAGGAGGCGGAGATCGCCCTTCTTAGGCAGCAGGACAATGACCGCCCTGCGCCAAGAGAGGGGCATCTCCCCGGTCGCCAAACTTTCCCCCAGGACCCGCGCGTAGTCGCCCCCCAAGACGTCCCAGAACGCCCTGTGGAACTCCACGGTCAGCCCGTCCAGCCCCGGGGACTTTCCCCTAGAGAGCTGGCGGAGGGCGCCGGTCAGCTCCGCCAGACTTAGCGGTGCGTCCAATTTTTCGGCGCCCTCTGGGCCAACCCTCGTCAGGTCCTCCCACAAAACTCTGCGTGCATCCTCGCTGGACGGATCCGGAGAGAACAGAGCCCCGTAATAGGCGCGGGTCTCCGCGCGGATTCCCTCCGGATCCGAGACCAGAGATCCGTCGTCGGCCAGCAGCCCCAAGAGCTGCTTACGGACCCCCCGTCTTTTTTCCAGCGAGTAGAAGAAGGGGGAGCCGCGGTCCAGGTCCCGCAGGAGCTGGATCCGCGACCTCACGTACGCGCCTCGGGACCCGACGAGCTGCAGGTCCTTCAGCGCGCCCTTCTTCTCTTCGTACACCTTCCGCAGGGCCGGGTCCTCGACGACCTGACCGAGACGGGACTCCAGGTCGAGCACCTCCTTCTCCAACCGCCCGACCCGGGCCTCCCGCCTCTTGGTCGACCCCTTCGCGTACTCCTGACAGAAGAGACGGATGTGAGCCTTGCCCACATCCCACCATAGCCTCAAGGAGGGGAAGCCCCCCTGCTTCCTTCTCCAGTCAGCCCAGAATCGACGAAACGAATCCCGGAACCGTGCGTCCTCCAGCAGCAGGTTGTTAAAATGCCAGTACACGGACCCCCCCCGCGCGCGCAGCGGAGCGAGCTCCGCCCACACCAGGTGGTGGTCCGTGCACGGCACCGGCCGCATGGAAGCTGCCGGAACGCAGGAGACGTACGCCCGGGAAATGTAGAGGCGGTCGATTCTGGACCTTCCTCCCCCAGACCTCACGCTAGTGAAGGCGCTGGAGTCGGGGTGGAGATTTCGCCAGACGTCCACCAAGTCGAAGGACCCAACCAGGTCCCTCAACTTCTCCATCGCCGCCGGGCTTCGCGGGGGACCCGAACGGTCCCTCGCCTCGAGGGTGCAGTTAAAATCCCCCCCGAGGATGACGCACTCGCCCACGTCGATGGAGCCCAAGAGAGCGGACACTTCTTCGAAGAAGCGCACTTGCTGCGCACTGGTCTGAGGGGCGTACACGTTCACTAGATGGAGCAGCACGCCCCCCAGGCGAACAGTGACCTGGAGCAAGCGGCCCGGCACGTGCTCCTTGACCCCCAAGATCTCCGGCTGAAAATGCGGGGCCAGCAAGATAGCCACACCGCTGGAATTGTTGGAGAGGTGACTCATGCTGACCCCTCCTTGCCACTCCAGGAGCCACGTGGCTTCGTCTCCCGGAACGGTGTGGGTTTCTTGCAGGAAGCACACCGCATACTTCCCGTCCTGAAGGACCGAGAAGTTATTGAATCTGCGGCGCGCCTCCCTGCTGCCGTTGATGTTGAGGCTGGCTATGGTTATCTTCATGTCAGAAGCATAGTGCAACCTCTACCTACACCTAACGGGGGGAGGAAGCGCAGCCGCTGGTCCGCCGCCACTTCCTCAGCAGCCCAGTGAGAAACGTTGTGAGCCGACGCAGCTCGAGCGGGTTCACACCCTCGTCCGCGCCCAAGATCTTAACGGCGGCGCGGACGGAATCGATGAGCAGCGCCAGCTCCGACCACCTGTCGAGGGCCAGCCGGACCTTATTGCGCTGACCCAGGCACGTGGCCATAAAATCCCGGAGTTCCCTTACGGAAATGAGGGGAGACTCGGCAAGGGGCACGAGGTCATCCATCGCCACGTCGGCGCTGGAGTCCGAATCGTCCTCCGTGCCCATCACCGAGTCCCCATCCTCCTCCAGGGGGTCGTCACCAACGGCCGACCCGTCCGCCGCGCAGTGCGAAGCGAACGACTCGGCCGCGCCAGCCAGCCCCGCCTCCGCCCGGATCCCACCCCCAGGATCGGCGGCAGAGGATTTCTCCCTGGGCTCCTCTAGGGGCGCCGGGCCAGAAGACGGCGGCGGTTCAGAGCTCCCCTCCGCCTCAGACGCCGGAACGACCGGAGAAACCGGGGAGAGAACAATTTCCAGCTCCTCCAGTACGTCCGGCACCAGAGACGCAGCCAGGGGGCCATCCTCCTCCCCGCCACCAACCTCCGACCCAGCGGACGGGGGGTTTTGAATTAAAAGCTCTACCAGGATGAGCATCCCCTGGGAGACGTCCGGGTCACATTGGGCGAGCTCATTACCCTCGAGCTCGCCCGACCCAGCCCCCAGGCTGCCTGACCCGGCGAGGGGTAACGACACCGATAAAAGGTCAACTTCAATTACTGCCGCGGGTTGTTCCGCAACCCCCCCCACGGGCAGGGTCTCATCCCCATCCCCGGGAGGCACGTGCTGGACAGACACATCTGCCTCAGCCTCCCGAGGGACAGGCGACCCCTGCCGATCGCTGGTGATGACGACAGCGCTGGTGGGGGGGGGGGGCGGTGCGCAGTACCCGCGGCGGGCGACGACTCCCCCTGCTCGGAGGGACCTTCCTCCTCCCGGTCCTCCTCCTCATCCAGGGGGTCGCGCCTTCTTTTTAGCACGGAGGGAGCGAGGGAGACCTCCATGTCTGCAAAGGCCTCCTCCTCGACTCCCTCCGGCGGAGCAGGTTTGTCGGGTTCCTCGGGCCCGAGCCCGGCCGCAGGTAATGGCATTACCGCTGCGGCGGTTGCGGCCACAGGCTCGGGCACGGGGCCCCTCCCGCTCACATCTGCCCTGATCAACTCCGCGAGGAGCGCGGGTGTAAGGGGCTCAAGGGGCAAGGGCTCACCATCCACGGGGGGACCTGCCCTAAGGTGCTTCTTTTTTCCCCGCGCCTTCTTTCCGGCCGGACACGCTCCCTCCCCCCCGCCGGAGGCCTTGGTGGCATCGGCCCCCGACGTCAACCACGCATCAGACGTACTTGACGCGCGGGCAGATCCGGGGGGAAGGGCGGCGGCGGCGGCGCCAGCCTCGGCCGCACGAGATGATCCGGCGGCCTTGGAGGCAGGGCAGTTCCTCCTGATGTGCCCCACCTCCCTGCAGGCATGGCACCTCACACCGTCCGACGTCCAAAAGGCGCGGTAGGCGGTCCCCTCGTGGAGGACGACGAACGCCCCTTCAGTGTCCTCCTCCCGCGCCAGCTGGATAAACAGCTGGCGCCGGAAGGAGAAGACGTGGCGAAGGCTGGCCTCCCGGAAGCCGAGCAGGATGGGTGTGATCCCCGACCTCACCTCCCCAAGTTGTCGCAAATGGGGAAGGAGGAGCTCACCAGGAACATAGGGCGGGACGTTGGAAATAATGATCCTCTGCGCGGTGGCCTCGAGAGGATCCACCGGCAGGAAGGTCCCGCCCACGGTGAGCCCCTTGGCGACAGCCAGGGACACCGCCCGCTCCGACCCCAGGAAGAACACAGCCTTCCCATACATTTTCGAGGCCGCGACGATGGCTGAGGGGCCGACAACCCCAGCCATGGCCTTGACGCAGGCCTCGATGGTCATAGTGGGGTGAGTGTAGCTCTTCACCCCAAGCTTTTTTGTTATTAATCGAAAAGGTGACGGGGCAGCAGGAACAGCGGGAGCAGCTGTGGCTGTGGCTACCACTCTCGCATAGGTCCCGGCTGGCCCCGCCACCGGCGAAGACGCAGTCGCCATTCTGGGGTGCTTTTTTTAAGGGCTACACTCACCCCAAGTCACAGGCCTGAAGGTGTTAATGGCCTCGGTGTATATATATATTTTTTGTCCTCTATTGAGCAGAGGGAGCTGATTAAAATGAGGACACACCTCTCTCCTTATTGATTTAAATTGGGAAAGGAGCCCTCTCCCCTCTGCTCAATTGGCAATTAATAAAATAGATGAAACTAAGGTGCCTTAGAAAGACAGGCAGAGAGAGACAAAGAGAGAGAGAGAGAGAGAGAGGTGGGGGGGTGGGAAGGAGGGAGGCCGCAAAGGGCAGTGTTGCCACTCAGGATGGTGGGTGGGTGTTGGCAGGGTTGCACTCTCCGATGGAAAAAGTCTTTGGTGATGGTGGTCTTCTGGCAGGGGGAGAAGACGTCTTCACCTGGAAAAGCTGGAGAAGCCCAGGCTTAGTCCTGCAACAGGTCTTAACGATGTAATTAAATTAAATTAAGGACTTCACCTTGGGCAGCTCCAAGCTCTCCCAGGGCAGGCAATAGAAGGGATGCTAATTAGTGGTGTGTGTGGCCTAGCTTTTAACAAGAGCACACACACACACACACTACACCCCTTGATGATCCGGCCTTGCTTCTTCTTTTCTCCCCCCACCTAAAATACAAAGTCTTGGGAGAGTGCCCCAAATAACACCCACCTGTAGATGTTCCGGATGAAGTTTTCTTCCCTCCTTTCAAGCAGTTGGTTTCTCTCCCCTCTCTCCCTCTCCTGAAGTGGAGGCCAATTTGGGGAGGCAGTGATAGAGAGGCCTCTCCCCTGGTTGATGTTGATGTAGGCCTCCTTTCTCCTTCTCCTCCTCTGTCCTCTCTCTCCAGGCACCTCAGTTGATGTAATGATGGTGGAGTTGGTGGTGGTGGTGGTGGTCCAACGTTCTCCTCCTCTTCCTGGTCAGGGGACCACCACTTTAATCCACTCTCCAAAGTCTGGCTGCTCCCTCTGCTCGTGCTTGCAGCTGCACAGCCAACAATGCTGTGCAAACTGAACAGAGGGTAACTTAAGACTGAAGTACAGAAGCCTGCTATGGCTTTATATACAGGGGTGGTCACTGCCGGTACTGCAGTATAGAATCAGTTCTTCTCTTAAAGGTACATACACAACAATTCCTCCCCTTTTAGATAAACAGTACATAACATTCATTTAACAACTAAATAATAACTAATTACAATTTTCTCTGTACTATATACATCAACTGAAATAATCATTTATAAGTTCAGTCTTTAAGGAGGCTTCCTGATCCTGTCTGGATAGCGCCTTTCTCGAGTATCCTGTTTTGCGGCGGAGTTGATTCTGGCTCATTGTCATTGGTTGGTTCATCAGCTTCCAATACCACTGCTTCTGAGGTAGATGCAATCTGTACTTCGGGTTTATTACCAGGTGCACATGCTCGTGATATGGGTTTGGCTTGTTCCTGTGACTCTAGAATCTGGTCAGCATGGCGTCTCACGATGCTCTCTCCAACGTCCACTGTGTACATTAGTGGTCCCTGCTGTGTGCATATCGTTCCTGGCTGCCATTTTTCTGTTCGGTAGTCGCGGGCCAAGACTGGTTGCCCTATCTTGAAGCTCCTGGTTGGCTTCTCATTGATGTGCTGGAATTGCTTATCCTCAACATCTCGTCTTATGTTTGGTTTGAGCAAATCCAGGCGACATCTTAGCCTTCAGTTGAAGAACATTATGGCTGGAGCTTGGTTGGTGACTGCATGTGTCGCATTCCGGTAAGCAAACAAGAAATTATCCACCTTGTGTTGTAGTGGTATGTCGTCATTATACATCGCCTTTATTGCCTTTTTAAAGGTCTGAACAAACCTCTCAGCCAATCCATTTGTGGCTGGATGATATGGGGCAGATATGTAATGTTTCACCCCATTATTCCTCAGAAACCTCCGGAAATCCTCGGACACAAACTGTGGCCCATTGTCGGAGCAAATCTGTTCTGGCAAGCCATTCCTGGCGAAGATGGTCCGTAGGACTGCAATAGTTTTCTCCGTGGTGGTGGAGGACATTTTGATGACCTCTGGCCATTTCGAATGGGCGTCCACGGCGATTACGAACATTGAGTCCATAAATGGACCAGCAAAATCAATGTGTACCCGTTGCCATGGAGATGAGGGCCACTCCCTTGGATGTAGCGGGGTCTGTGGTGGAGCGTTTTGGACCTTCTGGCATCCTGTGCATCTCTTGGTCATATCCTCGATTTCTTTTTCGATTCCCGGCCACCACACAAACGCCCTGGCTAGGCTCTTCATTTTTACCCCTCCCAGATGACCCTCATGAAGCTCATTGAGCACTCTATCTCTCAACTTGGGTGGAATTACCACTCGGGATCCACACATCAAGGTCCCCCGGCACACTGACAGCTGTTCTCTCCTTGGCGAGAATGCTGGCAACAGTGAGTCGCCATGTGCTGGCCATCCCTTCACCGTCAAATCATAGACCCGAGAGAGTGTCGGGTCATTTCGGGTTTCCTTCTCTATACTTGAGTTTGTAACAGGTAGACATTCGACTATGGTCGTGTGGTAAACCACTGTTAACCTGTACATGCCTGTGTGGTAAACCACTGTTAACCCTGTACAAGTCCAGGCATGTCTCAGCCCCTGGCTCCACCCCTAAGCCCGGGTATAAAGGTGACTCACCACCCTTCCCCCGGGAGCTCTTAGGATGGATTCACTAGCAGAGGCATGCTCTAGTTCTTAGTCAATAAAAGCCTACTTCAAAGTCCATTTCGTAGTCTTTGGTATTGTTGATAGCGCATCAATTTTATTGACTAATTTTCAACATGGAGCAAATCTTGAAGCCGGAACGTTTAGACCTGGATCCTCAAGCAGCAGATGTAGCCAATAACTTTGAACACTGGCTGAGCTGTTTCGAAGCCTTCCTGGAGGCTTCCAGCACTACTGTCACTACATATGACGCGAAACGGCATGTCTTGAACTCACGGGTGAGCCACCGAGTCTACTCAATCATCCGAGACGCCACTACTTACGCGGCTGCCATCGCGACGCTAAAGGAACAATACGTGAGGCCTGTTAACGAGGTCTACGCCAGACACCTCCTGGCTACCCGAAAACAGCGCCCCGGGGAATCGGGCGCTGAATATTTACTGGCACTGAGAGTCCTCGGCCGGGACTGTAATTGCAAAGCAGTGACGGCCAAGGAATGCACGGAAGACCTGATCCGAGACGCCTACGTAGCCGGCATTAGGTCCAACTATACTCGGCAGAGGCTGCTGGAACAGAGGGGGCTCGACCTGCAGAAGACGGTGGCCCTCGCTAACTCGTTAGACGTGGCCCTCCAGAACATGGACGCCTACCCCCCTGACCGGATGGCGACGTGGATGCCACGGGAGCAGCCATCTTGGGACCCGGTAAGGCCACAAGCCGCCAGCAGCCCAACTACAGCTGCAATGACCAGAGGCCAGAAATGCTACTTCTGCGGCCAGGCCAAGCGCCCCAGACAGCAATGCCCAGCAAAGGACGCGACCTGCTCCAAATGCGGCAAGAAAAGCCACTACGCGAGAGTTTGCAAGGCGAAATCGACCCCCAATTCCAGCAGCGCCGCGTGTGAACCGTACAGGCCGCCATTTTGGACCCCACCAACCACGTGTGAGCCGTGTGGGCCGCCATTTTGGACACCACCAGCCGAGGGGGAGCTGCCATCTTGGACACCATCTCGGGACCAGGCCCTCGGCGCGGGCGAATACTACAGCGACCCACCGACCTCGACGATGGCCTCCATCACCCTGGACCAATCTAGGCCCCATCAACTAGCCAGGTCCATGATGAACGTAAAGGTAAATGGCCATGCCACAAATTGCCTTTTCGACTGCGGAAGCACGGAGAGCTTCATCCACCCCGACATGGTGCGATGCTACTCCCTATCGGTTATGCGCACACGCCACCAGGTCTTTATGGCCTCAAAGTCCCATACGGCGGACGTCGGCGGCTACTGTGTAGCGACTCTGACAGTGAACGGCGTGGAGTACAGAGAGTTTAAATTCCTCGTCCTGCCACAGCTCTGCGCTCCCGTACTGCTAGGATTAGACTTCCAGTGCCATCTGGAGAGCGTCACGATGGCATATGGCGGGCCCCTGCCCCCACTTACAGTCTGCAGCCAGCAGAATTTAAACACGGCGCCGCGCAAAGTATGCAGCCTGTCCACCCTGAAGGTCAAACCCCCCCCGTTGTTCGCTAACCTCGCCAAAGACTGCAAGCCAATTGCTACTAAAAGCAGGCGGTACAGTGCCGGGGATAGGAGCTTTATTAAATCAGAAGTACAAAGACTCCTGAGGGAAGGGATTATCGAGGGCAGCACTAGCCCATGGCGAGCCCAAGTGGTGGTAGTAAAGACCGGCGAAAAACAGCGCCTGGTTATTGATTACAGCCAGACGATCAATCGATACACGCAATTAGACGCATACCCACTTCCCCGCATATCTGACATGGTCAACCAGATAGCACAATACCGGGTATTCTCGACGATTGATCTGAAGTCGGCATACCACCAGCTTCCCATCAGGCCTGAGGACCGCCAGTACACGGCCTTCAAGGCTGACGGTCGCCTCTACCACTTCCTCCGAGTCCCCTTCGGCGTCACCAACGGGGTCTCGGTCTTCCAAAGGGAGATGGACCGGATGGTTGACCAGAATGCGCTGCAGGCCACCTTCCCCTATCTAGACAACGTCACCATCTGTGGCCATGACCGGCAGGACCACGACGCCAACCTAGAAAAATTCCTCCGTACGGCCCAACGGCTGAATCTGACATACAACAGAGAAAAATGTATGTTCCGCACCGTGCGCCTCGCTATTCTTGGCTGCGTGGTGGAAAACGGAGTCATCGGCCCCGACCCCGACCGAATGCGCCCCCTCCTGGAACTACCCCCCCCCCACTGCCTAAAAGCCCTGAAGAGACGCCTAGGGTTCTTCTCTTACTACGCCCAGTGGGTGCCCAACTATGCGGACAAAGCCCGGCCCCTCATCAAGTCAACCTCCTTCCCCCTGACGGCAGAGGCCCGTGCGGCCTTCACCCTCATAAAAGAGGACATTGCGAAGGCCACAATGCACGCAGTGGATGAGTCCATCCCTTTCCAAGTGGAGAGCGATGCATCCGACTTCGCCCTAGCCGCAACCCTTAACCAGGCGGGGAGACCCGTGGCCTTCTTTTCACGGACCCTCCAGGGCCCCGAAATTCGACACTCCTCAGTCGAGAAGGAGGCCCAGGCGATAGTGGAGGCTGTACGGCACTGGAGGCATTACCTGGCCGGTAAACGTTTCACCCTGCTCACTGACCAACGGTCAGTAGCATTTATGTTTAACAACAGACAAAGGGGGAAAATCAAAAATGATAAGATATTGCGGTGGAGGATCGAGTTATCCACCTACAACTACAATATCTTATACCGGCCCGGGAAACTTAATGAGCCCCCAGACGCCCTATCCCGTGGGACATGTGCCAACGCACAAGTCGATAGGCTACGGACCCTCCACAATGATCTCTGCCACCCGGGGGTCACTAGGTTCTTCCACTTTATTAAAGCTCGCAACCTGCCTTACTCCATCGAGGAGGTCAGGACCATGACCAGGAACTGCCAGGTCTGCACCGAATGCAAACCGCATTTTTATAGGCCAGACAGGGCACACCTGATTAAAGCCACCCGCCCCTTCGAACGTCTCAGCGTCGATTTCAAGGGGCCCCTTCCCTCCTCTGACCGCAACACGTACTTCCTCAATATTATTGACGAGTACTCCCGTTTCCCCTTCGCCATCCCCTGCCCGGACATGACCAGCGCCACAGTCATCAAGTGCCTCCATGACCTGTTCGCCATATTTGGCTTCCCCAATTACATCCACAGCGACAGGGGCTCGTCGTTCATGAGCGACGAGCTGCGCCAGTACCTGCTCGAGAAGGGCATAGCCACGAGCAGGACTACCAGCTACAACCCCCGGGGTAACGGACAGGTAGAGAGGGAGAACGCAACGGTGTGGAAGACCGCCATGCTCGCCCTAAAATCCAAGGGCCTCCCAATCTCCCGCTGGCAAGATGTCCTCCCCGATGCGCTCCACTCCATACGATCACTGCTCTGTACTGCCACAAACGCCACCCCTCACGAGAAGATGTTCGTCTTCCCCAGGAAATCCACCTCGGGGACATCACTACCGCCATGGCTGACGTCTCCGGGACCCGTCCTGCTCAGGAAACACGTGAGGAGCCATAAGACGGACCCCCTGGTCGAAAAGGTTCACCTCCTCCACGCCAACCCACAGTACGCCTACGTGGCGTATCCTGACGGGCGGGAGGACACAGTCTCAATTCGAGACCTCGCACCCTCAGGTACCACCCGAAACACCATCGATCACCATCCACTACCTCCACCCACCACCACTACCCACGACGCACCACCGGGGTGTCTACCACGAACTGACGACATGCCGGTGCCATCCCTACCCCGAGAGGACGACACGCCAGTGCTCCGTCCCATGCGAGAAGCGGCCATGGGCAAAGAACCGCCGCAACCGGCACCACGAAGATCATTACGGCAGACAAGACCCCCGGAGAGACTTTCGTATACGAACTTTTGAAACACTTCACCCCGCTGGACTCTTTTTTAAACAAGGGGTGAATGTGGTAAACCACTGTTAACCTGTACATGCCTGTGTGGTAAACCACTGTTAACCCTGTACAAGTCCAGGCATGTCTCAGCCCCTGGCTCCACCCCTAAGCCCGGGTATAAAGGTGACTCACCACCCTTCCCCCGGGAGCTCTTAGGATGGATTCACTAGCAGAGGCATGCTCTAGTTCTTAGTCAATAAAAGCCTACTTCAAAGTCCATTTCATAGTCTTTGGTATTGTTGATAGTGCATCAGGTCGCATGGAATATCTCAACAGGGTCCACTGCAGGTGCTTCCTCTACCGTAGGCAACGGTAGGCGCGACAGCCCATCAGCATTTCCATGCTGTTTCGTACCCTTGTGCTCTATGTTGTACTGATGTGCCCCTAGAAAAAGTGACCACCTTTGCGGCCGTTGCGCCGTCATCACCAGAACGCCCTTCTTTGGGTTAAAAATGGAGACCAGGAGCTGATGATCAGTCAGTAGGGTGAATTTCTGCCCGTGCAGATAGTGATTGAACTTCTTCACCCCCCCACACCAGGCTGAGGGCCTCCCTGTCAATCTGGGCGTAGTTACGCTCGGCTGAGGTTAACGAGCGCGACGCAAAGGCTATTGGCCTCTCTGAACCGTCAAGGAATTTGTGTGACAGCACCGCTCCGATGCCATAGGGAGACGCATCACATGCTAACCGAATCGGTAGTGTTGGATTGTAGTGGGCCAATACTTCTTTCGAAGTGATTAGGCATTTACATTTCTGAAAGGCACGCTTACACTCATCACTCCATTCCCATGTTACTCCAGTTTGCAGCAGGGCGTTCAGTGGGTGCAGAATTAGAGTCATAGAGTCATAGAGTAATACAGCACGGATAGAGGCCCTTCGGCCCATCGTGTCCGCGCCGGCCATCAAGCCCTGTCTAATCTAATCCCATATTCCAGCATTTGGCCCATAGCCTTGTATGCTATGGCATTTCAAGTGCACATCCAAATGCTTCTTAAATGTTGTGAGGGTTTCTGCCTCCACAACCCTTTCAGGCAGTGAGTTCCAGACTCCAACCACCCTCTGGGTGAAAAAGTTCTTTCTCAAATCCCCTCTAAACCTCCCGCCCTTTACCTTGAATCTATGCCCCCTAGTTATTGACCCCTCTACTAAGGGAAAAAGCTCCTCAGCATCCATCCTATCTATGCCCCTCATAATTTTGTACACCTCAATCATGTCCCCCCTCAGCCTCCTCAGCTCCAAGGAAAACAAACCCAACCTGCCCAGTCTCTCTTCATAGCTGAAGCGCTCCAGCCCTGGTAACATCCTGGTGAACCTCCTCTGCACCCTCTCTAACGCGATCACATCCTTCCTGTAGTGTGGCGACCAGAACTGCACACAATATTCCAGCTGTGGCCTAACCAGTGTTTTATACAGCTCCATCATAACCTCCTTGCTCTTATATTCAATGCCTCGGCTAATGAAGGCAAGTATCCCATATGCCTTTTTTACCACCTTATCCACCTGTTCCGCCGCCTTCAGGGATCTGTGTACTTGCACACCCAGATCCCTCTGACCCTCCGTCTTGCCTAGGGTCTTTCCATTCATTGTGTATTCCTTTGCCTTGTTAGTCCCCCCAAAGTGCATCACCTCGCACTTTTCCGGGTTAAATTCCATTTGCCACTGTTCCGCCCATCTGACCAACCCATCTATATCGTCCTGCAGACTGAGGCTACCCTCCTCGCTATTTACCACCCTACCAATTTTTGTATCATCCGCGAACTTACTGATCATACCCTTTACATTCATATCCAAGTCATTAATGTAGACCACAAACAGCAAGGGACCCAGCACCGATCCCTGTGGTACCCCACTGGCCACAGGCTTCCAGTCACAAAAACAACCTTCGACCATCACCCTCTGCCTTCTGCCACTAAGCCAGTTTTGTATCCAATGTGCCAAGGCACCCTGGATTCCATGGGCTCTTACCTTCTTGACCAGTCTCCTGTGCGGGACTTTATCGAAGGCCTTACTGAAATCCATGTATACCACATCCACTGCGTTACCCTCATCCACACACCTAGTCACCCCCTCAAAAAATTCAATCAAATTAGTCAGACATGATCTTCCCTTGACAAAGCCATGTTGACTATCCCTGATTAATCCTTGCCTCTCCAAGTGGAGACAAATTTTGTCCCTCAGGATTTTTTCCAATAATTTTCCTACCACTGATGTTAGGCTCACTGGCCTGTAGTTCCCCGGTTTTTCCCTACTACCCTTCTTGAATAATGGTACTACATTAGCGGTTCTCCAGTCCTCTGGCACATCCCCTGTGGCCAGAGAGGTCCTGAATATATGTGTTAGAGCCCCCGCAATCTCCTCCTTTGCCTCACACAGCAGCCTGGGATACATTTCATCCGGGCCTGGGGATTTATCCATTTTTAGGCCAGCTAAAACCGCCAATACCTCCTCCCTCTCGATGTTAATATGTTCGAGCATATCACAGTCCCCCCGCCCTATTTCTATGTCTACATCGTCCTTCTCCATAGTGAAAACAGATACAAAAAATTCATTTAGAACCCCTCCTACATCTTCCGGCTCCACACACACATTGCCACTTTTGTCCCTAATGGGCCCTATTTTTTCCCTAGTTATCCTCTTACCCTTAATATACTTATAAAACATCTTTGGATTTTCCTTTATTTTGCTTGCCAGTGTTATTTCATGGCCCCTCCTTGATCTCCTAATTTCTTTTTTAAGTATCCCCCTGCACTTTTTGTACTCCTCTAGGGCTTCCTCCGTCTTTAGCCTTTTGTATCTACCAAAAGCCCTCCTTTTTTTCCTAATCCATTCTCGTATATCCCCTGACATCCAAGGTTCCCTGTGGTTTTTGGAACCACCCTTGACCTTTACGGGAACATGTTGCCATTGTATGATCTCAATCTCCCTTCTGAAAGCCTCCCATTGCTCCGATGCGGATTTTCCTACAAGTAGCTGATCCCAGTCCATTTTGGCCAGATCCTGCCTTATCCTATTAAAATCGGCCTTCCCCCAATTTAGAACCTTTATTTCCGGCCCATCCCTGTCCTTTTCCATGGCCACCTTAAATCTTACCATATTATGGTCACTATCACCAAAGTGCTCACCTACTAGCACTTTTTCCACTTGGCCGGCCACATTCCCTAGAATTAGGTCCAGTACCGCCCCCTCTCTTGTAGGACTTTCTACATGCTGGCTCAAAAAGCTCTCCTGGATGCACTTTAAGAATTCTACACCCTCTGAGCCTTTCACACTCTGACTATCCCAGTTAATATTGGGGAAGTTGAAATCCCCCATTATTATTACCCTATTATTTGCACATTTCTCTGAGATTTGCCTACATATCTGTTCCTCTATCTCCCCCTGACTGTTTGGAGGCCTATAGTACACTCCCAGCAAAGTGCTTGCCCCCTTTTTGTTTTTAAGCTCCACCCATATGGCCTCATTAGAGGACCCTGCTAATATATCATCCCTCCTTACTGCAGTAATTGACTCCTTAATTAATATTGCGACACCCCCTCCTCTTATACCTCCCCCTCTGTCTCGCCTGAAGATTCTGTACCCCGGAATATTGAGCTGCCAGTCTTGCCCTTCCCTCAACCATGTCTCCGTGATGGCAACAATATCATACTCCCATGTGTTTATCAACACCTTCAGTTCATCCACCTTATTTGCAAGACTCCTTGCATTAAAATAGATGCCATCCAGCCTTGCCCTTATATATTTGCCCTGTCTACCAAGCTGACTTGTTTTTTTCTCTATAATTGGCAGCACATCCCCCCCTATTTCAGCTCCCCTCTGTATCCCATCCCCCTGCCAAGTTAGTTTAAACCCCCCCCAACAGTGCTAGCAAACCTCCCCGCAAGGATATTTGTCCCGCTCTGGTTCAGGTGCAACCCGTCCGACTTGTACAAGTCCCACCTTTCCCAGAAGCAGGCCCAGTGATCCAGGAAAGTAAAACCCTCCCCCCTACACCAACTCTTTAGCCACGCATTCATCTGCTCTATCCTCCCATTCCTAGATTGTAGATAAATTTGGCAAGAACTTATGGTAGTAGTTCACCAACCCGAGGAACGACCTCAGTTGTGACACATGTTCCGGTGCTGGAGCCTTGACTACAGCCTCAATCTTGTCCGGCGACTTATGCAACCCTTCCTCATCAATCATGTGGCCACAATACGAGATTTGTCTCCTGAAGAACTCGGATTTGGGGCGGTTGGCTCGTAGCCCATATTCCTGTAATCTAGTGAGCACCTGCTCCAGGTTGGCAAGGTGTTCACTGTCATTTTCGCCCGTAACCAGGATGTCATCCAAATAACACTGGGTCCCCGGGATCCCTTGCAGGACTTGTTCCATCACCCTCTGCCAAATAGCCAGGGCTGATGCTACCCCGAATACCAGTCGGTTGTACTGGTAAAGACCTTTGTGAGTGTTTATCGTGAGGTATTTCCTAGATGCTTCTTCCACCTCCATTTGTAGATACGCTTGGGCCAGATCAATCTTTGTAAAGCGTTTCCCTCCAGATAGTGAGGCGAAAATATCTTCTATCCGTGGAAATGGATATTGTACTGTGTGCAGGACTGGGTTCACAGTTACCTTGAAGTCCCCACAGATGCGAACCTTCTTCGGCTCCCCAGGCGTGCTGCTCAATGATTTCTTCATTACAGGAACGATGGGTGTGGCCCACTCGCTCCAGTCCACCTTGGACAGCACACCTGAACGCTCTAGACTCTCCAGCTCTGCTTCAACGGCTGGGCGGATCGCGTAAGTCCTTAAAAAATTTTGGGGTTGCGTTATCTTCGATTTTTATCGTTGCCGTTACTCCTTTTAGAGTCCCAAATCCTTGTTGGAACACCTCTTTCGCGTCAGTAAGAATTTTTGACAGTCGTCCAGGTGTGACGTCATCATCCTTTTTGTCAGTCACAGTTAGCGCCTGAATGGAATGCCAATCCAATTGTATTTTTCGGATCCATTCACGCCCCAATAATGGTGGTCCTCCATCTTGTAGTATATATAGATACAGTTTCTGTGTTTCCTTGCCGTTGTATTTAACTGGCACCCTTATTTTTCCTCTGGGGTAGACTTTTTGCCCCGTGTATGTCTTCAATACAATGGACGTGTCCTTCAAGGGTATGTGTGAGACTAGCCGCTCATAGTCTCGTCGATTCATGACAGTTAGGGCTGATCCTGTGTCCAATTCCATCTTTACTGGGGACCCTGCTATCATGAGGGTGACCCAAATGGTTCGGTGATCCTCCTTTGCGATCACGTTGTGTAACTTTAGACAACTTAGTCTCCTACTCCCGGAGTCATTATCACTCTCCTGATCTTCCGAACTACTGTCTGTCAATTTCTTTACTTTCTTGTACTTTTCCTTAGTAGTTCTTGTAGTGTTGGTTTTCTTTCCCGACCTGCAGACTCTTGCTATGTGTCCCATTTTCCCACATTGCCTGCATACTTTGTCCTTAAACCAGCAGTCGTTCTGATCATGGGTTGTTCTGCCGCAGCGATAGCACTTTTCTGTTCTGATGTGCCATCAATAACTCAAAGACAAGGGCCTAGAAATTCGGTGGGCTTTGCGCCCAGTTAAGGCCCAAAGAGGGCCTCTGCGCCCTTGGAGGAGTTTGCGCTGAAATTGAGCGCTGCGCTAATGGCGGCGGTAGCTGGTAGCGCTGTGCCGGCACCAATGACGTCATCGGTGTGCGCAGTGCCCCGGTTCCGCCCTGGTGCCGGCCCGACCCCCATATTTAGTTGCAGCCGCTACTAACATCGGGAGACCAGGGCCTTCCTGCAGCCTTAGTGGGGCGCATAAAGGTGGAGGTGCGGCCGGCCGCTTTTTCGGCGGCCGCCTGGCCGCACCTCCCTCCCCGGCCTCCTCCACCACCCCCCCCGCGGCATTGACGTCTGCTTTCCGCGAGCCCGGCAATTCTCCGTGGTGCCGGGCTCATTTGCCGGCACAATCCAGCGGCGATCTCCCCCTTGCAGGCACCTCCTCCTTAAGAGAAGGAGGAGGCCTGCAGTACAGCAGCCTGCCGCACCGCATCGGGTGGCGCAGCGGCACCTGGAGCGCTGAAATTCACTTTCAGCGCCCCAAGCGGGGGCGGGCACACCCTGGAACAGCGCCCGGTTCCGCCTTGGGGCGCCAAAAGTGAATATGGGACGGGCGCAACTGGCTCCGCGCCCAGCGCAAAATTTTTGGCGCAACCGAGCTGGCGGGGCTATACCCAATTTCTAGGCCAAGGAGTTTAAAGGATTCAACTGAAGGCTTTTAATCACTAAGAACATTGCAGGTCTTTCCACATCGGGTTCGTCTGATAGAATGACTCATCTCATACAGCTCTTGAGACCTTTATATGACAAAAGACAGGGGCGTAGCCAATACACACAATAGGAAAAAGGGGGCGGTACACACAATACAAAGCAGGTAAAACACAGGGGCTGATGAAGGCATATATTTCATCACATTCACCCCTTCTACAGATTTAGTCTGTCCGGGGGTGTGATAGTCCTTCCTGAACGTCGCAACAGTACCTCGGGTTCCGACCGGGAGTCCGTGGTGCCCTCCTGGGCATACCCATGTGTTGGGGGTGTTGCAGGTACTTCTGGGGGTGGTGAGCCTGGGGATGGTGGAGGTTCTTCTGGGGGTGGTGGTGATGGGTCATCGTCGCTTCCTGCCGAGGCGAGGTCCTTTATGGACACGGTGTCCTCACGCCCGTCGGCGTGCTTGACGTACGCGTACTGTGGGTTTGCGTGGAGTAGGTGTACTGCCTCCACGAGGGGATCCATTTTGTGGCCCCTCACATGCTTCCGTAATAGGACTGTCCCTGGGGTGGAGAGCCACAAGGGTAGGGACACTCCTGAGGTTGATTTGCGGGAAAAAACAAACATCTTCTCGTGAGCAGTGGCGTTAGTAGCAGTACACAGTAGTGACCTTATCGAGTGGAGTACGTCTGGGAGGACCTCTTGCCAGCGGGAGGTGGGGAGGCCTTTAGACCTTAGTGCTAAGGTGACCGCCTTCCACACTGTCGCGTTCTCCCTCTCCACTTGCCCATTACTCCGGGGGTTATAACTAGTGGTCCGACTCGTGGCTATCCCCTTCGACAGCAGGTATTGGCGCAGTTCGTCGCTCATGAACGACGCCCCACCTGTCAGTGTGGATGTAGTTAGGCATGCCGAACGTGCAAAACAGGTTGCCGAGGCACTTGATGACCGTGGTACTGGTCATGTCTGGGCAGGGGTAGGCGAATGGGAAGCAAGAGTACTCGTCCACAATGTTGAGAAAGTACACATTGCGGTCGGTGGAGGGGAGTGGTCCCTTGAAATCTAAGCTCAGGCGCTCGAATGGCCGTGTAGCTTTGATCAGGTGGGCTCGGTCGGGCCTGAAAAAACAGGGCTTGCATTCCGCACAGGTGCGGCAGTCCCTGGTCATCGACCGGACCTCTTCGATGGAATAGGGGAGGTTACGGGATTTTATAAAGTGAAATAGCCGGGTGACCCCCGGGTGGCAGAGGCCATTGTGGAGGCCCTGTAGCCTGTCCCCCTGGATGCTGGCACACATCCCTAGTGATAGGGCATCGGGGGATTCGTTGAGGGCCCCTGGCCTATATATTATGTCGTACTCAAACGTGGAGAGTTCGATCCGCCACCTGAGAATTTTGTCGTTCTTGATCTTCCCCCTCTGTTTGTTGTTAAACATGAAGGCTACCGACCGCTGGTTGGTAAGCAGGGTGAAGCGTTTGCCGGCTAGGTAGTGCCTCCAGTGCCGCACTGCCTCCACTATGGCCTGGGCCTCCTTCTCTACCGAGGAGTGCCTGATCTCGGGCCCTTGGAGGGTTCTTGAGAAAAAGGCTACGGGCCGCCCATCCTGGTTGAGGGTGGCTGCTAAAGCGAAGTCGGACGCATCGCTTTCGACCTGGAAAGGGATGTTTTCGTCCACTGCCTGCAGCGCGGCCTTCTCAATGTCGTGTTTAATGCTGTTGAAGGCGGCGTGGGCCTCGGCCGTGAGCGGGAAGGACGTTGATTTCAGGAGGGGACGGGCCTTGTCGGAATAATTGGGGACCCATTGGGCGTAATAGGAGAAGAACCCCAGGCACCTTTTCAGGGCCTTGGGAGTGTTTGGTAGGGGTAGCTCCCGTAGGGGGCGCAATCGGTCGGGGTCCAGACCGATTTCCCCGTTTTCCACCACGCAGCCCAGGATACAGAGGCGCGTGGTGCTAAAGACACACTTATCCTCGTTGTAGGTGAGATTGAGTCTGAGGGCGGTTTTCAGAAATCTCGCGAGGTTCGAGTCGTGGTCTTGCTGGTCATGGCCGCAGATGGTGACGTTGTCTAGGTATGGGTAGGTGGCTGTTAACTGGTTCTCATCGACCATGCGGTCCATCTCCTGCTGGAAGACCGAGACGCCATTCGTTACCCCAAAGGGGACTCTGAGGAAGTGGTAGAGGCGTCCGTTCACCTCGAAGGCGGTGTATGGACAGTCCTCCAGCCTAATGGGGAGCTGGTGGTATGCCGATTTTAGGTTGATGGGGGAAAACACCCGGTATTGCGCAATTTGGTTAACCATATCCGCTATGCGGGGCAGAGGGTAGGCGTCTAGCTGGGTGTATAGATTAACCGTCTGGCTATAATCTATCACCATCTGCTTCTTTTCGCTACCCTTAACTACTACTACCTGGGCGCGCCACGGGCTGGTACTGCATTCGATGATACCCTCCCGCTTGAGTCTTTCTACTTCCGACGCAATGAACCGTCTATCCTCCCAGCTGTACCGCCTACTCTTGGTCGCTATGGGTCGACAGTTGGGTGCGAGGTTGGCGAACAGAGAGGGCGGCTTGACCTTCAGGGTAGCCAGACCGCACACTGTGAGGGGCGGCTGGGACCCACCGTAGGTAAGCGTGATACTTTGGTGGTGGCACTGGAAGTCCAGACCCAAGATCACGCTCACACAAAGATCTGGCATTATCAATAGTTTCAAATCTCTGTAATCAGTGCCTTTTACCGACAACATAACCGCGCAGAAACCTGTAATTTTTGAGGTATGAGTCTTACCAGCCATGGCGATTTTACCCTGTGTGGGGACTATCGTTAGTGAAAGTCGTTTTACCAGGCTAGGATGAATAAAGCTTTCGGTGCTCCCGCAGTCAATCAAGCATTTAACCTTGTTCCCGTTTACCTCTATGTCCATCATCGATTTAGACAACGGATACAGCCTGGATTGATCCACTGTGATCGAGGCCACCAGTGGGTCCTGGAGGTCCGTGTAGTCGGGGCAAGATGGTGGACTCCATGAGGGTGGACAAAATGGCGTCCAAGATGGCCGCCCCCACGGCGCGCACGCGGCGGTGGTGGAGTTGGAGGCGGGGTTCCCTCTGCAGACTTTGCTGAAATGGCCTTTCTTCCCGCATTTAAAACAGGTGGTGCCCTTCGCTAGGCACAGATGCCTGGAGTGTTTGTTCTGGCCGCAGAAGTAGCATTTCGGGCCCCGATGCATCGCGGCAGTAGTGGGGCTCCTGGGTGGGGGCTGGGGCTCCGATGGTGCTGGGCTGGCCTGAGACGTGAAGATGGCTTCCAAGATGGCAGCCCCCACGGTGCGCACGAGGCGGAGTGGGCCGTGTGGCCTGAGGAACAGGATTCAGAGTTCCTCTGGGCCATATCCAGCGATCGCGCTATGCCCATAGCCTGTTTTAAGTCCAGTCCCTCCTTTTCAAACAGTTTCTGCTGAATGTAATTTGAACTGAGGCCCGCAATAAAGGAGTCTCGGATCAGCTCCTCTGTGTACACGATGGCAGACACGGCCTTACAGTTACAGTCTCTGCCCAGTACTTTTAGGCTTAGCATGAAGTCCTCTAGTGACTCACCATGCCGCTGCGTGCGAGTAGTCAGAAGATGCCTGGCGTACACCTCGTTTATTGGCCGCACGTAGTGGGCCTTCAGAATGGTGCAGGCATCCCCGTAGCTGGTGGCATCTTGGATGAGAGGGGAGACCCGATGACTCACCCAGTTTCGCAGGATTCCCAGTTTCACGTCTCCGGTGGCGGTTGCGGCTGCTATGGCGGTGGATGAGTTTGCGATGAAAAATTCGAAGCATTGGAACCAGTGTTCGAACTGTGTGACTGCGTCTGAGGCATGGGGGTCCAGATCCAAGCGCTCTGGTTTCAGGAGTCGATCCATCTTGGTGTTTTAGTAATTAAAATTGATGTGCCATCAATAACTCAAAGACAAGGAGTTTAAAGGATTCAACTGAAGGCTTTTAATCACTAAGAACATTGCAGGTCTTTCCACATCGGGTTCGTCTGATAGAATGACTCATACAGCTCTTGAGACCTTTATATGACAAAAGACAGGGGCGTAGCCAATACACACAATAGGAAAAAGGGGGCGGTACACACAATACAAAGCAGGTAAAACACAGGGGCTGATGAAGGCATATATTTCATCACATGTTCCATACGCCATTTCGTTAGCGCTGTATTCTTGTGGTTTCTGTTGTATTTCCGCAGCTCCCCGTGCTGCTGCTTCGTAGGATACTGCCACGCTGAAAGCTTGTTCTAGCGTCAGGTCCTTTTCCGAAAGTAGTCGTTTCTGGGTTCCTTCACTCTGGAGCCCGCAGACAAACTTATCCCGTAAGGTGTCTGCCAGTCCTGCTCCGAACTGGCAGTGCTTCAATAACTTGCGTAGTTCCGTAAGATAGTCAGCATTGCTCTCATCTTTGTGCTGGTTTCTTTTATGGAACTTGAATCTTTCTGCTATCAGCAGCGGTGTAGGGTTTAGGTATTCCTGTAAGATATTAACAATCTCTTCAAAACTTTTCTCCATTGGTTTAGCTGGGGTAATTAAATTCCGCAATAGGCCGTACGTTCTCGCGCCCATCAAATTTAATAATACCGCCGCCTTCTTTCCATCGGCCACCTCATTTGCCTTGCAGTACACTTCAATTCTTTCCACATACGTGGTCCAGTCTTCTACCTCGTTGTCGAAAGCAGTGATACTGCCACTTTTCGGCATCTTGGGTGATTTAAAATGGCGCCTCCCGCACTTTTTCTTCTTCACCAATGGATTAAAATGGCGCCTCCCGCGCTTTTCCTTCATCCCCAATGGAATAAAATGGCGCCTCCCGCGCTTTTCCTTCTTCCCCTTGCTGCCACGCTGCTCGTAGCGTTCTGCAGGGTAATGGCGGCGACCCGCGGCTTCGGCGTGTCTCACTTTTCCTTCCCCTTGTTTTATTTTCGCTACGCTGCCCGGTTCTTGAGCACCGACCGTGCCCTGTGCGCTCCACCCTCTCTCTCTCTCTCTTTTCCTCCCGACGACGCTGCACGGCCCCTTTGCAGAGCCGCTCGATCGAGCTCGAGCCCGCCGCAGTCCGTAAGGGTCAGCGCACTACCTGCTACCAGCATGATTTGCTGGAACACCTTGACTGGGGAGCCAAGCCCAGCTCTCTACAGCCTCTCCTGCAACTCTCCGAACTCCGATGGATCCTTGGGCGGTTGCCCGCGGTCGATGCCCGTTGCTCTGACTTCGACCTCCAAGAAGCTTCTTCTCAGGGAAAGATCCCCGTGAGGTGATGCAGTACTGCAGGTGAGTTCGAACCTGTTCGTCGCCAATGTAGTGTCCGAGTATCAATAATACACGGACTGCAGGAGAACAATAATAACAGGTATTTACTGAACAGAGGGTACTCTTTTATTTGGACCCAAAAAAAACCCAATTTGACTGTAAATAAACAAAAGTTCAACTAAAGCTTAACAAATCAAATTAAAATTTGGTTTTCCGTGTTGATGATGCACTCCAGTCCCCGCGGCACCCACCGGTCGCGGAAATACTCACGCGCACCGGCGGACACCGCTTGCTCCATCTCCAGGGCCACCCGGGCGTGAACATAGCCGCGGAAGAGAGGCAGGCAATCCGGCTGGACGACCCCCTCGACCGCCCGCTGCCTGGACCAATTGATGGCTCTTTTAGCCAGGCCCAGGAGCAGGCCCACAAGGAGGCCCTCCAACCTGTCCGCTCCCCTCCGCACCGGGTGACCGTAGATCAAGAGCGTGGGACTGAAGTGCAACCAAAAATCAAGGAGCAGCCCCTTCAAGTAGTGAAAGAGGGGCTGCAACCTCTCACACTCGACATAAACGTGAAACACGGACTCCTCCAGGCTGCAAAAAATGCAGGCGGCCTGGGAGTCCATGAACCTACTTAAAACCTTATTGCACGGGACCGCTCCGTGCAACACCCTCCAGGCCAAGTCCCCGATGGAACAAGGGAGGACTCTCGCGTAGAGAGCCCTCCACTGGGGACCTCCGCCACCGCCAGTCGGCAAGAGGCCACGCCAAGGCGTGTCCGGACGGTAGACGAAGATGGCAAAGTGGAGAGTGTGCAGGAGCAGCCCGTACAGGAAACCCCTCCGCGCGGAATGAAAAGGCACGGAGGGTATTTCCTCGAGACGGCTCAAGTTGTGAGGCGCCGGTTCCCGAGGGGAGTTTCGGGGCCGGGCGCCGATGAGGAATTCCGTCCGAACGGGGGTAAGCTCGGACGGGATCACCCCACGTGCTTGAGCCGCCTCGATACACCTAGTGGAGTCGGGGCCCAGTGCCGCTTTCACCGATTCGATGGCTTCGACCGCGAGCCGGACGTTGGCCCAGGACAGGCGCCGCGCCAGCTCCTCCGGCGCCATCCAGCCCGCTCCTCCGCCATCGAGCAGGTCCCCGACTCTGGTCACCTTGCCAAGCACAGCCCTGCCCTCCGCCAGCCACCCGAACCCGCGTTCGTGGAGGTGCGGATTCCTGAGCAGCAGCTCCCGAAGGAGAGCCGCCGCTCCTGACGGGGGAGAGCTCCGCCTGGAAGCGACATAGTTCCAAACCCATAGCAGTTCCTGGTAGAAGACAGGCCTGCCGCCCACTTTCGCGAACAGGAGCTGCGTGTCGTAATTGAGGCCGTGCAGCTGGCGGAAGAAAAACGTCGCCAGCGCACACCATCTCGGAGGATTCTCGACGTACAGGTATCTCTGCAGCGTCTGAAGACGGAAAGTCGCAGCCTGGGTGCGAAGGCACACCAGCGCCTGACCGCCCTCCCTAAGCGGGAGACACAGAACCGCGGCAGAGACCCAGTGCTTCCTTTTGTCCCAGAAGAAGTCGATGAGCTTCTTCTGCATCTTGGCGACAAACGCAGGGGGAGGGATCAAAGTGACCAACCGGTACCACAACATGGCGGCCACCAGCTGGTTTATGACCAGCGCTCGACCCCTGTAGGACAACACTCGGAGCAGTCCTGTCCAGCGTCCTAGGCGAGCGGTGACTTTGGCCTCCAGCTCTTGCCAGTTCGCCGGCCAGGCGTCCTCGGCAGGGCTAAGGTAGACTCCCAAATAGAGGAGGTGCGTGGTGCTCCAGGCGAAAGGCCTGAACTCCTCCGGCAGGGAGTCCACCCGCCACTGACCCACCAGGAGTCCGGAACATTTCTCCCAGTTGATCTTGGCGGAGGATGCGTCCGAGTAAATCTGCTGGCATTCCCGCATCCTCCGCAAGTCAGCGGGATCCGTGACTGTGAGGAGCACGTCATCGGCGTAAGCCGAGAGGACCACCTCCACGCCCGGCCCTTGCAGAGCCAGTCCCATCAACCTCTTCCGCAAGAGACGCAGGAATGGCTCCACGCAAACGGCGTATAACTGACCGGAAATGGGGCATCCCTGACGCACCCCCCTCCCGAAGCGAAGGGGCGCCGTCAAGGACCCGTTAACTTTAATCAGACACTCTGCGGCGGCGTACAAAAGTCGGATCCGGGCGACGAAATGCGTCCCGAACCCGAATGCGCGCAGAGTCCCGAAGAGATACTCGTGATCCACCCTGTCGAACGCCTTCTCCTGATCCAGGGAGAGGAAGGCGACCGACAGACCAGCCCTCTGGGAGTGGTGGACCAGGTCCCGGACCAGATGGATGTTATCATGGATGGTCCGGCCCGGGACCGTGTAGGACTGGTCAGGGTGGATCATGTGGGCCAGCACGGTGCCAAGGCGAGCAGACATGGCCCTGGCAAAGATTTTATAGTCCGTGCTGAGGAGGGAGACCGGGCGCCAGTTCTTAAGGAGGCGGAGATCGCCCTTCTTAGGCAGCAGGACAATGACCGCCCTGCGCCAAGAGAGGGGCATCTCCCCGGTCGCCAAACTTTCCCCCAGGACCCGCGCGTAGTCGCCCCCCAAGACGTCCCAGAACGTCCTGTGGAACTCCACGGTCAGCCCGTCCAACCCCGGGGACTTTCCCCTAGAGAGCTGGCGGAGGGCGCCGGTCAGCTCCGCCAGGCTTAGTGGAGCGTCCAGTTTTTCGGCGCACTCCGGGCTGACCTTCGGCAGGTCCTCCCACAAAACTCTGCGTGCATCCTCGCTGGACGGATCCGGAGAGAAAAGAGCCCCGTAGTAGGCGCGGGTCTCCGCGCTGATTCCCTCCAGATCCGAGACCAGAGATCTGTCATCGGCCAGCAGCCCCAAGAGCTGCTTACGGACCCCCCGTCTTTTTTCCAAGCGAGGAGAAGATGGGGAAGCCGCGGTCCAGGTCCCGCAGGAGCTGGATCCGCGACCTCACGTACGCGCCTCGGGACCCGACGAGCTGCAGGTCCTTCAGCGCGCCCTTCTTCTCTTCGTACACCTTCCGCAGGGCCGGGTCCTCAACGACCTGACCGAGACGGGACTCCAGGTCGAGCACCTCCTTCTCCAACCGCCCGAGCCGGGCCTCCCGCCTCTTGGTCGACCCCTTCGCGTACTCCTGACAGAAGAGACGGATGTGAGCCTTGCCCACATCCCACCATAGCCTCAAGGAGGGGAAGCCCCCCTGCTTCCTTCTCCAGTCGGCCCAGAATCGATGAAACGAATCCCGGAACCATGCGTCTTCCAGCAGCAGGTTGTTAAAATGCCAGTACGCGGACCCCCCCACCCCACGCATGCAGCGGAGCGAGCTCCGCCCATACCAGGTGGTGGTCCGTGCACGGCACCGGCCGCATGGAAGCCGCCGGAACGCAGGAGACGTATGCCCGGGAAATGTAAAGGCGGTCGATTCTGGACCTTCCTCCCCCAGACCTCACGCTAGTGAAGGCGCTGGAGTCAGGGTGGAGATTTCGCCAGACGTCCAGCAAGTCGAAGGACCCAACCAGGTCCCTCAACTTCTCCATCACCGCCGGGCTTCGCGGGGGACCCGAACGGTCCCTCGCCTCGAGGGTGCAGTTAAAATCCCCCCCGAGGATGACGCACTCGCCCACGTCGATGGAGCCCAAAAGAGCGGACACTTCTTCGAAGAAGCGCACTTGCTGCGCACTGGTCTGAGGGGCGTACACGTTCACTAGATGGAGCGGCACGCCCCCCAGGCGAACAGTGACCTGGAGCAAGCGGCCCGGCACCTGCTCCTTGACCCCCAAGATCTCCGGCTGAAAATGCGGGGCCAGCAAGATAGCCACCCCGCTGGAATTATTGGAGAGGTGACTCATGCTGACCCCTCCTTGCCACTCCAGGAGCCACGTGGCTTCGTCTCCCGGAACGGTGAACGGTGTGGGTTTCTTGCAGGAAGCACACCGCATACTTCCCGTCCCGAAGGATCGAGAAGTTATTGAATCTGCGGCGCGCCTCCCTGCTGCCGTTGATGTTGAGGCTGGCTATGGTTATCTTCATGTCAGAAGCATAGTGCAACCTCTACCTACACCTAACGGGGGGAGGAAGCGCAGCCGCTGGTCAGCCGCCACTTCCTCAGCAGCCCAGTGAGAAACGTTGTGAGCCGACGCAGCTCGAGCGGGTTCACACCCTCATCCGTGCCCATGATCTTAACGGCGGCGCGGACGGATACGATGAGCAGCGCCAGCTCCGACCACCTGTCGAGGGCCAGCCGGACCTTATTGCGCCGACCCAGGCATGTGGCCATAAAATCCCGGAGTTCCCTTACGGGAATGAGGGGAGACTCGGCAAGGGGCACGAGGTCATCCATCGCCTCGTCGGCGCTGGAGTCCGAATCGTCCTCCGTGCCCATCACCGAGTCCCCATCCTCCTCCAGGGGGTCGTCACCAGCGGCCGACCTGTCCGCCGCGCAGTGCGAAGCGAACGGCTCGGCCGCGCCAGCCAGCCCCGCCTCTGCCCGGATCCCACCCCCAGGATCGGCGGCAGAGGATTTCTCCCTGGGCTCCTCTAGGGGTGCTGGGCCAGAAGACGGCGGCGGTTCAGAGCTCCCCTCCGCCTCAGACGCCGGAACGACCGGAGAAACCGGGGAGAGAACAATTCCCAGCTCCTCCAGTACGTCCGGCACCAGAGATGCAGCCAGGGGGCCATCCTCCTCCCCGCCACCAACCTCCGACCCAGCGGATGGGGGGTTTTGAATTAAAAGCTCTACCAGGACGAGCATCCCCTGGGAGATGTCCGGGTCGCATTGGCCGAGCTCATTATCCTCGAGCTCGCCCGACCCAGACCCCAGGCCGCCCGACCCGGCGAGGGGTAACGGCACCGATAGAAGGTCAATTTCAATTACCGCCACGGGTTGTTCCGTGACCCCCCCTACGGGCAGGGTCTCATCCCCATCCCCGGGAGGCACGCGTTGGACAGACACATCTGCCTCAGCCTCCCGAGGGACAGGCGACCCCTGCCGATCGCTGGTGATGACGACAGCGGGGGGGGGGGGGCGCAGCACCCGCGTCGGGCGACGACTCCCCCTGCTCGGAGGGACCTTCCTCCTCCCGGTCCTCCTCCTCTTCCAGGGGGTCGTGCCTTCTTTTTAACACAGAGGGAGCGAGGGAGACCTCCATGACGGCAGAGGCCTCCTCCTCAGCTCCCTCCGGCGGAGCAGGTTTGTTGGGCTCCTCGGGCCCGAGCCCGGCCGCAGGTAATGGCGTTTCCGCTACGGCGGTTGCGGCCACAGGCTCGGGCACGAGGCCCCTCCCGCTCGCGTCTGCCCCGATTAACTCCGCGAGGAGCGCGGGTGTAAGGGGCTCAAGGGGCAAGGGCTGGCCATCCACGGGGGGACCCGCCCTAAGGTGTTTATTTTTCCGCCGTGCCTTCTTTCCGGCCGGACACGCTCCCTCCCCCCCGCCGGAGGCCTTGGTGGCATCGGCCCCCGACGTCGACCGCGCATCAGACGTTCCCGACGCGCGGGCAGATCCGGGGGGAGGAGCGTCGGCGACGCCAGCCTCGGCCGCATGAGATGATCCAGCGGCCTTGGAGGCGGGGCAGTTTTTCCGGATGTGCCCCACCTCCTTGCAGGCGTGGCACCGCACACCGTCCGACGTCCAGAAGACGCGATATGCAGTCCCCTCGTGGTGGATGACGAATGCCCCGTCAGTGTCCTCCACCCGCGCCAGCTGGATGAACAGCTGGCGCCGGAAGGAGAAGACGTGGCGAAGGCTGGCCTCCCGGAAGCCGAGCGGGATGGGTGTGATCCCCGACCTCACCTCCCCAAGTTGACGTAGATGGGGAAGGAGGAGCTCACCAGGAACATAGGGCGGGACGTTCGAAATAACCACCCTCTGCGTGGTGGCCTCGAGGGGGTCCACCGGCAGGAAGGTCCCGCCCACGGTGAGCCCCTTGGTGACAGCCAGGGACACCGCCCGCTCCGACCCCAGGAAGAACACAGCCTTCCCATACATTTTTGAGGCCGCGACGATGGCTGAGGGGCCGACAACCCCAGCCATGGCTTTAACGCAGGCCTCAATGGTCATAGTGGGGTGAGTGTAGCTCTTCACCCCAAGCTTTTTTGTTATAAGTTTAAAGGGTGACGGGGCAGCAGAAGCAGCGGGAGCAGCTGTGGCTGTGGCTGTCACTCCCGCATAAGTCTTAGCTGGCCCCGCCACCGGCGAAGATGCAGTCGCCATTATGGGGTGTTTTTATAAGGGCTACACTCACCCCAAGTCACAGGCCTGAAGGTGTTAATGGCCTCAGGTATTTTTTTATTTATTTTTTGGTCCTCTATTGAGCAGAGGGAGCTGTTTAAAATGAAGACACACCTCTCCCCTTATTGGTTGAAATTGGGAGAGGTGCCTTCTCCCCTCTGCTCAATAGGCAATTAATAATTAAAGATGAAATGAGGTGCCTCAGAGAGAAAGGCAGAGAAAGACAAAGAGAGAGAGAGAGAGAGGGGGGGGGGGTGAGAAGGAGGGAGGTGGCAAGGACAGTGTTGCCACTCAGGATGGTGGGTGGGTGTTGGCAGGGGTGCACTCTCCGATGGGATTTAAAAGTCTTTGATGGTGGTGGTCTTCTGGCAGGGGGAGAAGATGTCTTCACCTGGGAAAGCTGGAGTTGCCCAGGCTCAGTCCTGCACCAGGTCTTAACGATGTAATTAATGGAATTAACCACTTAACCTAGGCAGCTCCAGCTGGCCCAGGTCAGGCAATAGAAGGGATGCTTATTATTGGTGTGTGTGGCCTAGTTTTGGGAAGATCCACACACACACACACACACAGCCACCCCTTGATGTTCCGGCCTTGTTTCTTCTTTTCTCCCCCCACCTAAAATACAAAGTCTTTGGGAGAGTGCCCCAAATAACACCCACTTGTAGATATTTTGAAGATGATACTCCTCCCTCCTTCCAAACAGTTGGTGTTGGTTGATGGTGGTTTCTCTCCCCTCTCTCCCTCTCCTGAAGTGGAGGCCAATTTGGGGAGGCAGTGATAGAAAAGGCCTCTCCCCTGGTTGATGTTATTGCAGGCCTCCTTTCTCCTTCTCCTCCTCTGTCCTCTCTCTCCAGGCACCTCAGTTGATGTAATGATGGTGGAGTTGGTGGTGGTGGTGGTCCAGTGTTCTCCTCCTCTTCCTGGTCAGGGGACCACCACTTTAGTCCACTCTCCTAGTCTGGCTGCTCCTTCTCCCTCTGCTTGCAGCTGCACAGCCAGCAATGCTGTGAATGAGGTACAACAGAGGGTAACTTAAGACTGAAGTACAGAAGCCTGCTATGGCTTTATATACAGGGGTGGTCACTGCCAGTACTGCAGTATAGAATCAGGTCTTCTCTTAAAGGTACATACACAACAAGGACAGCATCAGTTTCTTGGACTGTTCAAATGAAACCCTCTGTTCCTCTTCCCACTGCCACTGTGTCTCCTTACGCAGAAGTTTGTGAAGAGGTGCTAACACTGTTGCCAAGTTTGGTAAAAATCTGTTATAATAGTTTAGCAGTCCCAGGTAAACTTTTAACTCAGTCACATTGGTAGGAGCTGGGGCCTCCTGCAGTGCTTGTACCTTCTCCTTGATTGGATGGAGCCCTGTGGCGTCCACTCTGTGTCCCAGGAACACGGCCTCATTCCCCAGGAAAGTGCACTTACTCCTCTTGAGCCGTAACCCAGCCTTATCCAATCTTTGTAGTACCTCTCTCAGAGTGCTCAGGTGCTCCTGGTCGGTTCTTCCCGTCACCAGAATGTCATCCAGATAGATTGAAACATGTGGGATCCCTTGCATTACACCCTCGATAGTCCTCTGGAAAATAGCTGGACTAGATGAGACACCGAATGGTAAGCGGTTATAGGTAAACAAACCCTTGTGTGTATTTATGGTTACATACTTCTTGGATTCCTCATCTAGTGTAATCTGCAAGTATGCATGACTCATATCCAGCTTCGTGAATTTCTTCCCTCCAGCCAGGTTTGCGAAGAGATCCTCTGTTTTGGGAATAAGATACTGTTCTAGTTTAGACACCCTATTTACTGTCAATTTATAATCTCCACAGGGTCTTACCGAATTGTCCAGTTTTAAAACAGGTACAATGGGAGCTGCCCATTCTGAACATTTCACGGGTTCCAGTATGTTCTCTCTCAAAAGACGGTCAAGCTCAGCCTCTACCTTTGGCTTCATGGCATAAGGCACAGGTCGTTGTTTAAAAAACCTTGGCAGTGCCTCCTTGTCTACATAAATCTTAGCTGGGGGGCCATTAAATGTGTCAAGTTCTTCCTTGAACACGTTCTCATGTTCAATCAACACTTCTTGCAAAGACAACTGTTTGCCTCCCTCTATTTGATTTATTGCTCCCCAATCTAATTTAAGTCCTTGTATCCAGCCCGACCTAACAGGTTTGGTCTGGAACCCGATACTACAACTACAGGTAGCTGTTCCACTGTGTCCCTGTGTTGCACAGTTACAGTAGCTGTACCCAATGTCGCCACTCGTTCACTGGTATATGTTTTAAGCTGCATAGAGCAAGACTTTAACTCTGGAACTTTTGCACGGTTCCACAACTTTGAGTACTCCTCCCTGTTCATTATGGTTACACCGCATCCTGTATCCACTTCAAAGTTGACCTTAGAGTCATTTACTGTCAGTTGCAAAGTGATAGGATCCACTTTTGGAATGTTCTCTACCATACTATGCATTATGAACATGTCGTCTTCTTTCTCAGCTTCTCCGCTGATGTGATGTGCTCCCTGTTTTTTCACTTCTCTTCCTAGGTTTTGCTTTCCTCCCCCCTTTGGTTTGTATTCCTCCATGGTTGCTTTTGCCCTGCATGCACATTTTATGTGCTTTTTTTTCCCACACTTGTGGCACTTTTCCTCCAGAAACCTGCATTCCCTCGCCAGGTGATCGCCCAACTCCGGCCCTGCTTCAGCTTATCTGTTGCTGGAACCCCCATCCATGCCTTTGTTACCTCTAGACTTGACTATTCCAATGCACTCCCAGCCAGCCTCCCATTTTCTACCCTTCGGAAACGTGAAGTCATCCGCTCACCCATCACCCCTGTGATATCCGAGTGGTAAGGTCAGAAACTGAGAGAAGCGAGATATTAGGAACAAAACCCAACTGTTTATTTACACGGTGTAACAGAGAGACATAGCCCTTACAAGCTGGAGTCAAGGCACACAATTCTTACTGCACGAGACAAGATGGAGGATCAACCTCTGAGTCATACCCATAATGCAATGCCACATTACCGTATTAACTGATGTACCAGGACATTGAATACATGACCCATTACCTTAAATACTGGTGAATGTGAACCCTTAATATTTGGCTCCCTCTGGTGGATAACTTAAACATTACATCCCAGATTACTATAACCCCTCGCTGACCTATATTGGCTCCCAGTTGAGCAACTCCTCGATTTAAAAATTCTCATTCTTGTTTTCAAATCCCTCCATGGCCTTGCCCCTTCTTATCTCTGTAACCACCTCCAGCCCTATAATCCTCCGAAATATCTGCGTTCCTCCAATTCTGGCCTCTTGTGCATCCCCGATTTCTATCGCTCCATCATTGGCGGCTGTGCCTTCAGCTGCCAAGGCCCTGAGCTCTGGAATTCCCTCCCTAAACCTCTCTACCTCTCTTTCCTCCTTTCAGACGCTCCTTAGAACCTATTTCTTTGTCCTAATATCTCCTTGGTGTCAAATTTTGTTTTATAACACCTTAGGACGTTTTACTACGTTAAAGACGCTATATAGATACAAGTTGTTGTTGTTCAACTTTACTTTGCTGACCTCCCATGAAGTGGGAATTTTGAAAAGACATTTGTGTTATGTTTAAAGGGTTTTTGGTAATAAATTTGATGCAATAAAAATTGCCTAAAAGTTCCTGCAGTTGTTTCGTTGGTGCCTGCACTGCCTGATACAAAACTGAGCCACACAGATCAGGACGGTTCCAGGTTTGATCAGCCATGATCTAGTTGAATGATGGCACAGTCTCGAGGGGCTGAATGGCCTCCTCCTGTTCCTATGTTCCCCAGTCTATGCTGAGTTAGCTGACCCCAGCTAGGGTGACAGTTGCACATTACAGTTGGCTTCAGCTCTCCTGGACCAGGGAAAGGAAAGATCAGCAAACCCTAATAACTATCCAGTGACTCCTGTTGATGTTGGGTGAGGGTAGGCTTCCTCCTTACAGTCATATAAGCTGACGCCAACAGACTGACTCAAGCTACTAATAAAAAAAGAAAGACTTGCATTTATATAGTGCCTTTCATGACCTCAGGGTGTCCCAGTGCTTTACAACCAATGAAGTACTTTTTTGAAGTGTAGTCACTGTTGTAATGTAGGTAAAGTGGCAGCCAATTTACGCACAGTAAGCTCCCACAAACAGCAATGTGATAATGACCAGATCATCTGTTTTAGTGATGTTGATTGAGAGATAAATATTGGACAGGACACCGGGGATAACTCCCCCGCTCTTCTTCGAAATAATGCCGTGGGATCTTTTACGTCCACCTGAGTGGGCAGACAGGGCTTCGGCTTAACGTCTCGTCCCAAAAGACGGCACCTCAGACAGTGCAGCACTTGCTTGGTACTGCACTGGAGTGTCAGCCCAGATTTTGTGCTCAAGTCTCTGTAGTGGTAGAGAAAGGATGATACATTTTGGGAAACATGATAGTTCAGCTCCATTCTGCAGAAACTTTTTTTTTTGCACAATATGGCGTGTGAAATGATGATAAAATGCTTGACGCAAACCAATCATGGTGTTTCTCTATAATACAGGATATTGCCGATTTAATTGTGCAACCACTGATTGCATTGAGAAAATTGCTGTAATTAAGTATTGACCAGGTTTACAATGTGAAAGGGCTGTGAAAAATGTTATACAGAATGCTATTGCAGATGGATTCTTGGCTGTAAACACCGAAGGACCTGGTTTTGGTGCATCTGCATAGTTCAAGCACAGTTTGGTGCCCTAATTAGCAACTGCAAACATCTGTGCAATATCCCATAATACAGCCCTTGCATCCAAAATGCAGACTTAAAAAATTGTATCATTCCAATATTAGTATATAGACTGCTAACGAAGCTATGGCTTTAATTGCCGTATAATTCTACTCTCTATTTTGCATTATAAATTTGGATATCCTGCAATTGAACTGTCTCATTTTATAAAGTTGCACAGAATTTCAGATCCCCAAAGGGCTAAATGATACGAGCAGGCTTTGAATGTTCTTTTTTTGAGATGCTGCTGGCTGCACAATTTACGTCAAATATTGGAAATTAAAAGGAGTAAGAGGCCGTTTGCAGATTATGACATCCATCAGCTATGAAATGCAAGTGCTCCACGCACTAGGTTTTTCCGATCTATAACCCATGCCTCATTATGCGGCTTTAGCATAATGGCATAACAGTAATCAATGGGCACTGAAAGCGAATTAAAGGTTGATTTTAGTGCTAATTAGTGCAAAAGGAAAACTGAATATTGCTGTCACTTTGACCTTAAAACTATAAAGGAGCCACATTACTGGGGCTCTTGATCTGAAGAAATGGTTCATAAATGAACAAAATAAATCTATGGTCTCGGTAAATCACTGCCACACTTTACCGATTGTTTAAATTTTGGGCAAATAGATTTGTTATATTTGAACCGAAAGCTGAATTGCGATACAGCCATTTCTATGTTCTATTCTCCGTGTTTTCTAAGCTTATCTTTTAAGGGCGCCCTAATGATTCATCATATGATATGTCTGCTTTCTTGGGATTTAGTATAAACTTGCTGAGAGCCACCACAGTCATTTACAATCTATTGAACAGTTGCGTTCGCGCTCCTTGACTGATGGGTTTTATTTATGCAAAAGCTATTATCATTAAGTGCTCAAAATCTGGCGATGATAAAAAAAAGGTGTTTACATTTGGCTTGCGCTTATTATTTCAAAGTCTGCTTGAAATTTTAGAAGCAACTGTTCTGATGCGCGTTTGACGTGTGTATCCTTCATTCACAGAACGCCATATGGCTCTCTTTCATTGATTACACACAGCGTCGCAAACCAATTTGATGATTTCCTCCGTTCGATTCGGTTCAAAGCTAGATATTGTATAAATCTGGGCTGGTGAAAGAGCTGACTGAGAACAAAATCAAAACTATTTCTATCCTAACAATTGCATTCCTGTCTATCAGTGGAATAAGTTAGCTACTTTTGTTTGGTTCAATGGATCCTTTTTTTCTGACTCAATTATGTTTAGAAAAATCCAGTTCTACCAAAATCCAGTATGGACAGATGGTATTTTAAAAGTTAAAAAGGAAATTTAAAAAAGTGTTTTTTTTAATATCTCATAGCTATCTTTATTACAAAGTTCAAGATATACCAAAGGTCAAATTCAATACTCTTCTGCTCATGATTTTGCCCATAATTGATGCTTCTGGTCAGTAACCATGTGCATTTTGGCTGTGTCCTTATTCGAAAGCCTAGGCCTTGAGTAGTTTGGGCCTAATATGACGATTCTCCTCTTGTGGTGGGTGGTTTCATCATTGATAATTAGCACTAAAGAGATTATCAGAAGTATCACTTATGATTATAGTTTAAGAAACACAAATGAAAAGCAGATTTCTTTAAGTGAAATAATGGTGAAAACCATCAAAAAAAACAACTTCAAAAAATACCAGCCACCATTTCAGAATCTTGGGTAAGCACTACATCAGAATGTGCTTGGTAAACACTCCAGAACATTTCTCTTTAGTGCTTATTTCAATAAACCAAATCATAATTTAGTGCAAAACCAATCCAGCAGTGACCAATAAAAACTGGATATATCATAACCAATTAGCAATATTAATCTGATTTGAATTGTTGTTGATTTTGAACGTGCCCTTTCCCGGATCTTAAAAAAAACGAAATCGAGAGAAGCTAAATTTTCACTAAAAAATACGAACAAATTTGTCTAATGACGATTTCTTGTTGATTGCATGTGAAATATCTCATCCCTTACAAATTAGAAAAGAGGAAATTAGTCACCCTGGATTCCATTATCATTTGATGTGTCCAATGTTATCCAAATGGGAACAGTATATGAAAAGGACTTTTAACTTTTAGCTGTCAGTAGTTCTATGCTGAAAAATTACCTTACTGGTAAACTTACCAAGTGCAATCACATTTGTAATTGTTGCATGGGGCTTTTGTTGCTCGCAACTAGAAATATTATCGAAAACTAAATTCACTCTGCCGTAAACTCTAATCTTCCTTACTAATGCATGCACCATAAGGCCATTGTAATGCCCATGTGAAGGTTACAAACAGAGCACAACTTGGAGCATAGGGACAGGAGGAGACCATTCAGCCCCTCGGGCCTGTTCCGCCATTCAATGGCTGATCAAACCTGGAACCATCCTGATCTGTGTGGCTCAGTTTTGTATCAGGCAGTGCAGGCACCAACAAAACAACTGCAGGAAATTTTAGGCAATTTTTATTGCATCAGATATATAACCAAAAACCCTTTAAACATAACACAAATGTCTTTTCAGAATTCTAATTTTGTTAATATTACATCAATTTGATTAATTTATCTCTTCCCTAGGCAGTTCTCTGACATAATATAAGGACGATATGATTGAAAGCTGCAAAACTTTATCCTATTGGCTTCAACCTGACTTGTTTTATCCTGGGCTGACCCAAATTAAATGTAAGAGGGCCAATTTTAACTCGTGGCGGGAATCAGGGGATGTGGGGGCTCAGAGCTGGTGGCAATGTTACCACCGGCAGATGCGGGTCAGAATTGGAGGGGGGAGGGGTGGGGGATTCAGGCTAGTGTTGGACACCCATGGAAACGGTCGCCGGGCAAGGTAAGTACAGATTGCGAGTGGGGTGTGGGCAAGTCCACAATCGGGGGAAGGGGGAAGCCCGGGGTAGAGGAGGCACGAGATGTCCTTGTGGGTCCAGCTCCAGCTCCTCCTGGCTCACGAGGAACCTTGAAAAATGGTTCATTTAGTTAAAAACGCACTTGCCCTGGCCTGTTGTGGCATTGATTGTTGCTGCCCACCATCTCTCGCTGCCGACCCTGGGAACCACAGTTGGGCCTCCAGCTAAGAAGATAAGAACGTAAGAGCTAGTAGCAGGAGTAGGCCATTCGGCCCCTCGAGCCTGCTCTGCCATTCAATAAGATCATGGCTGATCTTCGACCTCAACTCCACTTTCCCGCCCATTTCCCCAAATCCCTTGATTCCCTTAGAGTCCGAAAATCTATCTCTCTCAGCCTTGAATATACTCAACGAGTCAGCATCCACAACCCTTTGGGGTAGAGAATTCCAAAGATTCACAACCCTCTGAGTGAAGAGATTTCTCCTCATCTCAGTCTTAAATGGCCGACCCCTTATCCTGAGACTATGACCCCTAGTTCTGGACTCTCCAGCCAAAGGAAATAATCTCTCAGCATCTACCCTGTCAAGCCCTCTAAGAATTTTATATGTTACAATGAGATCACCTCTCATTCTTCTAAACTCCAGAGAGTATCGGTCCATTCTACTCAATAGTTGACTATGGGGGAAATTGGCTCACGCCCCCTTTAGGGCGATAACTTCTCTGGGGCGCTACTTTTAGCGCCCCGAAAAAGTTAGCGTCCCCGCACCCGAAATTCTGTGGTAGTGCCCCGGGCAGAAGGCGGGGCGCTACTAGAAGTGCTCCGCCTCCCTCCCAGTATGATTTGGAAAGGTTGGGTGATTGGGCAGATGCATGGCAGATGCAGTATAATGTGGATAAATGCGAGGTTATCCACTTTGGTGGCAAAAACAGGAAGACAGATTATTATCTGAACGGCAATAGATTGGGAAAAGGGGAAGGGCAACGAGACCTGGGTGTCCTTGTGCACCAGTCGCTGAAGGTAAGCATGCAGGTGCAGCTGGTGATTAAAAAGACAAATGGTATGTTGGCCTTCATAGCGAGAGGACTCAAGTACAGGAGCAAGGATGTCTTGCTGCAGTTGTACAGGGCCTTGGTGAGACCACACCTTGAGTATTGTGTGCAGTTTTGGTCGCCTTATCTGAGGAAGGATGTTCTTGCCATAGAAACATAGAAGATAGGAGCAGGAGTAGGCCATTCGGCCCCTCGAGCCTACTCCGCCATTCAATGAGATCATGGATGATCATCCAAACTCAGTACCCTGTCCCTGCCTTCTCCCCATATCTCTTGATCCCTTTAGCCTTAAGAAAAGTATCTAACTCCTTCTTGAATATATTTAATGAATTGGCCTCAACTGCCTTCTGTGGTAGAGAATTCCACAGGTTCACCACTCTCTGGGTGAAGAATTTCCTCCTCATCTCTGTCCTAAATGGCTTACCCCTTATCCTTAGACTATGACCGCTGGTTCTGGACTCCCCCGCCATCGGGAACATCCTGCATCTAGTCTGTCTAGTCCTGTTAGAATTTTATAAGTTTCAATGAGATCCCCTCTCATTCTTCTAAACTCCAGCAAGTATAAGCCCAATCGACCCAATCTCTCCTCATATGTCATTCCTGCCATCCCAGGTATCAGTCTGGTGAATCTTTGCTGAACTCCCTCCATGGCAAGAACATCCTTCCTCAGATAAGGCGACCAAAACTGCACACAATACTCAAGGTGTGGCCTCACCAAGGCCCTGAACAACTGCAGCAAGACATCCTTGTTCCTGTACTCAAACCCTCTCGCTACGAAGGCCAACATACCATTTGCCTTTTTAACCGCCTGCTGCACCTGCATGCTTACCTTCAGCGACTGATGCACAAGGACACCCAGGTCTTGTTGCACTTCCACTTCTCCCAATCTATTGCCGTTCAGATAATAATCTGCCTTCATGTTTTTGCCACCAAAGTGGATAACCTCGCATTTATCCACATTATACTGCATCTTCCCAATCACCCAACCTGTCCAAATCATACTGGAGTTTCTCGGCATCCTCCTCATAGCACACACGCCCTCCTAGCTTTGTGTCGTCTGCCAACTTGGAGATGTTACATCTAGTTCCCTTGTCTAGATCATTAATATATATTGTGAATAGCTGGGGTCCTAGGACCGATCCCTGCGGTACCCCACTAGTCACTGTCTGCCACTCGGAAAAAGACTCGTTTATTCCAACTCTTTGCTTCCTGTCGGCCAACCAGTTCTCTATCCAAGTCAGTACCTTGCCCCCAATCCCATGTGCCTTAACTTTACACGCTAATCTCTTATGCGGGACTTTATCGAAAGCCTTCTGAAAGTCCAAATACACCACATCCACTGGTTCTCCCTTATCTATTCTACCAGTTACATCCTCAAAAAATTCCAAGGATTAGTCAAGCACGATTTACCTTTTGTAAATCCATGTTGACTTTGTCCGATCCTGTCATTGTTTTCCAAGTGCTCTGCTATTACATCTTTTATAATGAACTCTAGCATTTTCTCCACTACCGATGTCAGGCTTACCGGTCTATAATTTCCTGTTTTCTCTCTACCACCTTTTTTGAATAGTGGGGTAACATTAGCTACCCTCCAACCCATGGGAACTGTTTCAGAGTGGATAGAATTTTGGAAGATGACCAGCAACGCATCTACTATTTCTAGGGCGACTTCCTTAAGTACCCTTGGATGTAAATTATCAGGCCCTGGGGATTTATCGGCCTTCAATCCTGTCAATTTCCCTAACACCATTTCCCTACAAATACTGATTTCATTCATGGAGGGAGTGCAACGAAGATTCACCAGACTGATACCTGGAATGACAGGAATGACATATGAGGAGAGATTGGGTCGATTAGGCTTATATTCGCTAGAGTTTAGAAGAATGAGAGGGGATCTCATTGAAACTTATAAAATTCTAACAGGACTAGACAGACTAGATGCAGGAAGGATGCTCCCGATGGCAGGGGAGTCCAGAACCAGGGGTCACAGCCTAAAGATAAGGGGTAAGCCATTTAGGACTGAGATGAGGAGGAATTTCTTCACCCAGAGAGTGGTGAACCTGTGGAATTCTCTACCACACAAGGCAGTTGAGGTCAACTTATTAAATATATTCAAGAAGGAGTTAGATATATTTCTTAAGGCTAAAGGGATCAAGGGACATGGGGAGAAAGCAGGGACAGGGTACTGAATTTGAATGATCATCCATGATCTCATTAAATGGCAGAACAGGCGAAGGGCCAAATGGCCTACTCCTGCTTCTATCTTCTATGTTTCTATGTTTCTATGTTGGGGTGCTCCCATTGAATATCGCGGCGCTCCGTGCCGGAGCGCCTGGCGCGCCGACATGTAGTGCCGCAGTACTACAGGCCTCCCTCCCCTGATTAAAGGGAGGGGCCGAGCGCAGCGCACACCAGGGTCCTGCTGGACTACCGGGGAGTGGGGTGCCGGCAAAAGAGCCCGGCATTCAAGAGGAGTGCTGGGCTGACCGATCGCGGCCGACACCCCGCAGGAGGAGGCGAGAGGGGGCAGGTGCTGGCAGGCGGCTCAGAACAAAAATGGCCACCCGGCACCTGCCCTTTAATTAGCGCCGCCCCGGCCGCAAATACGGCACCCTGACCCTGTCAGACATAGCGTCTGGCGGTAGGTCAGGGGGCGCGAGCCAAGTTTGCGGCCAGGGTGCAAGCGGGGCGATGATGTCATTGCCAGAGGTGCAGCGACCGGCTTCCGCCGCCGCTAACCTCCTGCTCAATTTTGCAGGAGGCATTAGCGGCGTGGCGCCCGGGCGGTAGTTGCTTTGCGCCCCGTTGGGAGGCGCAAAGCAACCGAATTTTTCCCCCTATGAGTAGCTTGATAATACTTGAAGGGGGAGAAATTCGGTTGGTAGCGCCAGCAATTAGCACCTAAAGAGGCCGAGAAGTGGGGCGCTAACCAACTAGCGCCCGGGCGCAACGAACCCTGCGCCTCTTCCCATATTGAGTGGACTTTTAGCGCCGGCGCTAAATCTTAGCGCCCGCTCACGGGCGCAGGCAAATCATGATGTCATTTCAGTGTGCAACGCCTTTTTGGCGCCCCGGACCGGAAATTCAGTGGCGACCCCTCCGTTCCGCCTGGTGCTAATAAGGACAGCTTACCTGGAATGTTCCCCAGCCGCTCTCGGGCTGGGGGGCATTCTTTAAAGGGGACTGCACTGGTATAAAAGCGGCAGCCATTTTGGGAGCACAACTTCTTCGAGAGTTTCACAGAGCTGCTGAGCTGCACTCTGAGAGCCATTTCACCAGTGAGCCAGTGCTGGCAGAGGAACTTCAGCCTTCTGACCATCACCTTGCTGCTGGTGAGCATTGACAACGGGAAAACTTTCTTGTGCGCTATTATTATGGGGGCTGCATTGGAGGGGAACATCCTGCTGCTGAACCATCTGGAAAGGGCACAGAGACGCAGGGAGAGAGGGGCAGGCATGGCCAGACGGAGGAGGGCCAACAGACGTCGCCACATCAGACCTTGCGCTGCCAGGGTTTTCCGACAGCAATTCTCTTACTTGAACATGTCAGAGGAGCAGTGTCTTAGAAGGCTGTGCTTCAGACAGGAGGTGGTGACTGAGCTGTGCCACCTGCTTCAGCCAGATCTGCAGCCTCAGATAAGGTGCAGGACCTCTCTGTCGGTGGCTGTCAAGATGACTGTTGCCCTGAACTTCTACGCGAGTGGCTCCTTTCAGGCCGCAACTGGGGACATAGCCAACATATCGCAGTTTGCGGTGCATTGCTGCATCCGTCAAGTAACTGATGCCCTGTTTAAAAGGAGGCGGCAGTACATCTCCTTCCCTATGACACTGGACAAGCAGCGGGAGCACGCAGAAGGCTTCGCAGCAATAGCGGACTTCCCCGTGGTGCAGGGCGCCATTGACTGCACGCACGTGGCTTTGCGGGCACCTGTATTGAATCCGGAGGAGTTCCGCAACCGCAAGGGGTTCCGTTCCTTGAATGTGCAGCTGGTCTGTGACCACCGACAGCTGATCCTCGCAGTCAATGCGCAGTTCCCAGGCAGCAGCCACGACACATTCATCCTGCGCCAGACTTCAGTTGCAGACCTTTTCGAGGCCCTGGCTCACCCAGGAGGTTGGCTTCTCAGTGACAAGGGCTATCCTCTGTGCCCATGGCTGATGACCCCGCTCCGTTCGCCCAGCACCCCTGCTGAAGAACACTACAACATCAGCCATCAGGCGACGAGGAACATTGTGGAGCACACAATCGGCGTGCTGAAGCAGCGGTTCCGCTGTCTGGACCATTCTGGAGGCGCCCTGCAGTACTCACCTGAGCGAGTCTCCCACTTCGTGGTTGTATGTTGCATGCTGCATAACCTCGCTATCCTACACGCCCAGCCAATGCCACCAGACATTGAAGCACCAGCAGAGGAGGAGGAGGAGGAAGAGGAGGAGGACCAAGACGGGAGGGAGGCACAAACTGGAAGGGCCGTCCGTCAGAGGCTGATCAGAAGTCGCTTCTAGGCCCCTCTCACGGAATGCTTGGTGCCATTCGAAGAGCAGGAATGGAACCGTTCTGATAACCCAAAGCCTATGAAGGGCAATATGAATGTAAATAGCAGACATGGCCAATGTAAATAAAAACATTTGTTTATTTTGTAACATGTGCTTCCTTCCAACATGACAAAGCAATGGCAACAGAAAGCAAAACTAACACTCTGACACATAAGTGCCTCGCACACCCGGGAGACTATCCAAAACATTTCTAACATTCAGACCAGGTGGCTCGCACACCCGGGAGACTATCCAAAACATTACTAACATTCAGACCAGCATCCACGGCCTTGATTTCTACAAATAAGATGTCTCAGCAGCACCTTCTACCCTTTCCCCCTTGATGGTGATCTACTTCTCTTGCGAGGTCGGCCCCTTCCCTCCCTGCAACTCCTCCGTAAAGGGACCCCAGTGGCTGCATCAAGACTGGGGGAGGCCTGTTGACTGTCCGAAAGCGCAGATGCCCCTGAGGGACGGCCTGGACGACCTCTGGGCTTGGAGGGCCCGGATGCTGACTGCTCCAACTGTGCATGGGTGGAAGCAGTCTGTCCTGCAGGTGGTGGCAGCTGCAGTGGAGACGTGCCAGTGGTGGCATGAGGAATGCTGTCATCCTGAGAGCGGACACCTGTTCTGTGGTCGGCCGACACACTGGCACTCTGACGGACCAGCACCGCAGCATGCGCAGCAATCGGCTGGTCCACAGATCGCTGGCCTGCTGTGGTGCTGCAAGGGCCCCGGGTAATCCTGCCTGATCCAGCGAGGGTGGCAGCAGTCAGTGGTCGCGTGGCCTCAATCTGCGTCTGCATGAGACCAGCGAGTGACTGCGTGGCAGCACTCAGCACTTGCGTGGCAGGTGCCAGTGCTTCGGTGAAGCCCTGGACAGTCCTTTCCAGTGCTTCGGTGAAGCCCTGGACAGTCCTTTCCAGTGATGTCCCAATGCCCTGGACAGTCCTTTCCAGTGCTGCCCCGAAGTCCTGGACAGTCCTTTCCAGTGCTGCCCCGAAGTCCTGGACAGTCCTTTCCAGTGCTGCCCCGAAGTCCTGCACACTCCTGGCCTGTGCTGCGCCGAAGTCTTGGACACTCCTTGCCAGTGTCTCGATGGATTCAGGCATCCTTGCCACTGCAGCCATGAGCTCAGTGTGCCTGAGCCGAGCCTGTGCGCTCATTTCTGCGAGGGCACGCACCTCTTCTGCGCTCTGTGCAGCAGTACTCACGGCCTGACTCGCCCTCCGGGGAGACGGTGCCCTCGAGCTTCCCTACCCCCCTTGCGTTGCTGCAGCCTGCTGGGTCCTGGAGCTGGTTCCTCCTCAGAGCCATCCCCCCCGCTCCCCTCCAGGGAAGTACTATCCCCAGTCTGCAGATGGGCTGGCTCGCCTGAGGGTGGCACGGATGGTCCAGCTTCCTCCTGCTCGTCGCCTCCGGAGTCAGTGGCAGTGGCAGCTTGAGGGCCCGGCTCCCGAACTGGTGATGCAGCATCTGAAAGCAAGGAGGTTGAAGAGTGGCTTTAGCGAAAGGACAGGGTGGCAGCAAGGGATGCATGAGTGCTGCAATGCTCTGACTTGGGTCCAGAGTGAAAAAGCATGCTGGTGGGGGGAACAAGTGGAAGGAGAGAGTTCAAAAAGGTGATGACCTTACCATTGCTGTGCACAATGGGGTCGGCAGCTCCAGTGGTGACAGGACCACTCATCCGGCCTCCAACAATCTGGTGGACTCATTCCTCCAGGTCCGTGAGTGTCTGCAGCTGAGGAGGGCCTCCTCTGGTACGAAGCTGCTCCCTCCGGTTCCTGGCCAGCTTGGCCTGCAGGAGAAAGGACGGGAAGTGATGATACATGAAGAGCTGACATCACATGCCCCCCATGGTAAAATAGCCCTTACATTATGCCCTGAGCTGGCATCACATGCCCCCCATGGTAGAATAGCCCTTACATTATGCCCTGAGCTGACATCACATGCCCCCCATGGTAGAATAGCCCTTACATTATGCCCTGAGCTGACATCACATGCCCCCCATGGTAGAATAGCCCTTCCATTATGCATTGAGCTGACATCACATGCCCCCCATAGTAGAATAGCCCTTCCATTATGCATTGAGCTGAATGTGCGTGTGTGTTTCCAGAAAGGGCCATGTGTGCTGGCTGACAGATGGCCATTGGGGCTTCGCGCACCCTCTGGCCATAAAGTCAGGTGCAGATGGAGGGATGAAGATGATTGCGAAAAAGGCACTCACCCTAACGACCCGAGTGAGGTCGTTGAACTTCTTCCTGCATTGCACAGGAGTCCTGGGCACGATGCTGCTGGAGGCGACTCTTTGACAAACTTCCCTCCAAGCTCTGCGGTACTCACTCTGATGAGGCCTCCTGCCATTGTCGGGGTACAGCACAGCTCGCCGGCATTCCACTGCGCCAACCAAAGCATCCAATGCCCCATCGGTAAAGCGCTCCGCTCTCTGCCTCACCCTCTCCATCTGTTGAAAGTTTGGAACGCCACAGAATGCACAGCGTCGATTTTGAGGCCTACAAGGTGCAGGGTGTGGCAGCTGATCCTAATTGACCCGCCCCTTTAAGAGCTGGCCGGCACCAGCATGTCTCGGGGAAATCGATTATTGACAGCACCTGCGCTGCGCCCGGCCGCCGAGAAATTGAGTAGCGCCGCCGGGTTAGCGCCTTAAGAGTCCCGTGCAGCACCTGATTTTACGCCGCAATCACCTTGAGGGGCGCAGCAACCCAATATCGCACGAGGTGGTGATAAGTTGCGCCTGGCGATAAAATTTGCGCAGCGCCAATTCTAGCGCCCCAAATGGGGCTATACCCAATTTCTCCCCTGAAGTCCTTTATTTTGGCTGAATTACCTGTAGTTACTAAATTCAAATATTGATTATATATTTTTTTGCCTTGCTGTTAAAATTTGTCCTGGAACATATTGTTTGGAAAAAAACAGAGCAATGACAAATTAAAAATGAAAACAAATGATGGCGTCCTCTTTCATCTGTTGGATGCAGTAAGCAGATAGCATGACGTTGGCTTTTTAAAGATGTGCTGTGTGGGGCACAGTGCTGCTGAACGAGTCGCATGCTATTTTACTTAACCCTCTGCCCTCTCTGTTTTAATGAGTGCTGAATAGAACAGTTCGGTAGCAAACATATCCGGGTGAGGGAGAAAGGTCTAAGGTTTGAGCAATATAACAGTAGCTTTTAATTAAAAGAAGAAATATTTTTTACGTCTTAAACAGAAGTTCCATGCAGGGTTTATTTAGTGAAAACAATCAACCAATTTTGTTCTTATATTAAAATGTTACTTTAAGTAAGGATGATTGATTTGCCCTGTACCATGGGATTGAAGACTGGCAGGTTTAGTCTGTTCCTTCTAGTGACCTGCTGTTCTCAACTCCTCAGTACAGTACAGGTAGAGTCCATTATTACTATTTGATCACAGTTTCATCAGTTTGATCCATTTGTCTTGATTCCCACTAGCCTAATCATCCACCTCCCCCCACACCACCCCCCACCGTTCCACCACCAGTGTACCGTGGCTGCAGTATGTACTATCTACAAGATGCACTGCAGAAACTCGATAAGGCTTCTTTGGCAGCACCTCCCAAACCCGCAACCTCTACCACCTAGAAGGGCAAGGGCAGCAGGTGCATGGGAACACCATCAGCTCCAAGTTCCCCTCCAAGCCAACCATCCCATTTTGGACATAGATCGGCATTCTTTCATCGTCACAGGGTCAAAATTTCATCGTCACAGGGTCAAAGTCCTGGAACTCCCTACCTAACAGCGCTGTGGGAGTACCTTCACCACACAGACTGCAGCGGTTCAAGAAGAAGGCTCGCCACCACCTTCTCAAGGGCAACTAGGGATGGGCAATAAATGCCCACATTTTCCAGCCATGCCCACACTTGTTAGCTAAGGATATCAAGGGATATGAGTCAAAGGCGGTCAAACGGGGTTGAGGTACAGATCAGCCATGATCTCATTGAATGGTAGAACAGGCTCAAGGAGCTGAATGGCTTACTCCTGTTCCTGTGTTCGTATCCCAAAAATGAATTTTTTAAAAATTGTTTTTAACTTTCAGAAATCATTGATGGACTCAAACAGGATTGAAGAATTCTTTATTGCCACTGACAATGATAAAGGAGGTGATTGGTTGATGCGCCATTTTCTGTTAAGAGCACCTGATTGGGGTATCCTCGATCAAGGTTGACTTTTTATTGTTGAATCAATCACACTTGCAAATGCTACGATCAAATTAGGGTCAAAAGTGTACAGAACCCCTGTTTTTATATTATGTTATATGCATTTGGAATGTTTCAAAATAGCAATTTGGCAGACAGTGCGCTAAATTAAGGGCTAGAAATTCGTCTCGGGCCATGGTGCAAACGGGCGGTGTCGGTTCGGCCGCCCGTTATATGCAGAGCCAGCGCCCATTGCTGCTCCAATACCACTCGTTTTGTGTCACTGCCCAAGACGAATTTCTCGACCTAAATGTTGGTACCATTAAAATAATCCTATATAGGATGATCCAAAGGAATGGATACAGTCCTTTTAATTAATCGACTTCAAGTTTGATCAATGCAAATTAACCTGGTTTTCATTTACAGCTTCTTTTTCTCAATGCAGATTTTTTTTTTTTAAATGCCTCAAAATATCCAACCTCATTAACAAAGGTTTGAACAATAAAATATATTTCCCCCTCTTTTAATTGCAAGCAGTCGAAACTGGATCTGAGGAGTGGCAATAGTGCAGGACCATGGACT